>NC_084945.1:23662030-23972030 GCF_949316205.1 Platichthys flesus | reverse complement strand
CTTGGTTCCCCTATCCCAAAGAACTAGACTACACATACACTGCACTACACATACTGTTATCACCAGCCTCAAGGGTGGATACTTTGGCCAATTACAGGCGCAAAACTTTCTCCATCTTCAATAACCATCACGACAAGTCTAGGTCAATAGTTTGACTCAGCCTAAAGAAGTAAAAAATCTCTACTATCTGTCATAGCAGAACGTTCACAAGCTGTGCTGCATACACAAGCCTTAAGCACAGGCCTGTGTGGAGCCACCGCAGGTGCAGATCTTAGTGATGGTTGCAACAGTTAAAAACTGTGAAGGCGGAAGTGGAGAAGGGTTCGACGCACAGTCTTTGGTTTCACATGAACAGCAATTGAACAGGAGTCGATGACACTGACTCATTCCTCATTGCTGCCTCCTCCCTCTTTCCTGCTTGACTCTAGTGCAGTTTTTCACACAGTCATTCTCGCATCTAACAATTCTGCACACAAGTATAAAAATCTTCAATCTATTTTTTACTGCAGTGGCACACAGTCTCCTCCAGGATTGAACTCAAAACTCCACTGATGTCGTTACAGTTTTGAAAAATTCCCTACAGAAAGTTGTTACACCCAAAAAAGTGCTCTGTTGTCAGTCTCTGGACAACACAGTCCTGTGAGTTCTCTCTTTCTGTGTGGCTGCCTGTTACCACTGCATTACAATACACCAGTGTGTCGCCACCATAGATTTGCCACAGTACATCGTAAACATTCCAGCGGGTGAAAAGAGCAACATTTTTCAGATCGGTAGCCTGCAGGGATGGAGCGCAGTGAAGTAGAAGTTCAGCCAGCATACATTAAAAGCAAAGTGGGAGATCCAAACAAAGAGATGCACACACACACACACACACACACACACACACACACACACATACACACACACAAGCTACACCCACATGAAAACTGTCATTTCATGTCACCTAGCAACAAGTCAGCGTTAAACTGACTGTTGTGATTCATTGGTACCTTCTCCTGTGAAAGGTCGGCTTTCCCTCACCAGGGCTACGGATGGAACTGCAGATGATCAATGAGACAGAGACAGGAAGTGGTGGATGATGTGTGAGATGAGTCAGGATATGAGGGGATGGCAGGTCATTAAGAGCATAATCAATAAATGAACAATCTATTTTACTGATGAAGGGTCTATAAATATTCTGGGGAAAAAGCTCTGAGGCACACGCCAACATGTTGGAGGAGTTGTATCACATCACATTTATCAAGAGTAGCAATCCTAATAGATTAAAAAATGTATGAATAGATTTTGGGAAACACACTTGTTTGCTTTCTTGCCACGAGTTTGATGATAAAATTGATGAGAGCAGACGAAAGCTTGGTGACAATGGCTGTTTCTGCTGAACCTGAATGCCGTAAAAATAGCAGCTGTTTAAGAGACTAAAACAGTTAATTTCTATTTTCACTCCAACATCGTGTCACAGGCCTTTTATTGCCAGGCAGCTACTCTGCAGTTAATCATCTAGAGGCCGCTGCTCTAACATGAGTGTGAAGCGATATGTGTTAACTGATTACTACATTACGTGATGCTGGAGTGTTAAGAAGTGTGGCTTTAAGTATCTGTTCAAGTTGAGGTGTGCATCTCTTGACTCTTTGTGCGTCTGCATCTGTGTGTGTACAATTTTGGCAGTTCCCCACAAACATCAGACAAATGGCAACGCAGCTGGTCACAGCAGGAGGAATAACTCTACATGGCACAAAGGGAGTGACATCAGCGCATCCTAATAATACACTCATCAGGTCTGCTGACGTCTAATGACAAACACCAGAGTAACACATGCTGCTAAAGTCTGGACAAAGAACTAATATTGCTCTCCCCAAATCAGTTAACCTTTATCCACAATGTAATTAGAAATCATTCATCACAATGAATGGATTTTAATTTAAACCTCTGCACAATCTCACCTCCGTTGGTTCATCTCCCCGTCTCCCCTGTTGTTCTTTCCGGGACCCCAGCTGTGGCGGCGAAGAGGCGACAGGGAGCGGATGCTGTTCCGGAGGAGACAAGAGCGCCGCGGCACCTCTGTCACTCTGTCTTTGGCCTCTTCTTCAGCTTCTCCCGCTCCTCCACCTCCACCTCCGTCCAGACCTGCAGTGGTAGCCCCTGTCTGTACACCCTCCTCTGGGCTCCAGTTGCAGCCCAGGTGCTGGCTGCCCTCAGGGCTGGAGCTGGACGGGCCGACACTGGCAGTGTCGTCTGTGGAGGAACAGGAAATGGACACCTCGCTGGCACTGTCTCCTCCTGTCACTGGTTCGTCATTCTGCAGATATAACAAAAAAAAAAATATATAGTATAATTATAATAATAATAATAATAATGATATTAATAGTATTAATAATATAAGTAATAATATATACAATTAATTGATATTCTAAAAATTCCTACTGCCTTGCATTGTTTACAGATAGGGATCTGTGAAAGTAAAATAAACTATCATAAAAGTGATAGTTTACCATGAGCCTCAAGAACAGCTTCATTACTTTAAAATTGGCAGAGTCAAACTCCAACTAAATCTTCATTGATTTATGTTTTCAGGGACCAGACATGTGTAAAAGTAGTGTTTTTTTAAGCACTCACTTCCATCTTTCATTTAATCAAGGAGTGCCTTTGTGGAGAGAGAACTATAATTGGCAGTGTTAGATTAATGCGCTGCTCAGTCACACAGGAAGAGAAACCTTTAACCCTGAACAGGAAAATAAGTTTTGGGACTTCATTTAATTTTTTCAATTCAATCAAGGTACAATAGAATACAACAGAAGAGAAGAGAAGAGAAGAGAAGAGAAGAGAAGAGAAGAGAAGAGAAGAGAAGAGAAGAGAAGAGAAGAGAAGAGAAGAGAAGAGAAGAGAAGAGAAGAGAAGAGAAGAGAAGAGAAGAGAAAAGAACAGAATAAGCTATCACACTGCAGCCATTAGCATTTCTTCACCAAAGCATGAGAGATGAATTGTTGGAAGAGAGTTGGACGAGCTATTTAACCCACAGGAATGGCATATAATGAGGACCAAATGGCAAGGCTGAGGGATAATGAGCCAGAGCCAATTTATAGCAACACTGCCATTAAAACAAGCACCAATAAATAATGGCTACCATGTGAAAACAAATGTTATTTTCCAGGAAAATGTTTGTAAGTCTTTTCTGGGTTTATACTTGGCTCTTTTAAAGGCGGTCATTTCTCAACTAATATGCATCTTTGCAAATAATAAAATGCTAAATTGATGGTGGGTATGGATAGTATTACCAGTCTGACAGCTCAGTGAAACAGGTAATGAGGAGAACCCTGAAAGGAAATATTACTGTAATTGCGATCTGGCCTGACTCTGGTGGGAACCAGCTCCTGCGTGCGCACACAGGTTCGGGACAGTCCATTTAGAGCTAATCTGTAGGTGTGAGCTTTAACTGGGGCTATTGTGCAGCCAGCTGCAGTGTGAGAGCTGAGCATAGAGCTGCCTCTGTTGGGAGAGCGGGGAATGAAAGATCTGCTTTATGCTGCATACACGACTTCCTTTGGGAGAGAGAAGACGCATGAGTTTATTTTTGTGTGTGTGCGAGCTTGTGCGAGCTTGTGTGTGTGTGTGTGCGTTAGTGCGCACGTTCAGACTGCATGTGACTGCAGTGTATGTTTGTGAGTCACATGACTTTAGCTTCAGAGGAGAATTCAGCTAGGTTTTAAACTTGATTTCATATTTGTGACTTTAAGACAATGCTCACATCCTCACACAATTAGAAATTTACAGTCCTGCATCGTGTAAAGGAAAGACACTTTCCCTACAGGGAGCAGTGAAGACAACAATCCTCTCAATTCAGCGGCAGTAGTCTTTGTTTGGAATCAAAGCTTGTGGACTTCATGGCACATTTCACCCGCCATTGTCTCTCTGCAGTGCCCTACCCCTCTCAGCATCATACTTTAAACTCCCAGGAAGCTGATTCCTTGCGCTGACTCTTCCCATTGTTGTTTACAACAAAAAGGGACATGCGGTTCACATTACCATAAGCATGTTTCAAGTGCTCAGCACAGCAGAAATTGAGAAAAATACCAGTATTTCAACTTTAACCAAAGGGCGTCCGACTTCAAACAGACTTTCAATAGCAGAGCCGAGTGACAGCAGGGACCAAGGCTTGCACCTCCCTGGCAGCAGCAGCGTGGAGCTGCTGGGCTTAAAAATATGCTTAGTAGATGTTTGGCATCTCAGCCTTTGGTGCTGATATATAAAGAAGCTGAGCACAGACTGACAAAATAGCTTTATATACATCCTATAATCCCAATAGGAGAAATCGCAGGGGCAAACAAAATGTTTTCTTACTATATGTAGTGTATGTATGGACTGGAGCCATTAAAGGTGAACACTGCAGCAAAGTTTGTTTGCTTCTTCTTATTTTTATATTTTCTGGGCTCTGTAACAAGCTGGGTCAAACTCATACAGCAGGGAGTTTATATTACAGGGATTTGAACATCAGATAAACACTATTAGAATTGATCTCACACTGATTTCCAGGGACTGGATTGTCATTTCCCCTGCTGGCAAATTCAATCTAATTGGCAAACCAGGCCAGCTTCTGTGTCATGGAGGTGGCACTTTCCCACCCAACCCTGGCTATGAAAAGAAAATACATCAGTGTGTCCGACCTTTCTGAAGACGCTGTCATATCCAGGCTCTACGTTCAGGAAGCTCTCTATGTCGCTATCGGAGTCTTTGTGCGCTGTGGAGGGACAACTGGCGGTGCTGCCGGTCCTACTGGGCAAACTGGGAAACGACGACGACTGTGAGGATCCTGTGAGACAAAACAATAATGTGTTAACAATGAAATGTCAGATGTTGACAGGAGGAGAGAAGAGGAGGAATGTTAAACATCAAACATTTTAAATGAGGAGAAATCTTGACTAACTAATCTTGATGTTAATATTTTATAATATTTTATTCACTGCTCTCAAACACAAGCAGGTCTGTTAGACATCAGTGCAGGAATTTGAGAAGGTGTGAAAAGCCTGCACGGATCAATGGCCAACTGTCCTCACTAAAGCCGTCTATGCTGAACTGCAAAGGCAAACAATTACTGTTTGTGTGTTCCAAAAGGTCTGAGGGCAGTTTCTCTAACTGAAAATCTCAGTTAGAGAAAAATCGCTGAAACTGAAAAAGCTATAGATGCTATGGAGAGCAAAAAACTTTTTTTATGACAGCGCAGCATCACATATAACATTAGTCACCCTGAGGCCAACTGCACCCTGATGTTAGAAGTAATTTACTCTTAGTAAACAATTGTTTGCTGAGGAGACACGAGAAATATGACAAGGACAAGGTTGAAGTCTGAACATCAACAAGTAGGTCAATTTTTCACCTGAATCACAGCCAGAAATCTATTACAATGAAAATCTTCAAGACACAAAAGCAGCTTTAACAGAATGTATAGAAAACGTTTGGCCTCAAGTCCCAGGTCGCAGCCTCTCAGCAGGCCCCAATGTTTCTTAACCACAGCATCTATTCAGCAGCAACCCGCCATGAGTCATTTTTAAGTAACAAAAATATAAATAAGAACCCTTACCCAGCGATAAGCAATCCATCCTCAAGTCTGCAGACAGATTAACACTTCTAATACAATGGTGTTTTGCAGCTGCAATCTTTCTGTACATGTAAGGACATGTACAGATATGTCTCCCACAGCTGACTAAAAGAGGAAGATTGCACCCGCAGCCACAAACGTATAACAGCAGGCTGACTTTAGCCAGCTGCCAAGAACAACTGGATGAGATCATTTGCCGGGGTTTGTTATTTTGCATCATTTCTCATTTCTATTTTCTGCGTGTAAAGCGGAAGTCGTTCTTTATCCCTCAGGATTATTTATCGTCCCCTGCAGTCATGTGAGCGGGAGGAAGTTCCATCTGTGCATGTGTGTGTCCTGTATATGTGCCCATACAATGAAGCCCCTTTTCCACTGGACAAAACACCCACTAAAATTCGCCCTTTTTCTGCAATAGGATGGATACAAGTCAAATGAGTCTGCAGTAGAGACGGGTTTTTATCAGCTCCAATTGGCAGTAATGAAAACGTGACACTGAGACAAACACACTCCTTTTTTCTTCTTATTCTTCTTCTCCACTTTGTCAATCTAGAAGCTGATCCTCCACTTTTCTGCGCAGTGTTATGACACACATTGAGCTTCCGGCCATGGGCGGATTAATAGCACTTTACGTTTGTGTACTTGTTTTTTTCTACATCAACAAAAAAAATGTGCAACAGTTTTTTTTTCATATGGTGTAAGATTCAATGCTGGCAAGACAGCAAGATGAGAGAGCTTCTCGGTCTCAGACACGGCTGTGACGTCGAACATGACCCGCCAGTTTAAAAAAGAAAAGAAATGCAAACTGCTGTTGGCAATGGGCAAGGAGTCAATCACCTTTATTAAGTGGATTTACACGCGATTAAAAAAACTGTGTATACCCTGAAGTGTTGGTGTAAAAGAGGTATATGAGTATCTTCATAAAAAGTAGAGAAAACTAAAAACGTAGATATTTATTGCCAAGTTAAGGGATTATGAAAGTTTCCATCAACTGCAAACATCAAAGGTGACTGATCTTGAGAGATGAAGAAAAATGGCAGCAATTTTCAACGCTAATAATGAACCAGGTCGAAGGTTTCAGTCAAATAGTTACTGTTGTTGGTGATTTATGAAGAAAGGAGGCCAAGCTGAACTCGGGAGGAGAAATGCTTGTTGTTAGATGAATAAAAAACTGAAAACTAAACATCATCAAAAATAATCTTAAGAAATGAGATGTGGTGATTAATAACAGACAAGATAAAGTATCTAAAAGGCATCCCCGTCTAATAACACTCTGATGTTCATGTTCATACTGTTAGTTCACATAGGTCGCCAGTTAGGCTACCTTAACTGATTTCCCCTCAGTGCAGATAATAACAGCACTTATAGATTAAACGCCTTTTTTTCCTTCTACCCTCACATTTCCCTGTTCAATATTTTCCGAGATCATGACAGCTGAAATTTGTTCCAGTTTCTTTGTGTGACTGTTTGTAGATGGTGACAGAGCTGAGAAACCACAGAGGACCAAGCACTCTGGATAAACTCTGAGGTCTAAGGCTACATCACGCAGCTCAGTTTTGTATGAGAGTGCATCAACTCTGCTGCGGATACTCCCTCACTGTGGAGTTTATGGAGCCGCTAAAATTGAGAAGTTTGAAAACTCCCTCGGTTACATTTTAGTTTTGTCAGGCAGAAACGGAGATGTTTGGAAACTATAACACTTGTCGTCTATTGGGTCTTTTTGGCTTTCGCTGATTCGTCAGGCTCCTATCACATGACCACTTTCCAGAAGAAAATAACTGGCATAACCCTCAGCTACCAGTGTAGAACACAACATGGATCATCATTTACAAATGCTGCTGACCGTCATGGGTTTCTGCTTCTCGTTTGTGGCCTAGCTCTTTTTGCAACTAACAACTAAATGCTTCCTGTGCACACCAATAGGTACATGCCCAGAGTACAACAGTAGTCAAGTAATACATGTTTTTCAGGTGTGTTAGTATTGACAGGGATAACATTTAGTACAAAGCCAACGTTTCACTTTTAGATGGTTGCATGGATGTAGCCATAAAAACAATCGTTGTGCTGCACCAACTTTTTTTTATTTTTATGTTAAAGTCTGAACAAGCAGAGCATGTCCTACAGTAAGTGACCTGAATCAGCTCTCATGTTACCAGTTTGATGGGGCTATTACACAGAGGAGTTATGAGAATTATGAGGGTGGTACTAACATGAAGCTGCAAAATAAACTCCAATCAGCTGAGGAAGAGGCCATCAGTGGGTCAGGAGGTGGGATGTTAGTGGAGGTTTTGCTTACAGACGTGTCACCCCAAGTACTTATGAGGTCTAAAACCTCAATGACTACCTTTGCGCAGCTGTCTTCCATGATCGTTTTTGCCGGTTGACTCCCTCACCCATGTAAATTAAGAGGAACGTCGATCTAGAGTGATGTAAAAGTCGCATTGAATTCAGAGATGGGTCACATGGCTGTTCATATTGAGGTCGCGTATCAAAACATCTGATCTGTATCTAATTTAGATCAGATTCCATGTGTCATTAAACAATCAGATCTGGGTCACACAGGGGGGGAAAAATAATCTGATTGTGGCCACTTGGGCCCGCTGTGTGAATGTAGTCATGTTCTTTACTTGAGAAGCTGAACTTATCAGCTGTTCACATAATTGAGTGGAATTAAAATGTTGCCCATATTTGAGAACTGATACATTAAAACATCACTTGTAATTGCAGAGCTTGACAAAGCCATGAAAGGACGTTATATTTAATTCTGAATATGAATGTAGTCTTCAGAGGTCTCAGTCATTCAAATTTTATTATCAAATGAAATGAATGTCTACATCTAACACTGTAGGGGTTTTTGACTCTATTGGCTAGATTGTGAAATGCATGTAGCATTTCACAATGTGATTTATTTCTGTTGTTTCCCCTTAGGACACGTATATAAAAAAAAATCTCCCGTAGAAAGATTGCTGCAGCTCTGCCCATCAAATAATCCCTGAACACTGTTTTCAAAGAGCCCTATGTATTATGTTGTTTTATTAAATAGAATGTTACCTCAGGCCTTTATTAAAAGCAGGTTTCTTATAAATTATGCTGAATAACATCACAATCCAAACACGAAAGCTACACTGACCTTTGACTGCAAGCCCTGCAGACAGTGGAGCGTTAACTTCAACCAGAGGATGTGGAAGTTAATGTAAAACCATTTTAGGTTTAGTTCTTCATTTGCTGTTAGTTCCTCTGTGAACATGTGTGAATGTGTGTGTGTAGGGTGGTGGTGCTGACCGTGGTGGATGATGGGAGTTTTTTTTTTCTCAACTACCTCGCACCTGTCCACCAAAACTAGCAGGGGACTGTGAGTTTTGTCAGCTGTCTCAAACACACTCTCACTCTCTCACACACAACACACAACACACACAACACACACGGAGAACAGGTGTAAAGTTATCTGATGACATAATGGGTGGTAATTGTTGTTTATGTAAATTAGTTCATACAACTGGATTATATATTAACTAGTTTATTTAAATATAATTTTTTTAGACTTTCAGTTGGGGAGAACAGTGGGTCCACCCAAGAAAAATATTACATTTCTAGATCTCCACAGGGGCAAACAAAAGAAACGTATCTTCATTTTGAAACACATAAGCTCTTTTCATAGCTCAGGAGATGCTGTAAATGCAGAACCTACTCAGGTCAAACAAACAATTACTGCTGTTGGTGTTTGCAATGTGATGTTTGTTAAAGAAAAGCACAACTGAGGAGGAGAAATGTGTGTTGTTAGAGGAATGCAGCAGAGGAAAGATATAAAAGTCGCTATGATGCAAAAAAATATCTATTTGTAGCAATGAGACCTGGTGTTAAATAACAGATAAAGCACCAATCCCTACATTTTCCTAGTGTTCATCCAGATAAGTCACCACTGATCTTAACCGTGCAGATAATATCAGTACTCCTTTTACCCAACATTTCCTTGTCCTGTATTTTCAGAGAATATGGCAAAATTTCTTTGTGCGACTGGGCTGGTAGTTTGTGACAGCTACCAGTCAGTCTTTCTACAAAGTTGAGAAACCACGAGGGACCCAGCACACGGGAGACACCCTGCACACCACAGGTTGAGCTGTACCAGCTCCTTTTATAGTGTTCAATTCTAAAGGAACAGACCAGGTCCTATGCAGTAGATGGACTGAATTAGTTCAGTATCATACCAAGTGAAGAGCAAGACATATTCACAAAATGAAACAACATAAAAATGTTTGGATTTTGCAGGATAAATTGTATATACTCAGAACTTTTATGTTAATAGCCCATACAATTATTACAATCAACTTAAGTCTCACTTACTAACATATGACCAGTTATACTGTACCTAGTTAACTTAACTGAAGAATCTAGGATGAGTGAAATATGTAAATCCTTTCATATGTCTAAATCTTTCCACTAATATAAATGCTCCAACATAATTTTTGTATGTAGGGTTGTTTGAGATTCTTTCAAAGGAACTTGTTCCACTAAATGTATTAAATTATTGAAATACCTAATGAGAAAAGCTTCTTATTTTCACTGATATATAACTCTCTCCTTCCTCAAACACATTTTGAAAAGTTTGCTGAACCAAAATGTAATTTCAACCTTCACTTTTACACATGTCAAAACCAACTTTTACTCTGATGTCTTTGTGTACTCACTGTGAGATGTTTGCCTTGAACGCGAGGCACACCCAACGTGTCTCCTTCTATATAAATAAGGGTTACTGAATTGACTTTAGGAAAAACAGGCTTCACCCGTGATGAATGTATCATGGAACATAACAAACAGCAGTGTGCAGCAGCAGACGCATGACTCTGAACACAGCCTAGTGAACCACAGGCAGCCAGGCAAGCTGTGGCCTTCCAACAAGACATTAACCATAGTGAAGCTGGTCCAGCTCCATCCTAAACTAGGATACTAGTGTACTTCCGTCTAACACTCCTTTTTTTCTCTCTTTATCCCTCTCTTTTCACCTTTATTTCCCCTCCATTTCTTCATCGTGTCCTTTCGAACCTCTCTTTTCCTCTTCCTCTCAATCTGGAGGACGGATGTTTCATCTGTTTTCCACGCACATAAAATGCCGTTTGTTCTCAGTCTGATCCAGTTTATCGATCTGTTGGGCTTTTTTTTTTTATTGAGACTGGTCTCTGTTGACAGACTCATCTTATGGAGGTCAAACAATCATGTTTTTCTTATCTTTGCTATTGCTCTTCCCCAGGCAGACACATATGTGTCAACATCAAACATTTCTAAGATTGAGCTTCCTCCTCAAGTTGTTCCCCATATACTGACTAAAATAAATTCACAGCTGCAGAGGCAGCAATCAGCTGTTTGCTTTAATGACACGTTGTTTTTGTCCCGAAAAGCAGAGAAACTTAAGGGGAACTCAACATCCTGTCACTTACTTTGGTCCAGAGTGAAACGTCTTGACAAATAGAATGGATAGCTATTAAATGTATACAAATCCGTGGTCCTCAGATTAAAATATATGAACTTTGGTAAATCCCTGTCAGCACAATTCGTACCACCATGAAGTCAAACTTGAAATCCATGCAATACTTTGCTTTGTAAATGAAAACTTGCAAAACCTGCATCAGTCGCTATTATGTCTTTTATGCTCATTAGTGAATGTTATAACATGCTAAAGTGGCCATGGTATAATTTTCATTAGAAGCATGTTAGCATGCTTACCTTAGCATTTAGTTGACAGCTTCAATGCCACAAAAGGTATTTTGCTGGAAAATTCGATGTCTTGTTAACAATTAAAAGACATTCATAAAAGAGTGAACTGGAATTTAACTAAAATTGAGGTATATACAATTTGCTTGTAAGAGATTAAAAAAATGGCAAAACAATGTATCGATTTTTAGGAGAAACTTGCCAAAAACCAATCGCAGAGCTAAGATCACATCTGTGACCGCAGTGTTTCTACTGTCCATCCTGCTGTTTCTCTTCATCACCACTGGCATCAACATTAATTAGCTCTGTTACATTGACTGGGTCTCTTCCAAACGCTTCAGAGGGGCAAGTGGAACACAGAAAGGGTCAACTGGAAGAACACCAACTTATCCACCCTGAGCTGTTGGCAAAAATATGTTTCAAATCATTGACGTGCACATGGCGTTCATCCACATCCTTGTGCACATGCTGTCTAAGCATGAGATACAAACACTAACACATACTGTGTAGCCCATCAAAACTTTGCCTTACAATGCCAATGCTATTTAGACATTGCAAAGATGACCCTGGCTATTTACTGACAAAAGGCTAAAGGTTTCACAGAGAGAAGCAGGGCTGATTATTATTGTCACCTTTGTAATTTTGGTGTACTCAAAATTCTTTGGCTTGAGTAAGGCCAGAGAGCCGAAGATATTTAATGACGGCATAGAATCATAATCAGAGGTTATCAGGCTCCCTAAAATACAAACATTTAACAGCCAAACCTCATCCTGTCAAAGTATTTCACACTTTTTATTTTGAGTAGAAAAAAGAGGCTGACAGATAGTGTTGAGCTACAGTATTGAATATAACAAAAAAAGTCTGTTGTCAAAATGCAGAAGCTCAAATGATACAAGTGTCTTTCGAGCAGGCTGCTTGAGGAGACACCGGGCCAAACATAAATTTGCCATCGCGTCAAACAAATGGGCTCCGTGAGACAAGGGATATAAACATCTTCCATAAACATTAATGCATGACTGACCCAGTGTGACACATCTGTCACTGATGGGAAAGTAGCCTCGCAGTCGAGCTTATAGAAACAGACATAAATCATTTTACATTTAAAAAACAAAGCACAGAACAATGTTCAGAAAGGCTGTCTGAATACATAACGCCTTTTAGACCAGCCAAATTTGACAAATAGTGGCAAGCAAGGACTCTTACCTGAGTGCTGAGTGCTGCAGGGTGGATTGAACGACGCCTCTCTGTCTCGGTGGATCTACAGAGAAACAGGAAGACACTGAATCAGCCTGAGCAACATGTGATTGTCACCCACAGAGAAATTATGATGCAGCCTGATGCGTCTGTTAGGAAGTGTTGCTCGGCTCACAGGATGGGAAGCAACGATAAGACACTCTTTATAAACGCAGGCTTGAGTGGACTCATAGGATTTAGCAGCTCCACTCCGGTTCCATCTCCTAGAGGAACTGTTCGCAAAGATCTGACTTTGGCCTGATTTCAGCCTTCAGAACTAACAGTCACACTGACACCAAGTCAAACACACTGACACACACACACACACACACACTGCCTGTCAGAGATCTGTGGTTGGCTCTACACACACAACGCTGGGGCTCTGCTTCCTCTGTGGTCTGACTGTCTATAAAACAGCTGTGTGTGTGTGTGTGTGTGTGTGTGGCTGGTTTTAGCTTCAAAAGCACCAGGCAGCCCCCCCTCCCTCTTCGCAGGCAAGACAAAAGCTTCGACAGTTTGGCCGAAGCTGTGCAGACGTGACTGACAGCTCTGAATGTGAAGCTTACACAAACTCACAGGAGCTCATTGTGTTTTAATGAGCTCCATCAACGAGACGCAGATAAAGATGATGAGCTTTGACTTTGAATGTGTCTCTCGTACAAACCAAGTGAACTGAAAACAGATTAATAATCTATTAACAAAGCCAGATTGCCAAAACCAAGCTCTTCACGAGAGACCCCTGTTGCAAAACCTTATTGGCTGACAACACGTCTTTGTTTTTTTGTGATTTCTGAACCTGCAGCTAAATCGACTGTAGTGGAAAATTGATGCTTCTTCCTTTTAAGATGTTTATTATCTTTCAAGATCATCTATCAATGGTTTTCCTTTTTTCTATGCTGCTACAGTAGCTTGTTTCCCCCCTCCTTAATTCTTCCCATTTAACTCTGAACCCCAGTAAACCCAGGTTAAGCCTGGCTCAGATCAACAGGCTTTAGCGCAGCCCTTTAAACTTGGCTACGTACAAAGGAACCTCCCGAATAACAACCTTGTGTGAATCAGGGGAACAAAAAGATGCAGCTCCACCCTGGGCCACCAAATCAGCTCGGAGTTTTACACACATATGGATCCAACATATATATTGACATAACAGGTCGTTGGTGGTGAACAGTCCACTAGTTCATTAGAGTTAGGCAGAGAAGAAACCAATGATGTGATATGAACATTTTATTAGATTTACTGAGATCTAAGTCAGTGTTGAGATTTCTTAATGAGAAAAGGGAGCAAAGAATCTGAGGTAAGACAATATAAGACATGTTTTATATCTTCTACTTTGGTTTTTCAGATAAACTTATTAATTGATACATCTGGGATGTGAGAAGGATTTGAACAAATATGATCAAATGTGTTTCAGACACAAATTGTAGATTCCGACCTTTAAGATCAAAATGTTCAGTTGATCTTGATTATTAAAACATTTTATGAATCTGATGAAAATGATATTGCAATTATTATAATTTGACATCGCCCCAACCTACTTGGGACCACTCTTAAATTCTGTCTGCTGATTACCGGGCAGAAGACAGCAGGTTAGCTGATCTCAAAGACTAGAATCAAAGAGAAACAGTGACCCTCTGCACCTTAAAAACTCACTGATTAAAATCATTTATCTTGTTTGTTACAGTTGTACAATTTCCCTGAGCTCAGAAAGATCAAATGGTTGTTTAACATACAGTCAGTCCAAGATTCAAGTATGTTCAATTTTCATTCAGATGAAAACAGATGAAAGCAGCAAATCTCACTTCTGAGAAGCTGGAACCAGAAAGTGTTTAGTATTTCTGCTTGAAATGTGCTTTTAAAGCTATAATTAGGATTTTCATCAGATCAAACTGTGCATTAAAATTCATGGCAACAGCCTCAGAATGTGTTTACATTCTGTAGTTGCCTTCGCATTGTAAAAGTTCGCCATTTCCATGTGGGATTTAAATTGCCCACCTACGCCTTATGGTACAGTTTCCTTAAAAAACAGAACTGGAGGGAAAGACATTAAAACTAAAGTGGACAACATGCACAGCAGTTATTGAAGAAGAGAGAAAAGCGGCCGAAATGAAAGGAGAAAAGTCAGGAGATTATTCAAATCAAAGCACTAACAGAGACAGGGATGAGAACAGAGACAGGGATGAGTGATTCCCAACCAACGGGCAAGGTTGACACTCCCAGAATGCTTTGGGGGGTGAGGGGGCTGAGCATAGTTTCTAAACAGCCAACCCTCAACTGTCCCACTGCAGATTACTGGCAAGCCTGCAGAGAGCCAGAGGAACACTGAGCTCAGTTGTCCTGGCTGGGGAGTGGTGTGTGTATGTGTGTGCGTGCATGCACGTGCATATGTGTGTATCTCAAAGCACCCACTGTGATCATACACTTGTGCATTCCCACACAACTTCTAACATACCAACTGGCTCCATGTACATGCTCCACCATCTTCACAAATACACACACACACATCACATACTCGCTTGTGCTCCTATATTCCACTCATCAAGCATCACATGCACACCACAGCAGAAATCCCACACACACAGTTGAACGCACAGAGCACACACAGGCTTTTTTTTCTTTTCTCACAGCTGTGTTCAGATATCAAACAGAGCCCACTGAGAGAGAACAAACACGCTGACGAGGAAAGATTAGCTGGTCACAGAGGGCGCCAGTACACACCAGACTAACACACATTCATACATGTAGAAATGCTCGCACAGGTTGTGCTCAAAAGAAGAAAGATTGCCAGTGATTGCTACAAATTACAAAAGGCTACAAGTGGGGAGAAGTGACAGCAGAACTTGAGACAGTAACAAGGGAACCTGCATTAAATGCAGGCTGAAGCCAAAGTAAAGGAAACAGCAGCTCCAAGTAGTTTCTCTTCTGACAGTTTCCCCCCCATGTACCAACAGAACAACTTGAGAGTGGAGGTTCGAGATGTAGAAGTGGCTGGTATAGATTAACTTACATATTCTACCCTTGTATATTTTAGTATTTTTTTATTTGTATTCAACAACTGTATAAAACACACACACAAACACAGGCACACACACACACACACACCCTTCAAGGGCAACTGTGATATTCTACAGGAATGAAATCTTTTACCTACACATATATTTATTCTTATTTCATTGCATTTTAATAAGTTATCTGTCGCTTTTATCCAAAGTGACTTCCGATAAGTGCATTGGTATGTCTTTTTACTGTCTTCCAATTTTTGTGATTGTGTATTTTATTTACTACACATCTTATTCTATTTTTACCTCCAGGATTGAGGTTGCATTTTCACCCTGTCTGACCCCCTTGGATGAATGGTGACCAAAAGATTTCAAAATGAAAGAAAGCCGATCAGGCGGTACAAAACAGAAGCTTCTCAAATATCATAGCTTCAACTTCTCCTCACTTAGTTCAGCACGGATGGTTACAGAGCAGCAATGATGCTGCTACGAAAGTTATTGAGTATCTTAAGGACATGTGAAATTGAGGAAGCATATTTTCCCGAGAGAAGCCCAGAGGACATAAAAAATGTAGTAAGATCAATGAGGTTGTAAATACATTTCGTTGAATAAAAAAATACAGAGGCATAGAGTGTGAGCCACAAATTCCTCGAGCGAGCGTTCCAGCAAGCCTGTGAGCGAGGAACCGACACCCCCCTAACAAAATGGTAACTTGAATTCAGAACAGCCCAGTGCATATTTGCAGTGTCGGGGGAATCCAAACTGTACCCAGTAAAAACACATCTGGTTTAAAAATAAAAAGGCAGACTGGTGTGAGTGGGTGTGCGCAGCAGCAGACAGGAGTTGGGCGGCTGCCTTGTTTCTAAGCAGGCAGGCGGCCAAAGAGGTTCCGCAGGGCTGAAGGATGCCATGGCGAACTGAGTGACTGTTTCCAGCCAGGTATGTAAACCCAGTTTGATCCCTGAGGGCGGCTGGTTGCAGACGTGAGGACAAAGCGTTTCTCTGTTGCTCACTGGAAGTGACACTCGGAAATCAACCAACCAAACCCTTACAACAGGATGAAAGACACGTCGTCCCCTTATAATGACCTTTGAAGGTTTTTGCTGGGATTTTAAATCAGTTTTTTAAGACCACTTCCGAAGTGCTGCTTCTATTGAATGCCTGCCCTCTTACCTCCCCTCACGGGGGGGGTCAGAGGTCCCAGGCAACTTCAGAACAGTGCTGAAGCTGAACTGACAGGGAATTTTTGCTACCGAAATACTTGTTTTATTCCGAATTATTTTCTCAGTGTCAGAGGTTGTTTCTTTGACTTTTCCTGTGAAATAAAATGATCGAGAATATAAAATTCAGCTAAAGAGCCAAACAAAAGTCTAATAAATCCCAAGTACATTTGGAGAAGTGTTCTTTTTTGCCTATTTGTGACCCATGTGCTGAAACCACATGTGCCTGTATATACAGTAATGCTATGCTATTTAGTGTAAAGGCGTGTTCACAGTTTCTGTTCTAAGTGAGTGGAGTAATGATGTGTTTTGTGACTCAAGGCCAGCAGAGATGCTGGGATGTGAAACGCTGGTTGGAATGAAGTAATTTGGCCGAATGCCTGTTTCCATCTGAGGCCAGAGGAAACCGTTAGCCCAGCACTGCCTCTTTCCCACACCATCCCATCTCTCTCCCTTTCCCCCTCTCTCTTTCACTCACATCCTCTCATCCTTGCTATTTATTGAGAAGAGCTGACATCAGGAACAAGTTTTGAAAGTGACTAAGGAGAGGTGTTCCATAAAAGAGAGCAATCCACTTCATGCATATGGTCCTCTCCGTACCTCCAACTCTGCTTTGACGTAGATGTCACATTCAGCAAATGACATTCAGATGGTCCAGTGACGTAGGACATGGTTTAGTTTGTGCATTATGACAACGACCCCAGCTTATGTTCGTAGTTAAGAGTCATCAAACTAGAGGAAATATTGAGTCATAACCATAGTTTTAAAAAAAAATTATCCAGACTTGTTTAGTAGTTGTTTAAAAGTAGATATTTAGGGGGAATTTTGCTTTTATTGACAAAACAGTTCAAGCGTGACATGGAGGGAGAGAAGGGGCAAATCAAGGGGCGGGGGCACCGGCCCCAACTGAAATCTAATTGGCCCCAGAAGTGGAATAGTTTATGAAGATTGGCAATACAATTGGCCACTCTGTGTAAATTGTGGCCCCCTCATGACCCCTGATTCATGATTTTCACCTGGTAGAGTTTTTTGTGGATGGCTGTTTGCTGATACTTAGTTTTGTCACCTTTATACTTCATAGATTTTTTAATTATATACTATTTATACTTAAATGCCAACAGAGGTAACTACTGTCCTGTTCAGCCAAAAGGAAATTCTGCTGTACACATGATGTTTTGAGGGGTTCTATATGGGTCGAGCAGGGAAACTGCAACTTTGGCTTTAAATAGCTCAACTCTTTGGGGCTATAAAGAGCCCATTTAGAAAGCGCCCGCCAAACACCCAGTTCACATGGTTTGTCATAGAACTGTATGGTACAGTGACACAACCTTTGAGAGAAACAGAGATACTAACTCTGCCGGGATTCAGTCATTTGAAGACCATCAGCCGTCTTTATATTCACTTTAGCTTTATAGTTTGTCAGACACTCGCTAACTGTCCTCAGCAAATAAGCCTGAAAGACGTGAAACTGTCTAAGCCTCATTAAGTTCCATACACAGGTAGTCCATAGAGAGGGGTCGAGTGGAAGCATCTGTCGTTGTGTCACTTACAACAGACCCAGGCACAGGCAAGAACCACACTCCACCCCAAAATAATCAGCACCCTGTGTCTGGAGGGCCACTGTCAACAACCATGCAATCATGGCTGTTGATAGTGGAGCAATACAGCAAAGACCGGTCACTACTAAAGCACATTGAAGCACTTCGTGAAAAGTTACGATTATGTTTTAACTAAGAAAGACGTTTTTTTTCCAGACAGCTTTTTAGGAATAAGAGTCATTCTGCATGGAAGGAAATTGCGCTGCTGAATCACTTCATGAAATTCACTTCAATAGATATTATTCATGAATCATCTATGACTACCATTTCTGGTTAACTTATAAGATTTCGGTCCTACTTTTAAACTTCTTACCTCACATTTTTGCTTTTGCCTTTACTTTTTTATTGTTTTGAGCACTTAACAACTGCTTTCAAAGCTTCTCTCCAGATGACTGTTATTACTGTAGCAGCAGCACGACATTACATTTACTAAACAACTTTGTTTCAAGTGTGGATCGAGAGCCTACCTTTATCAAAACCACGTCTACAGCTCTTTCTCCTTTGGCACGGAGACTATACCTCCGCTTGTGTCGTTCGTACATTTTCCGTTAAATATCCAGAGCAGATTTACTGAGCGGAAGGTTAAAATCCAGGGGAAACACCACTGAAGAGAGGCAAAGCTGCCTGCTAAACTTCACATCTGGCCGCAGAGGCAGCCTCCTAACAGACTCCAGCTCTGCTCTCTCCCTCCCTCCCTCCCTCCCTCATTCTCCCATTCCCGCCCTCTCTTTTCCTTTCCTCTGTCGCCTCTTAACTTCTCTCCTCACTCTGCCTGACTCAAGCCTCGGTTGTCTCTATCTGTGTCTCTCACTGGCTCTCTATGAAGGCTGTGAATGTCGCTCCCTCATCCTGTGAATCAGCCATCCAAAGTACTACATTGCCAGTATGACAGATGACAGAAGGACATTATTACTTCAGTTAGTATGATTCAATCTTCAGAATTTATGCTGTTGAGATTCAACACCCCCTGCTGGACGAGGATATGTTTGAGGACACCAGTAAGGAGCCTTGTGCTAGACTGCAACTCTGTCACACAATGGCCCTCTAACTGGATGCAGCTATGCTGAAATATTTTGGGAATGATGTAAAATCACATGATCAGTCTTGTTACCCAGAGACAGAGGTTACAACACTTTAAATGTTTGCAAATATAATATATCATGAGCATATCCAGATTATATGTTTGAAATTAACATTTTAATAGCACATACCTCCACTGAGGAACATCATACCGCTTAAATTCAATCAAGCTGCACAATATTTCACACGCTTAAGAGACCCTCTGGAGAATTGGGTCTCAACCCTCTCCAGAGTTTCCCTTTCACCCATGCACAATGCAGCAGGAGATTCTCTAATAGACACATTCAAAACATCAACAAATCCTCCGGAGGATTCAGGTGAGCGGTGGAGCAGTAGAAACAGGAAGTATCTTGTTAACTCCGATGCAGAATCACATGTTTTCGTTTACAGCAATGGTGTCCAACCATTTCACCAAAAATCCATTTTGACATCTAAGCGTTGTCTTCTATTTGTATGGCACCATTTTGTCATCCTGCAATATTGGCTTTTGATCTTTTTTGTGTCGATTAATGTTAAGTAATCAAGACAACCACTCGCTTACGGTGATTTCTGCAAATAGTTTCCTGCTTTGTTTTCACATTGGCTCCTCTAGAGTGTCTGCGGACTGTATGTTGGGGGCCAGATTGAAAAGTCCACAGAAACTCCAAAGGTTCTTACTCGGATAGATGCATTCACTCATACAGATGCTGCAGGGAAACAGTATCTGTCAGTGCATGTCTGAAAGCACCTTCATAGATATAAGTTCAATAATCATGCCTGGTTTTCGTCTAGATCAATGAATTACTTCCAGCGGAAAACAAGGGAAAATGTTAAAAGAACTATCCTATCTTGCAATTTCAAAGAAATTGAAAAAAAAAATCCTGTATCTGCAAAAGAAACTTTATAGTTTCCTCCCTGACCCAAGTTTCATGGAAATCCTTTCTGAAAAACCTCATTTCAACAAAGTATGAGATTATAATATTGTGAAATAATATCATATCATTATGATACGATTCTGTTGGAAATACAGAACTCAATTCACCAAGGCCTTATTAATTCTTCCTGTAATAAGTTGTCTCAAAGGCAAAACTATTTTCTAAATGCACGCGGGAAGCAATGATACATCACAAAACAGACAATAACAGTGAGGTTAACAATGGATGAGCACAGACTTCTGGGTGTGTGCACAGATAAGTTCCATGCATGTGCAGATGGTGAAATGTATGCAGACCCTCACTGCAAAACAGACGTGAGAAGTATAATTTGGGTTTAAGAAGGAGAAGAAGTGTGATATTGTGAATATGGATGGCTTCCTCTATCATGCTAGGATAAAAAAAAATATGCAACTGTAAGAGCATGAAAATATGCTACCCCCCTCCCACGATCAGAAAAGCAGTTAGACAAGAGTTCACTAAATCATCTAGAAATATTCTGCCCCTTCACCGCTGTTGTCCATCAGATCTCTTAAGGGGCCTTAATGATCTTTTATAAAATCATATATATCCTGGAAATAGTCACACATATTTTGTTTTTATGACAAACAAGATACATGACAAAGATCTATGATATTTGTATCCCAAACACATCCCAAATCAATCGTACACTCCTGAGTTTAAAAGTCGGCCTGCACTCTGTGGTTGAGCACCTCCTGCAGGATATTCAGATCCGTGTAAACCTGTGGTTTGTGGACTGGGACACGAGAATCTGCTCTGACATGAGGTCCTGGCCACAGCTGGCCAATATCACAAAGCCGTGAATCCCTGCAGCCACAAACAAATCAAACCCTTCTCTAATCAAAACTCTGACCTTCACTGAGTACCAGGTGTTCCATGGTCCAGGGAAAAACACAGCGATCAATCTGCTCAGCCAAAAGAGCCATAGAGTTTGCACAGAAAATAGAAAACTTTGAATGTACACTGCTGTTTGGTGGGATGAAAAACTGATGATCTCTATTTCGCGCTGCAATAGTTCTTAGTGTACAGCCAGAGAAAGTAAGTGGAGCAGTTTAACTCTCCAAACAGCTCCCCAGCTTGTCAGTTTCCATCTTTTCTCATCATGAAGAGGGGAAACTACAAGAGGGCGCACACACACACAAAATTATTTGAGGATTTATATTATAATATGTTAAAAGAGAAATGCTGCAACATCACATAGCCTTCACCAGTGCCCGTACAACAGTCTTCAGTCTCTCTGTGAGAAAATATCTCCATATTTATCTGTCTTCAGAAGCTAGGGAGTCAACTGTCATCATATCACTGTGCATTGACACACATGTTCCACCTGTAACTGATTCCTCTTCAGCGTCCTGTTTAAACTAGTGAATTGATAATATTTTTAATGTGTATATTTTGTTATTATTTTAAATCATTTTAACTCAGAAACCGCTGGATATTTGAGTTGTATTGTCTGTTCATATTCACACAGGTCCTAAGAAATGTCATTTCGTTCCACTGACAGTTTTACAGATATGGATGGAATGACATAAATAAACTGATTCTCATTATTTTAATCTTGACTGGAAGCAGCTGAGGAACTAAATAGTGCAAGTCCCTTGATTTTTACTTCTGTATAAACACAGGAAATGATACCTCAAGTTCTGTCTGTATAGTTGACCAGTTAACTCTGGTTTATCATATTGTGTTATAGAGGCTTTATTACCGATTGCTTGCATATTGTAAAAAATAAATTAGTACTTCATAGCCTTCATCTTGCTGTAAGCATACGTATTTCTTCCTTTTCTGACCCCTGGCTGTGAAGTTCAATTATTCAATTATTTCTTTAACCAAACAGCACAAACGGCAGCTAAACTGTACTTAGCATCCCCAAGGCTACTGCTGCCTACAGCCTTGTTACACAACAAGGCTGTGAATGCAGCCACTCCCCCCATAAATACAAGCAACATCAGTGCCCAAATGTGTTTACTGAACAGCCTCTCGGCTGCAGCACATTTACATGGACAATTTCTTTCTTCCGCTTTGCTATGACTTATCTCATGCCTGTGTGTTGGGTGTTTTACACTCTTTGGCACTTTGACAAGACTCGCAGCTGCAGAGGAAAAGCGTGTTATACTGCTCTTGGGGTGTGATTTAAGAGAACTTTGAAGCCGCTGCGTTTTCTCGCTAACTACAAGTTCCCGTACTCCAAAATGTGAAACACAGACGCCTCGGCTGCTGATTCATCCGCGACCAAATTATCTGCTGTCTAAACAGCTTACATCTTATCAAACCACCAACGCACTCTTTGTGATTTTAATTACTTCATTAACCTTACACGTCATTTCAGGCAGCTAGTTGTTGTTGCTGTCATTAAGATTTTTGTTATCCAGTCAGTTTCATTATCTGTTGCTGTAATAACCAATGACATACAACGTTTCTTTGCTTTATTATATTTTTCAAACAGTTTCACATGATATGAACTATTCCTCTTCAGTTATAATAACAATTTGTATTCCTACTATCGCAATGAATGTGTCTCAATTGATCAAACTGTTTGAACTAAAATACTACTGCTGCATGCCTTGTCATTACCTTCTCATCATAGAAAGTACAGGAGATTTTAACAGGATCAAGATGCATGTCACTACATTGTCACTGTGGTCAAGAGGAGAGGCTCAAACAATGCCACTGGTGCTACATTGCCCTCTGCTGGCTGCACCGCCCTCCTGCACACATTGTGTACATCCCCCTTCAGTCAAGCATCTGGCATTCAGAATAAGCCACTGACCCAGACCACAACCCAGGAATAAGCAGAGCCACTCCAGTCTATGGCTGCTGCGGAATCTGTCAGTCAGCAACATTTCAGAGTAAAGTCCCGGCCTGTGAAGATCACATCCATGTGCTTTGAGGCGGCTGAGCGAGAAAACGTACTGCAAAACATGACTCCCATCGGACGAGGCAGGGAGATTCTGTTGGATTTAATGGTGAAGTAAATGTAGAGGTCATACTTAAGGACACTCCAGCAGGTAATATATTCCTTGTTGAATGACTGCACTAACTAGAATTACAAAAAAAACAGCTGACTAAGCTGCAAGTCTTCAAACTGAAAGCTTTTACTCAGAGGGGAAAGTGTTCCAGACAGCTTTCTACCTCAACTTCCTGCAAATCTCCCAAGCTTCTCATGAGCAAACCCTGCCTCCACCTTCTCTCCCAAAACCTTTAACCACTTTATTTTACTTCAAATTAAATTCTTAGCAATTCAAGCCAAAAAAGAATTACACTTTTATAAAGATACTATAGTTTGTCACTGTTAAAGTATAGGAAAGAACAAATACAATTCAGGACAGGATTTAGTTTCTACTCATCCACACATTCACTGTCGATGCTGAGGAAACTACTAAAAAAATACCCCAGTTGAATTTTTCTGGCCATGAACTGTGTGTTTCTTTTCATGCATACATTTGCATTAGATTCTGTTGTGGACTTGAAAAATGCAGATTTAACTTCGCCTGGCTTTCTCAATCTGTTGTGCCAACCAGTCGTGCAAACAGGATGCAGAATAATTCAATTATAAAACAAAGGAAATGAGTCACACCCTCCTCATGTGAGCTCTGGATTAAACTCTTGTCCAACACTGCAACTTCTAAATGAGCTGTATTCAGACTCTGAGGACGCAAAGAGAAGCGGCAGTTGAAAACATGCAGCCACGTTAAGGAACGATGGCGACATGTACTTGTGTGATACACGTTGAGTGTGATACTCAGCGTGTTAACTTACTGTACCTCTCTGATAATCCTCAACCAAGGAGGTTTTGTTTTTGTATACTTGCAGGAAGAAGCAAAACTACTTGACGGATTGCCATGCTGAGGTAAAGAAGAACCCACTCAATTTCAGGTCAGATCCAGATCAGGGGGTGGATCCAGTACCATTTTATTCACTTTCTTTAGCATGGTGAGATGGACATTTATTCTCTGAGAATAATCCATGAATCTTGATGATTGGAATGGTATTTATGAGTGCAATTTGATGCAGGTCCACATAAATATACAGATCTAGTGAATTTAGATATTGTTTCATAAGGAGTCTGTTAGGTCTTGGCAGAGTTATGCAGTCTCTGAGTGCCATTTTTACAATCCATTTATCACCACCAGCTATTAGTATTGTTACGGCTGTATAATTTGTTGATATATTTTCATATATGAAGCTGGTGAGTTGGGTTCAAAAGTTTGAAATGTTCTAAAATAGATGTTGGATTTGGATATAAATGTATAGTTGTTGGTTAAGAGTTACTTTGCCTTACAAGTATTTAACTGACATGGTTGCTTGATGACCATTACCTACTTTTCTTATCTTTCCTGTCATAAACCCTCTTGGACTGTATGTTTCTTGTTTGTTCTTAATTCATCTTTCTAACCAAAGATTACCTGTTGGCATCAGAGCTCTCTCGTTGCTTTGTAGTTCCTCACTGAATCTGATTCACAGAACTGTTGCCACAGCACACGTCACAGCAGGAGAAGCTCGGTGGTTATGTCCTATCAACAGCTCAATGAAGCTACATGTGCGTTTGACAAGTTAAAATATCTGCTGTAAACTTCAGACTCAGGCCACATTTCCCCCCCAGGTCATGTAATAGCTCATGGAACTGGTTACTGGTCGCCTCTTTGATCATTCCCTCTGCCAGAGGGGTGTTTCAAGGCTTTTGCAAACAATGACGCAACTTGGACTCATGTTAATCCAACCTGCAATGACAACAAAGCAGAGTCTGATAGCTGACAACCACAGCACAGACTTGAAGCTTACCGTGGAGAAGTCTGTTTCGTCTGCTGTGTCATTTTCTTCCTCCCCTGCAGCAATTACAGTGTCTTCAGACTTGATGACATCTTCCTCTGGAGAAATGCACACAACACAATGCAATCAGTCCAAAGGCAAAGCCTCCGAATAAAGGAATCAATAACAAGTGTTCAGAGCGAAAAGGAACTGAGACTTGTCTATTCTCACTGCAGATACACTGATGAGGTAGACGTTGTACGATAATGATGTGGCAGCTTTAGTTTATAGTTTTTATTTACTTCTAAAACTCCCATTGGGAGAACAACCATTTGAATGTGTGAATTTGTCATGCTTTGATTATAAAAACAGAAAGCAAGCAGTCCACTGATGATATCGTATAATTATTTGAGATGGATTCCTCCTCTGGAATCTGTCTTGTTATGTAAGTGACCATGTCTGAGAAACAACTATCCATAATGAACTTTGAACTTTTTGTTTTCAAGCCTCTACTATAATCCCAGTGGTTATTTTGCATCTTCATACTCAAAACTTGAAACAACAGAAACCTTGTCTCTGGCAGCCTCATGACGCTAGGCTTCTGTCAGGCTGTAAATACATTCCCTTGCTCATAATGACACCCCACTCTCTAAGTGACGCACAGTGCCAGCCATGCCCTTGACCCCTTTTCATTGGACTTGGGTCCAGTACAATTATTCCTGATGAGTGAAAATTGCCAACAGAGGAGAGCTGCAAGTTCCCTTTAGAGAAGAGAGACTCTGCTGGTCTCACTTCCTGCTTTGCACTCACATCCCATGTATGTTTGTTCTGGAGAGAACAGCCTTCTGGCTCCGCGTGTAAGACTGGGTCACATGCGCTGGTAATGTGACTGTGTCTGCTGACATACTGCAGCCAGGGAGTGCATGTGTGCGTGAGACAGAGCTTAACAGGGAACATGTGAACATAAAGGGAAGTTTTGTCAGACTATACATGGCCTTAGGTGCCAAATATATAAAACGACTGTTACATAACATGTCACCATGTATCCTACAGTCCCGGCAAAAGCTGATGTGGCAAATTGAATGTGCAGTCACATTTGAGGGAAAGTGTTTTAGAATAAACCTACTTTTTTTAATTAAAACAAAACACAGCCATATATCATGACAGGATGTCGCACAGAAGCCAAATTTCTCTGCGAGCACAATTATGGTGGCCGACATTGCACTTAGCATTGTGGAGCTATTGCCATTAATCACTGGAGGAGTTCGGAATCTGATTTAGCATATTTGTTTATAAAAAAGGCTTTGACAAACACATGGCCCAGTGATGTATGTGAGAGTGTCGCACTCGAATAAACCTGAACTCAGACTGAAATAAATCTGTGTTTGCTCACCTTGGATTGCACTGTTGTGGCTTTCTGAGGCTCCATCCACTGTATCAGACGTCTTTGGATTTTCATTCAAATCATTCTCAACAACAGGTTCACCAGCTGTTTCATTGTTTGGAGAACGTGGATCTGCTTCTGTACTGTCTTCTGAAAGCAGAGTGATGCTTTGTGATGAAGGAGCACTGATCTCATTCTCTGCATGAGTTAATACCTCATCAGGTGACATTTCTTCTGTTGTCTTCTCTAAATCATCCTGTTTTTGTTGCTCTGGCACAGACTGCACATGCCCATTCTCCTCTCCTGAGGCCACCAGGGATTCATCACTGGTCTCTGCTGACTGAGGATCACCTCCAACTGGGATATTCACTTCGATCTTTTCTGCAACAGACTGACATGGTTCACTTAGGACCGTACAGGTGACCTCCGGTGGTGAATGCTCCATCTCTGCAGTCAGGTCAGAGCAGGTAGCCTCTCTGGAATCCTCATTCTCTGACAACAAGGGACCCAAAGACAGATCCTCTTTGGAAAGTTCTGGGGCAAGTTCCTCTCCTGTCCCCTCCGGGTTCAAAGGCTCCATTGTTTGAGGGCTGGGTGGCAGTTGTGATTCAGGCTCGGTGCCAGACTGGTTGCGGTTGGTCAAATGTGCTGCCCCGTCAGCATCCAGCTCCGACAGTATTCCTGCATCCACAGTGGGTGAATCACTTTCACTCGGTTTCATATCATTTGATTCTTCCCTCATGGTTCCTGCTGACGACAGTTCTGATATCTTGCTCTGAACCAAGTCCTGCTCCCCTGCTGTTGCACCGTCATGAGTCGGGTGGAAGATTTCCGTTGTGGAGCTTCCGACTGACCGGAAACTGCCATCGTCATCACTGGAGAGGCTGTGGGCCATGCAGTCAACTTGGTCAATCTGTGTATCTTCTGTGGAGTTCCCGACGGGCTGATCATCTGCTGTGTTGTCAGATTCATCCAAAGGCAAATATGAGTTTTTGATACCTAGTACAGAAGTTTCAGCTACATCCTGACCATCCAGTTCTTTACCATTTGCTGTTCCAGTACAATTCTCAGAATTGGTGTCTGGAGCCAAGCCCTGCTGCTGCTCTGTAGCGTAATCCCTCCCAGCTGTTTCCTGGTTTTGTTCCAGGCTGTTTACGTCTGGTGGAGGTTCCCCCTTGTTGAGGCTTTCTATCAGGAGACGTGAAAAAGCAGATTCAGGCTCCTCGCTTACATCACCGCTGTCTATCAGTGATGGATTGGGGAGGTCCCTTGAGGCTGATACAGAGTCTGTTAACCCTTTATGCTCCATCTTGTCCTCGTCTAAAGAGAGTCCATCGCAGATTTCCCCACTCAGTTTCATGTCTTCTGTCCCGACAGTCACCTCTTCCTGAGCGCAGTTTTTTGTTTCAGAATCAGAGTTGTCAGATACCCCTGAGCCCTCTAACGACTGAGTCTGGCCCATGACTAAAGCTTTCTCGTCTCCACTGGGCGTTATTGGATCTGTTGACTCTGGGTTGGTCTCCTCCTCCTTCTTCCTCCTGGCTGTGCTGTGCTTCTCTTCCTGCTCAGATCTGTCCTCTCCCTTTGTGGCCTCCTGTCCTTCCCGGATCACAGCCTCTCCTCTATCAGTTTCCTCTGCCTGTTTACCACAGCCTGCTGGTGGTAGGATTCCCAAAGTAAAATTTGCCCTTTCTACTTCATTCTGAGCTCCTTCACTCCTGTGACACAAACTCAAACTTTGGATGGAAACAACAGGCTGCTCTCCTACCTCCTCCTTTGCTTGGAAGTAATCTCTCCCAATGTTTGAACCAAAACACATCCCATCCTCTGGGGATAGAAGGCCATGGTCCCCAGGGCGTACATCTGATGTTAGAGTACTTGCAGACAACCTCCCGTCTTTCTCTGCCTTTCCAGTCTCACTGTGTCCTGAATCAGTCCTGCTGCTTTCCACTGGGCAGTTTTCTACCCAGCTGCCTTCAGTTTTTGAATCCAAACACTCCAGTGCTGTGGAAGCCTGCTGTAGTTGCTCCACGTAGGTTATCTCAGTTTCTATGCCATCACAACATTCGGCAGCTGTGTGCAGACAATCGAACTGCAGCTCCAGTACAGAAACTCCCTGTAGAGAAGGAGGAGGATAAACGTTAGCTTTTCCCTCAGTGAAACCAACAGAGCTGCTGCTCCTTAGCTCTTATCAATCGGCAGCTCACTGATTGCATAAGGTGTTCTACCAGTTATACAAACGGAGTTTGAAGGTTAGAAAAATGAGGGCAGAGTAAAGACAAACAATCCGACAATGTTTAGTGGCTGCAGAGCTCCTGGATGAAGCCAATGTGAGCAGAGATAGCATGTTAAAAGGGCATGGTGGTGTGACTCACCTTGGCATGGAGATGGCATATCAGGTGCAGCAGCTGCTCCACACTTTTCTGAAGGGTCGGAGGTTCGCGGCCAGGGTGGTTTCTCAGTGTCAGAGTATGTGTGTTCAGCCTGGGGAGGTGACAAATTACCCGGGCATCTGTAGAGACCTGGTGGACACTGTCAGCCTCTTTCTCTGTGTCTGTGTCAGCCCTGTTGTGAAAGAGACACTTGCATCACTCTGAACGGTTTATACAGCCTGATTGACTCTCACAGCACAGAACTGCTTTTTACAGATATGTCAGCCGATCCAGGCTCACAAGTTTTCTTCAATAATCCACGTGCTTGCTGTTTTTTCTTATTTCCAGGGATAGAAAGGCCAACAGTCAAATGTTGTGGTTGTTATTTTCATATTTTTTTACCATTTCAGCAAAACCTGCACAGATATTGTCAAGTAATAAAGAAGCTAGTAAATGTTCAAATGTTCCAGACAAAAAGTTTTCCTTTCCTGGTAAAATACGCCCAGTGATTGCCTTCATAAAGACCACTCCTTGTCGATAAGCTTTCCAAGATAACTCCCCCTTGCTGCATTTGCTCGAAGTGTTGAATGTAAAAGTATGTGCAGTGTTTTTGTTCCTAAAGATAGTGCTGTAAAGAGGAGACACCTCCCAGTCAGGCAGATACGTTTACGTAATCCTGGGTGGATTGCTTGAGCTGTGAGGCCTGGGCGCTGAGGTCACTGGCCAGGCTGTGAGTGACTTCACTTTTCATGAGGGAAATGTAATTACCGACACATAAAGAGAGAGAGAGAGAGCTGTAAGTTGTAAAGCAGCTCAAGTGCACGCTTGGCAGTGGGCGCGTTCACTAAGTGGTGGCTGTCTTTCAGCTTGTGGCATCTTCATTTTGAGTTAAGTAAAAGCTATGCTGCAGCAGTTAAGTGAAGTGCTAAGAAGACATAAACGGGGTCCATTTCCACTTTAAACCGTGTCTCAGTTCATTTACCAAAGAGCCGTTTAAGGTCTCATTAGAAAAGGATGAGAACAATTTGACCTCAGGAGTCAAAGCATTGTAAGGGATTTTATCTGTCACCTCCAAAATAAAAACACATAAATACCCTTGCAATTAAACTAGAGAGAGACAACAATGCAGTATATTTTGAATTACAGTTAAACATAGTCAGTAGAGTTGTAACCAAGGCTTTTGTGTTAAGGACCGATTCCAATCGATCAATCATGTTCCCTCGGAACAATAATGGCAGCCCACAACTTTTCAATTAGCCCTCAACTCTCCAATTGCAGCTCAGAGTGCTAAAGCTAGGCTGCAGTGTGGCTTTGTGGTGATGCTCTGTGGATACTTCATTGTTCCATGAGAACAACAGACTATTATTTTGCCTCACAGAAGGAGGAACCTACGCCATCCACCCTCTGATATATTGACATGACAGTCTTTGTTCAGAGAAGAGAGCAACGTTAACTGAAACTCTGAACTGGTTTCACTGTCAAACACTGAGGAGGAAGTCTTTCAACGTACAATTAAAAACCATACGTGATAAATTCTATCAAGAAAAGTGGAAACAACATGTCTACATGTCAAATATGTGTATTTTTTTACCCAAGCTTACATTTTGTTTTGAATAAAAGCTCTGTATATTCGCTCAGTATAAAGCATTGCAGCAACTAAAACATTGTGCTTTCACTTTGAAGACAAACAGGAAGGGAAACTGTGAAATTGTGTTGCCAAGATGGACATCTGAAACCTGTCACATCAGTCCGTCTGTGATACCGATATAGTGAAATAAAAATAATAGAATTATCAAAATTATCTGGCAAATTGATTATTAGTCACCGAAGACCAGGTTCAGACAGAGACAGACAGATGAATGTGGAATAAGTAATACATATATATATATATATATACACACACAAGGAGAGACTCCAACTAACTGTTTTCATTTTACACTGATCAGCAGCTGAAAAGACAATGGATAAATACCGGAGATATAGTATCTTGTTTCAACGTTAACTAACATTACACAACAGCCATGAGGGCTGTTTTTATATTGAAATATCAACTTGTCTTTTAAACAGACCTTAGAAATATTTTGAGTGTGTCACATAGTTCTCTCATTGGTTACATGTCTGTGAAGTGTTCAAACAGTTTACACAAAAACAACATTTAGTTTCAAGCACATTAGTATTGGAACAAGCATTTAGCATTAGCTTGATTCCAGTCAATTTTACTTCCAGGCTTAAAAAATTGGGCCCCACAGGTGCACTGATTTAGATGTCTTTCCCATCACACAGTATTAAACAACGTAAACTATCTAACGTTAGCTGTAGGGTTAGGGTAGCTAATGCTATCAAATATGTCTTGAAACATGGTCCTGTGTCTATCCAATTTTTAACTCTCCATTTTCTTATTAGCTGCTGATCAGATAGAGACCTGTGAAATGAAAACAGTTTGTCTGACTCTTTGTTTGTGACTCATAACAGCATTTGAGGAAAATGGCCAATGTGTGAAAATGGTCTTTAGGTTATTGTTTTTGAAGCAAAGTAAAACTCAAAATAACTTTAATGCTACGTTTTACTAAATATATGGTGGTGTTGTTATACAATAGCCGTTTAGTGCCGTAAGGAAAACAGTTTGCTGCTTACTTTGTTAAAAGCTCGTGGAGACGTTCATGTCCTCGCAAAGCAGCGATGGCGGATGGGGTGTGGCCCTGTCTGTTGGCCAATCGCAGGGCTTCTGTAGCTCCAGGCTGCTGCAGCAAGAAGTGCGTAACCCGAAATAGACCTCGACGAGCGGAGAAGTGCAGCAGAGTCTCCTGAGGATTCAGTTCTGAGGAAGAGAGAGAGGATGACAGGTGTAGTAAAACCAAAAGAATAAAGCTAACAAGAAGCAGAGAGACTGAGGAGAGCAAGTGTCCAGGTTGCCAGTTTGTGGTGTGGTAGCTGACATACCATCACCCGCTGCAGCTTGGCAACAACACAGGGCTGCCTAATGACACCAGTACAGGATCCATGTTGACCCAGTAAACACACAGACCTCTACACATATACAGACTGAAAAAAACACAGCTTGGCTCTATCTTTGACAGCGGATCAGTGCATGTGTTTGTGGGCCAATACAGTTGTTTATGAACCAGCATCTGATATTTAATGCCATAATAAAACCAACAAATCATAGCAACAACAACAAGAATGAAAACTAGGGCTGCGCAAAATGATCAAAATCTCATATTCTCATGTAAAATTCATTTCAAATCCAGTTAGTCATATGTATTGTAATTGGTCATCCGTCTCCGTGATTCTTTAGGTTTTGTTTGAGCTCTGAGCTGTATTACTCTCATCCATAGACACCAATGAAGTATTTTTTTTGCTGCAAAACACCTGTGCAAAGGAATTTGTCTTTTCTTAAAGGTTCTCCATACAGTGTGAAATGAAACTCTTGGTAAAATAAATTTAAACTATTTAAATCTGAATTTTGTTTGGAAATATCATGGTTTGTATATTGTTCACATGTTCGTTTGTGATGAAATACTGCGGCAAAAGTTACACGACAAAATGAACAATAGAGAATGAAATGAAACAAAATACATTTTCTACCATCACACAAATGTATGTGTATGTATGTATACATGCATATGTATATGTATATATAAAAAATGTGAGATCAGATGCTGCAAGAATGACGCAATTAAAAGTCCACCAAAATGAAACGTCCAGTTTTTATTGATCGCAAAACTTCCTCATCAGTAGGTGGTTCTATCACCATAGCATCTGGTTGCTATGGTGATAGAACCACCTACTTGACTGAGGTAAGTCATGTCTCACTCTCTCTCTGTATTTAGCCAGCATGCTAACCAATACAATTCAGGCTCATTCAAATTTGAAATAAAACCACTGCATAATATGAAGCTGCTGCTGTCACATGTTGATAATGCTCTGTTTTCTGTTGCTTTTATGACAAATGTGAAAATATTGTTGCTGGGTTCTTTTGTGTTTTCTGCTGCTAATCAAAATGGGTGATATGTGTTAATGTAATGCTATGTAGCGTTAGGTCGCCGAGGCCAGGCAGAGCGAGCGATTGTGGACAAAACACCTGTAGTACCAGGATATTTTCACATTTCACAGTTTATTCTGCCAAACTATGTGTTTTGTAACATTGGGAAGATTAACCTTGGTGTTTAACTTTAGTATTTAAGACAAAGTTAAAAAACAACAACTGCCATACTACCAATCAAATTCAGATTTAAATTCAAATCAAAGGGGCTGGGTGCTATGATGATTGATGAGGGAGGTTTTCCCAGTAATTTCAAATATATCTGTGTGTCCGGCGAAGTCTTGGAATTCTCACGATGTCTTTATTTCACAGATAGGACTTATAGTTTGTGAATTATAGTTATTTGAGTGCTGCACTTAGAGTTTAGATTTCTCTCTTCCCAGTGAGGAGAGAACAGGTGCATTCACTTGAGTTTTCATGGCAACCAGATACACACACAGCAGGAGGGGGTCTCTCTCTCTCTCACCAGCCAGTCTGTCTGTCTTTACCTCCCCCTCTCTCTGCGTGTGTCCAACTGTGTCAATTGTTTTATATTGAATGTTTGATAGATCAATTTAGCCTAAAACTTACACACTATTTCATCCTGTCACCTGCAGACAAAAGCCATTTGACTTCAAGATCCAGACAAGAACGGAAACTTCTTCTGAAAATAATGCATCAACTGTTCTATCAAAAGATAGATCTACTCTCTGTTGTAAACCATGCAGAAACCAGATATTGTGATGATCCTCAATGTCGAACTCTTCCAAGCCAAAAAGAAGATTATGGCTCTTAAATATGGAACCTTGGCTCTGGAGGAGAAGGTGTGGCAGCTTGAAAACCAGCTTAAAGACAGAGATGATGTCATAAAGATGGCAGTGGAGAAGGAGACAGAGAAGGAGAAGAAGACGGAGAAGGAGAAGGAGAAGGAGAAGGAGAAGGAGAAGGAGAAGGAGAAGGAGAAGGAGAAGGAGAAGGAGATCCAGGCACTGAATGAGAAGGTGGAGCAGCTGGAAAACCAGCTGAAGGACAAAGATGATGTCATAATGAAGGAGGTCAAGAAACGTCGCCTACGGCTTGGCTGAGCTCACTGATGTCAGGCCAAGGCTCAGAAAGCCAATTAATTTGCCTGAATAATATTATTAATAATAATAATAATAATAATTACAATTTCATAGGCCCTCCCACTGTCAGTGCTTGGGCCCTAATAATTATGCAAAATCAAACAACACGGTTCCATCTAATCAGAGGTGAGCCCCATTACGTGCACTAGACACCCATACTTAATTTAAGTCCCTTATTGGCTTAATATATCAGGTGAACTCCTAAAAACACTGAAACCCTCCCTCTACTCTACCACACAGAAAGTAATGGAGATTCATGGACACACACAATCATAGGTTTGTGCAGCAACCGATATTCAGACCTTCTATTCACTTCGAATCACTGAGTACAGCCTAACCAAAACATTATATCTAATGTTTACCGTGACCAATTCATGCCCAACCCTATCCATAACCTGACCATAATTAACTTAAGTTAACTACCTAACATTAACCCGGGACCCCAGAAATATCTTTATGCATCATCAAGACTGGGCTTTGGTCCCCATGAGGTCTACTGGTCCTGAAAAATTCAGTGTTAATAGGTCCTACAAAGGCAATAAAAACAAATAAACAAACACACTAAAGAGGCAACAAAAACTAGTACACACACTCTATAGCGGTAACAAAAAACAGTTACACATATTTGTGTGCTCACAAAAGAATAAAAGCACACACGCAAACACACCATCTTTCTGCCAAAGAAACAAGATGTTGTCAATGCTCCCCTTAGCATTCAAGCTAGACTGCATATGGTGTTTGGTTATTTCAGAAATTCTCTCATTTCAAACTGAATTTGTTTTGTTGCAGTCAGCTGCCCAGTTACTACTGTTACTATTAGTATCTTTTACTGCCTGACCTCTGGCAAAATGAAAAGGGTAACCTAGGTAAAAGAGGTAACATTATTTAAAAAGATTGGGAAAGTGAAGTTCACTAAATGCTAATTTCACAATGAAAAGCAGAACATAGCGATCATTAGAAAGCAAATAAATAGCTTATTAGATAAGACTGGTATTTAAAATTATACATGCTGGGAATTCAACGTGGTGTGATGATTGTAAACTTCCTAAACATGCAGACAGTCAGTGCTCAACAGACCAAGCTGGTCAGCATTTATTTATAACAGCAGTAACTAGAGGAACAGGACAAACCATATGCAATCCTGTTCCAGAGTCCAGACTTATCTGGACAGTTTCTCTTCAGAGTTGTTTGTTCAAAACATTGTGATTTACAACTAAAAACAAAATTTAATTGAAAAAGTGGGAAGAAATCCATTTTGCACCTCCTTTGTAATTTATTCTGTTTTTTTAAACTATAGGTTGAGCAGCTTTCAAAAGTATGACCAGTTATAAAATAGTTTAAAAAAAGCAGCAGAACAGTGAAAGGGGCAAACAACATATTAAGTTTCTGTTATCAGAACCACAATAATCATTGGGGCAACATTTACAATGCTGTAGTCGTCCCTGCTGACGAGAGGTTTCACTCCATTTACCGCGGGCCAGCCTGCCCTGATGGGCCTAAAGATAATTGGTCAAATTTAATGCTCCACTTGGCCAAACTATGCAGGACTGGAATGTGAGGTGCCACACAGCAGAAAGAATTGCTTTGCTGTCGCGTTTGACAGTGGTTCCTTCAAACCAGCTGCATTTTTGTACAATGGCATCCGGGAGCCTCAGCTGGGAAACACATGTAATTCAGTTATGTGCTGCAGCACAGGACCAACGTGAAGTGGGTTAACACTATGTTGGGTCACCATGACTCACAGAAACAGCTTCACTATTCCTTGGCAGAGATCCAAACAAACTGGCTGCTATAGTTACTGTAGCTTTAGATACACAATGGTCAAATGTTTTTCTTACTTCATATCAAATTGCTAAACAAAAACTAACATTAACAAATAACAGAGTAGTTGCAATATCATTTTACCTCATATTTTTGTTAATTAAGGAAATCCAAATTTGGTATAAAATATCAGAAATCAAAGTTTCTTGAGGCACAATGGGCTACCTTTGTCCAACAATCAGCCAAAACCCCAAATGTATAAAGGGGAAAGCAGTGACAATCAGTTGTTTTTCACTTTGGTCTAGACTGGAATATCTCAAAATCTGTGGGACGGATTTTTTTGAGATTTGATACAGAAATCCTTACACTGTCCCTTGAGGGATGACCTGTAAAATAGCACATATGAGTGTACCCATTAGAGTTTGCTAGTCTTAAAATGAGGTGTGGTCACGCACATTGTTTGATGTCAAGTCAGGGGTGCAGCATTAGGGTTATTTTAAGAGCGCATTATCAAGATATAAATGTGTGCCAACATGAGCAGGCACTCAATGTGCATACACTCTGCCTGTTACACACACAGGTGGTCTGCTTGTGTGTGAAGGGAAAGCATTGTTTCTTACTTCCTGGCAAATCTGACTTTAAAATAGCAAGCTTAAGCGGAAGGGCAAGTGGCTTTAGAAGACAATGGGAGACAGCACGATGGCATGATTAAAGCTAGGGTTGGCAATACTGGAAAAGCTAGCATATAGTAGGCTACAATATGAAACCGAATAATCCCTCCCCCTACCATCGGCCCTCTCTTTAAAGCCACGCCCCACATGAACGTGCACTGACTGACAACTGCTAGAAGCCGACTCTTCCAAGACTCGCTCGCTTAGCTCTGGGTATCTTCTCTGCCTCTCCAGCTTATATGGACTCTGGTCATGTGCAGTGAGAGCCCAGGCAGGGTGCTCACAGACAGTCCGAATTACTGTGCGAAGGCTTCAGACTGGGTTTTTCTTTTCTTTTTCAGACAACTTTATTGATTGATGGCGTTTGTATGTGGAATTTTTTCAGAAACAAAATGCCAGCCCTACCTTTAATCAAGAGAATGCGCACAACTTTTCCGAACTATCAGTTTGGTGCAACAACCTTTTTCTCACAATTTTAAACAAACTAAATTACATGTGGACATGCCCTACGTGCAGTTGCACTATGCCCTTTAGACTCAGATTGTTTAAATTAAGTCCTAAGGCTTGTTGATGACAAAAAGAATACAGAAGTGAAACTTCAGTATTAAAAAAAAATTTTAGCGAGAAACTACAAAGGCTTTTGGACACTTGTGTTCATTCATTAAACCACCAGCACATTGGTATTGATTGACATGCCACAGGCTATAGAGAACTTGACAGCAAATGTTGATAACTGTTCAAAACTGATGAATTAAGTGGGTGTTGTTCACCATTTTTAATGACAAGCGCTGTTCTTTCAAGAGAAGTGAATTTCCCGGAGGACAATAAATGACTGGCAATGGTGAGATCATTGACTGCTGCATGTCCACAGCGTGAAGGATGACTGAGATAAACCACTGTCACCTCCACCTATAGTCCGCCGCTATCCATCATCCAACAGATCTGATAAATGGAGAGCAGAATTGTACTCCTCTTCCTCCCAACAGTCCACTGCAGCCGAGCGTCTTGTATTGAAGCGCTGACATATTGTGAAGCAGAGCCTATTAGAGCATACATCACTCACCGCAGCTGGAAGCCGCCTTCCACATCAACAATATGACAACAGACTTCAGTGCAAAGCAGACAGTAGGCGTCTGTGTGTGTGTGTGTACATGTGTGTGTGTGCGTGTGTGTTTGTGTGAATGTCCATCTCAAAACAGCCATAACACTTTTCATAACATTGGATCTTATCTTATCAGGAGGGAGTTCATTACTGAGTATGCGATTTGATGAGTTTTCTGTCCAGGCTACCGACAATGAATAAAACATCTGAAAGAGTGTGAAAACTTTCCATATCCGCCGTACACAGACTTTGTCGTTTTTTTGTCAGTTGTGTCTAAAATCCTGCTGGTTTGGTCTCATCTCCAAGTACAAGCTAAACCATGAGCTATTATGTCAACAACAGCCAGAGGCAGCAGCAGTGCTCAAACTACTCCCCAATGTCTTGTTTATGCTGCTTCACAGAGAGCAATTATCTCACAGAGGTTATTGTCAACGTCAACTCATTTCGCTCCCTTTAACTGATTTAAGTAGTCAGTCAACGGCTGGGAAAAAATTGGCACTTTGATTTTAATAAAGATGTATGTTTGTTTGGACTGACATACACATTTCTCCCAACAGTACTGCTGTGTCTGCGCTGCAGTACAGTGACACTAGGCTCCGATCATACTAATGACAGAGTCAGATGAAAAGTCCATTCGCTGACATACTTTCAAGTTCATGTCTTTCTGTGAATATAAGCTATCAACTACACTGACCTTACTGACCTCCTGTTTTTAAGAAAGAGCTGTGAATGGGCTGCATTATATCCACTGAGTGTCAACTAAAGATAACCAGAAAGAATGATTAGATTTGCCGATCTTATCTGGCTCCTTCTCCAATTAGAGCTGTGTTAATAAGTGAGTAAGTCATGTATTTTTCAAAGTGACATGTGCCAAAATGGGCCCAGTCCGCATGGGGTTTCAAGAAGAGAAAAAGCTGAAGAACAGACATGGCTTCAGACATGTCAGACTGTCACAACCACCAAAGTAGAGCACAGTCCTTCTCATTGGATTTTAAACATGTGAAACACAAGCATTGGTTTTGCATTTACACAGCAAATAAAAGCACGAGTCATATACCTCTTATACTCCAAATTAGTAGGTATACACAGGTTATTTAAACAGTGCTCAACCCACTTCATGAAGACAATTGAATCCTATCCTATTGACAGTAGAGGAATAAGCTTTTCTGTCACCCAACAGAATATATTGGCAAAAATAAAGTAAAGTAAAATATTTTTGTGTTTATAAATTTTGTTATGGCAGCAGTGATGATAGCATCACTGCTTCACCGAATGAATGTCCCGCACATGATCAGGCCATATTGTGCACCAATAACGTTCCTCATAATATGTTTATAATCCTGCATTCACATGTAGTGGAGATGGTTTTTGCAAGATGTGTGTTATTGAAAAGGACCAGATAATCTTCAGTAGCATCAGAAACATGGGATAAAAGAATCAGCATGCACAGCTTGTGTTGTATCAATGTGCTTTCAGATGAAGCCTTGACTTGTAGTTAGATCTCTCAAGGGATACACCCAAGCCGACAGCAGCTACTTGTAACCCTATTATAAACTACATATCATACATTGGGGCGGCTGTGGCTGAGGGGGGAAGGAGCGTTCACCCTCCAACCAGAAGGTCAGTGGTTCGATCCCTGTCTTCCCCATTCCAAATGCGCAAGTGTCCTTGGGCAAGTAACTGAACCCCAAATTGCCCCTTATAGAAAAAGTGCTGCCCATAGATGTACTGTATTAAATGTGTGTGTGAATGGGTGAATGGCAATAAACTGTACTGTAAAGCTCTTTGAGGGGTCATGAAGACTATGAAAGCAATATATAAATACAGACCATTTAGTATTTACAATTTACATACCATTAAATTATTAGATTATACATTATATCAAACTAGGAGTGGAAAGATGGTACAGTGGTTAGCACTGTAGGTCTTGGTTCAGATACATGGATTTACTCCAGGTACTCGTAGCTTCCTCCACATTACAAAACATGCAGATTAATTAATTGGAGACTTGAGATGAGTGTGAAATGTTGTTTGTCTCTATTTCTTGGTGATGAACTGGCAACCTGTCCTGGGTGTATCCTGTTTCTTGCCCAATGATATTTGGATTCGCTTTAGCTCCCCCATGACCCTTTAAAGAGTACGTGGTATAGAGGATGGATTGATTATATTAAACTCTAAGTAGCCTATTATAAGCCAGGAATTCCCTTCTAGTACACAAATGTTTTTGATGTTCTTGTCACAACTCAGTGATGTATTTAATATTATTGAAGATAATTGATGAAAATATATTAGAGTCATAAAAGCATAGAAATCAGTATATATTGTAGACATACTGTAGATGTGTTGACACACAACAGGAACGAGTCTTCAGTTTATGTGCCCTGCAGTTTGCATGGTTCTGGTTGCTGGAAGACTCAATGAGTTTTTCCATACATGGAAAACTCTAGAAAGAGTGTTTACAGTATCATGTGTTTCCAATTTATTTTAAATTATGTTCTTTCTCTAATTGCATTGTAGAAATCACGGCATCTTATGATTCAATTTAAAAGCTAGCAAGTAACTCCTGCTGGGTTTTGTCAAGAAACTTGCTTCAAACTGTACTTTTAAATGGAAACTGTGGAGGTCAGACAAAGTGTCTGTGATTTCAGACTAGTGTTTTGAGACCTGAATAACTCACACATCCATAAAACTACCTTTATGTGTTGTGGAGGGTGATGGCAGACCATGATTAAGAGCAGTACTTTTACTGTTATTGTAAAATGTAATTGTAGCACTACTCTGAAAATGCCAACAACAAAATGCTGAGAGTGATCAATCGTCCTAATTTTATTGATCTGGGGTTAGCACTGGCACTGTGAAAGACATGAGCCACATAAATATACACAAAGGAGGTTTCTTGTTTTTTGACTTGTAAGTAAGCATAAATTGGTCTGTGCATCATCTTTATTCATACAATATGAAATCATCCCAGATGGTATATCTCTACATCATTGCAGAGACATCCTCTATGACTTGTAATGTGCTAGGACATGACATGTTACAGTCCGCCTACTGCCCTTCAGTCTCACCAGTGCTGTTGGTTGGTTTGTTTCCCAGTATGGTCCATCCTAGAGGCAGTGCGAGATGCTGGAGGGCCAGCGCCAGACTCTCATCCAGACGTTCACACTCCTGCAGAGGAATCTGACACTCATCCAGCAGCAGCGCCCCATCCAGGGCGTCGGCCCGACCCGCCGTGCTCACCTGTATGGAGGGTGATTACAACATGAGTCAAGTTTCCAATGGTGAGGCTAAGCTGAGGCTTAGTCTAGAAGCGCTCATTTTAAGGCGCTCAGCATAAGCCTTAGCACAGAGCATTAGCTTACTGGCTAAAATGTAATTGCATGAAGACAAATGATATGAAAAAACACATCCATTCATCATACTAAACTCAAATTAGAACTGTGATGTGGTGACAAAAGCAAACAATTAACTTTGAGAACTCAAGACACATTCTATCTTGCCCTCCTCCCTTGTAAACAGACTTAGAACTCCATTTCTAGGATGATAAAAAAATATTTAAAAAAAGGACTGTCAGTCATCAGAACTTGCAGGAACGAAACCCTGACATGTTAATCTTCACTCTCCCCACATTAATGTGTCACTGTGTAACCATGGGTCGAAACTTTCTTCCTGCTCCATGACAAACGTCAGCGTTTTTTGTTGTAATTTTACAGCTGATGCAAAAATGGAAATGACTCGTCTTGTTGCTCACCAGAAACTGGGCCATGTCAAAAGCCAAATCCTGGACGAAGCTGAATCGTTGCTCACCCAGTGGAGACACGCTACCCAGGTATAGGTCTTTCTTCAGGGCCTCTGGAACAATTCGAGTGAGAGAGCACAAGGTGACCAGCACCCCCTCACAGCAGTCATGGGCTACAAGATGATACAATGAGAAAGGAGACAGGAAAAGAGGAATGAACAGGTAACTAAATGAAATAGATATCCGTCTGGCTGTGTATATACAATAATAATAATGTTAATTGTAGTTGGCATACCCAATTTCCTATGTCTTTGTGCTGCGTGAACATTAATAGTTGTTAGCTAGTTGTGGCTAACATCGCAAATTTAGATACAAAAAACAATAAAAAAAACGTATCTCTGTACATTGTACAGGTTTCTCTGGAAGAGAGGTGATAAAACTTCATACACAGACACACTTAACAAACGTGCAATAAAAAAAAACATTTTGTGATGTCACAAAGAATTGTGATGTCATTAGACATCACAATTCTTTACCACCCTTTAATAATAATCAGATACAAAACAGTGTAGACTGGTTTGAATCCAATTAAATTCATATTATTAAAATATATTAGTTGACTTGATGTTTTTTTAATTCATCCCACTACAACCTTTTCAGCAGTAAACAAATCAAAATTGACTTAGGAAATTAGCACAACACGTTATCAGTTAATGTATTTTCAGTTGTCACAACAGAAGGAATGAACAATGAGCACTGTAGTGCTCAAACATGGCCAATGTCAAAACACAGCTAACAGGGTGTAGAGGCGCTACATGTATTCAGTGACTTCCTGCTCAACATACTCGTCTAAATGATTTAACTTCTGTCTAGGAGATTGCAAGAACATTTTTAGAACATCCAGGCAACTGGTTAGAGCATGCAGGACGCAGGACGTGACTTATAAATCAAGTGTTTAAGTTCCCAAACTTTGTTGTCATTCAAAGCTGACATTGTCTGCATCTTCTACATGTATGAGACCTCTTTTTTTGTCCCTACACATTTGTGTTTTGTCAGTTTTGCATCCCTCATGTGTCAGAAACATGCCCACTCACTTTGCTGAAGGCTTCCGTGCCATATTCTCACATGGGCTCACTAGAAAATTGCCGAATTGCAGGATTGCCAAGAGATTTTACTAGGGGGCTGGCAGGAAAAGTTCCGTAAAATGAGTGGAGCAACTGACTTAGACATTTGCATTCTCACATACCAGCATCTCCAGAAAATTGCATGGTCTAGCGCATGTCTGAAAGTCTAAAATTCCTTGCTTAAAGGCACCCCAAACTACAGACCTTCTGGTTGGTCACAGGATCGGCCCCTTAAGGACGAATTATAGTACTGCGACTGAAACCGCGGCTGGCCACGCAGCTGCATCGACGGACTCGTTTTGGTTTATGGTTCCCCAAGGGTTGTAAATTCCCCGCCAGAACACTAGGCGCAGTAGCGTGTTTTGTCGAAGACAAAACACACAAAGAGGAGAAGTCTTCTTCTTCGTCGACTGTATATTTACATCACCACTGCGGCTCCTCATAGCCTTTTTTGGCGGACAATCTGCCTTGTATGACGGGTTATACAAGTGGTCATACTTTCGGATCTCTTCTGCCAAGTACTCTTCTATTTGGACCATATTCGTTCTTCTAAATCTTCCGTGATTTCTGCAGGTATTATGGGGCATGAAACCGGAAACTAGACTCCGGACGGGATGTAGTAAGCAGACCAATCACAGGCCTTGCGAGCTCCCTGAGGCTCGCGGCACTTTACCGTATAGTTAGAAAAATTGGCGGACGCACGCAAGAGGGGGCACGCAAGGGGCGTGTTACGTGTCTTGCTTGCTTGCTTGCCTGCCGAAAATCCGACTATAAATCGGCCTTTAGAAGAAGCAGTGAAGAAGAACTGATCTGTTTGAGGAGTCACACCTCCTTCCTTTGTTTTAAATCAGACGAGTGCTTAACAAGATAACAGTTCATAATGTTTTGCTTTCTTTTTAACACCTCACTCATGAGGACTACAGAGAACATAGTCTTTTTAATCTGTCCCTTCATTTAATATTTTTGTCTCTCAATATTTGGACACCCAAACCAAACAACCATTCTGCATTTTCACCACCTATGTTCTGTGCGTCTCAGTGCTGTTGCTCATTCACCTCAGGGGGACACTGACCTCAAGGACGGGGTGTAGGTAGTTGATGAAGAACTATTTATCTCTTATACTTTCTTCCTCGCCTACATTAACTCCTGACTGCCCGGTTATCCTGTACATGGGGACAATAACTGTTTAAGACAGTGATATTGTGGTATGCTTTGGCATCCCTTAATGTTAATGTTGTATAGCACTTGATTATTATAGAGGATTGACCTCAACAGGAGATGTTGTATCGTTTTCACTTTTTGGTCACGTGACTATATTGTTCGGGATGTTGACTCTCCCTTATATTTTATTGAACTTCAGCATACGAATTTGCAATGCTGCTGCATTCAGAGAACTTTCCTTTCATGTTTTATTTACCTAAACTGAGCTAAGGTGCCTACGACAATGACTGCCTTAAGAATTCAAAAAGATTTATTATAAATTAATTAATGCAGGTGGAGCCACTTTCCCACAGGTCCATTAGATATGACAGGGTAGCTGCAAGGCATTGTGGGTGGGCTGGCTTACCGGGACACACCGCCTGCAAGGTGTCATGACTGCTCCTTTGGGTGCTGGTCAGGTGCCTTTGTGTGCTGCCAGCAAACAGAAGGAAGTAGTCCACGCCCTCCTTATCCGCAGCCAGCTCTTCATCAGCGAGCTGCACTGTGACAACACACTGCCCCTGCAGAGACAGGCAGCAAGAGGAAATGAAATAGAGAAGAAAGCACCAGAAAGACAGAGGTGTCAACAAAAGAGCGGGAGAAAAATACATCTAGACAAAATATATATAAAAAAATCGAAACAGTTATTTATAGAGACATCAAAATTAATTTGCATACATTATTAATTCATCTTATCAAAATGGAGGACGTGAAAGGTGTTTGTGAATATGTTGTCGTTTTCAAGCTGAGGTTATGTTGAATATGTGTATTTAAAATAGTGTAACTGAAATAAGTTTGAAGAAGAACGGCACCTTTCATGAACAAGCTTATTGCAGTTGGTTAATGAAGAAGAACAAAGACCCTGTTCACACTTGCTAAAATCCAACGGTTCCAATAAGATGCTGAGTTATGGCTCCAATTGTAAATTAACAAGGGCCCCATAGACACTTGGTATTAACATTTGGTTTTAGTGATCCAATCACAAGTCGACAGCTCTGAGTGTGTGCATTCACACCTGGCCTTTAAAAGCTTTTAAAACACCATTATAATGAAGCCCCACATGCGTCTCGTGAATCTCAGAAATTATCTCACCTCAACAATTTAAGGAAAGTATCGATCATTATGTGCTGATCAGTGCTGATACCACCTCCGAATGTGATACATCCGATCTGAGTGCGCTCACACCTGTACTTAAGGCTGATACTAGGTGTGTACAGGGAAGAATGCATTTGGATTTGATTTATCACACCACATTAGGAGTTGATCAAGGATGCGTGTGTGTGTGTGTGTGTGTGTGTGTGTGTGTGTGTGTGTGTGTGTGTGTGTGTGTGTGTGTGTGTGTAGACTTGCTACAGAGTGAATTACAAAGTGTGAATTTCAAAGTGTGTACGTAAACGTATAAACAATGTGGGTCCATTTTATCAGGCTTGATGCCAATAGCACACGTTGGAATGCAAAATATGTGAAAAGAACATTTCAGCATTGGCTGGCAACACAAAAACGTAAGAGCCGAAGCGAATAAAGCCATTCTTCAGAACAGCCTTCTTCACAATCTCCACCACCAGATTCAACCGGCGCTGACTAGGAATCCAAACACCAGTGATCACTTGAGATAGATTTAAGTCCAATTCCTGGTGTCATTTATGAACTACAAACCTTCTCGACTGGCTCTTCTAGGACTCAAAATATGAACTGGGCCACAGAGTAAATGCTTTGTGGAGACTGACAGTTTTCCCTCAGCCACAGTTGTTTGCAGCAATTACACTAATGCATCAATGTTAATACGATAATGATTTATTTATGCTGAAATGCAGCACATCACATCATCAACAAACTAACACAGAGGCAGACGCAGAGGCAAATGACAGGGATGAAAAATTGAGGAGAAGCTTGACTTTTTGAAGAATCGACGGAAGACCTCTGTATGTGAAACAGGAGGTGGAAGAAAAATACATTTTACAAAAGGGAAGGCAAAATGATTAACGGCATCACTTCTTTAAAATGTGATTTTATATCAACTATTCCAGCTATTTCACTGGGAAATTAAAGTCAATGGTCTTTGCCAAAGGCCTGCTCCATACTGGAAGCTATCTTCACCTGAAGTCAACTGCAGTAGTTATGGAAATAGATGCCGGTTATTGAGTGTTTTAATTCACTTTCCACAACCATATGTTCCAGTTTGAAGCACATGACACAGAGCCCTGACCTTCAGTTTGCTGAGAGTTGAGTAAGAGTGTCGAGATATTAAAGGAGATAGGGTAAGGTGGGATTTCTTTTTATTCTTTACACAATCTAAAACAACCAAATGTAAAAGAAATTGATTAAAGCGTGTGTTTGTCTGCAAAGTTAGCTTAAACCTAGGGTTTGTAATCCTGGAAATACTAGCAAGGGCCTGTAGCACTTTGAAAAGATCCATCAAAGCTATGCCCCAAAACATATAAATGCACACTGTCTGACAAATGGTAGAAGCAGGCTTTTCCAAGAATAGCACGCTAATTTCTGGCTATCGTCTCTACTCCAGCGGTATATGTCTCTCTGGCTGAAGACTGGTCATGTGCAGTGAGAGTATGCTAGCCAATCATTTCATCCCCATTAAATCCAATTGAAATGATTGGTCATGTTTATACAGTCCTATGGAGGGCCACAGACAAACAATTTTCAACTTTTGTTCTTTTCATTTTTCACACATTACAAGTGTAATCGGGGAGAGCGTGGCCTAGGGGATAGAGCGGGTGCTCTGCAACAAGAAGGTTGCCGGTTCGAATCCCACTCTATCCCATCTGCATGCCTAAGTGTCCTTGGCAAGATACTGAACCCCTAGATGGCCCCTCATAAAATGATGAGTGTTCTAAAAAAATGTAAGTCGCTTTGGATAAAAGCGTCAGCTAAATGACATGTAATGTAATGTAATGTAATCAACCCCCACTCGCTCAGGTTGAATCCAGTTGAGGATCCCCTTTGTGTTCACAGATCAACTTCTCCTGGATTTATACTGACATTATACCAGGAGGCCAGGCGTATGAAGTCCTTAGAAAATGCGGAGCTTCTGACTCTGACATTTGCATTCACACATGCACCTCCTTCGAAAAAAACACGGAGGAACAGCAGGGTTCAGTGCATATCTAAAAGCAGCTTATTGGACCAACCCATTTTCAACTACCTTATACACTGTTTCTACACTTTTCCCCATTAATGTTTTTTTGGGTATTCCTTTCTTACCCTTGTTGACGGTAAAGGAAAGTCACAGTGCTTGGGGCCAGGCCCACACATAGCAGCCTTACTAGGTAGTGTGTCTCCCTATGGTTGCAGCTTGTTTCAACAACCCATTTTCAACTACATCATACACTGTTGAGGATCCATGTAAAACCTGGTCATTGGTGTTCAGAGCTCATACAAAAGTTAGGAACTGTATTCTGCCCTTTACTTCAGTTGGGGAACGAGAACTGGCTTACCAGATTTTAGAATCAAATTCAACTTAAACTCAGTTTAAATATATTTCGGATCTTGTCCCAGCCTTCTGTACATTTTTCAAACCATACGATATAAAATGTCTTGCCAAAGTATTTATGTTCCAATGACAAAATACAATTATACAAAGATCATTGTGGTGCCTCTTTCTTCCAAAGTGACAACTGGGTGCTTTGTGTGTGAGCGTTGTGGGATAGGATGAAGTGTCATCTGAGGACAGATTGAGGAGGAGGAGAAGCAAACAAAATAGGGATATTGTTCAAAATTAGCCGTTTTCAACTGGGGGACGGCAGCTTGTCAACAGCGAGGAGGGATAATGGGACATTTCATCCCACTTGTTGTGACCAATGTTGCAGTTCTTTCGGCAACAGCCTAGTCCAATATGAAACATCCTAATATGGCAGCTGGTGAAGGCTAGTGTCAAGGACTGCTCAACCGTCAGGGTTAAAGGTGCTTCTTATGAGGCGGTAGCCTCAAGGCCTTGCTCCACAGCGGGGGGAACAGCAGGTAGACAGCAGTGAGGCTTACCAGTAGCTTTGGGATTGTCATGTCTCTGTTTGGCAAGTCGCTGAACAATGTAAGGGAGAAAATGTGCCCGAAGTTGACCACATAGCCAGACTCCTTTGGGTGCTGGTCAGGTGCCTTTGTGTGCTGCCAAAGGACTTAGTGCACGGAATGGCATCATGGAGGATGCATGCTATGCTATGCACAGAGAGTCTCAGCTTTAACCAGCAGAGGCACTGGCACAAATTAGATGTAGATGGATGGAAGCCAGCAGTCATGACATTATCTCCATTAAAAACAAAACTCTTATCTCAAGTCAATTAGCATGTCTGTACGATACATAGCCCGTTTTCCAATGGTCTAAAATACACTAAAACCTATTAATATGGCTTTTGTCTGCAAAGTGAATGAATGCAATAAGTGATCACAGTGAGTCCAACTACTGTGTATCAGCTCAGATAGAAAACATCCTAAAGAGGTAGGTCAGACAGAACATTGTATATGTTGGCCAATTAAAGATATATACTGTATTTGTGTATATTTTATCTAACGTGTAAATATGAAAACGTTTTTACACAACATAGAGCAGAAAAAGATAGTGGTAATTTAGAAATTGTGTCTAATCTCAAATAAAAGACAAAAAATGCTAACCAAATGCTGTTGCTATTCAAATACAGAACCAACAATACACGAATGCACTCTTGGAACCAGAATGCATTTGTGAATTGGCACTCTATGTGAAAATAAAGACATACCACTGTAAAATAACTTCCATACCCTCACTACAAAGGAGAGGCAAAAACAAAAAAGGTTTATATGCTGTGGATTGGTTGGAAATCCCTTCAGTCACAAAACCAAACAGGAACATTTTGACACAATTGCTGCTAAAAATGATTTGTGACAGCAGCACAGCTGCCTCACATTTTGTCCAAAGTAATATCCATCCATTATTAATGCCTTATATTTTCCACCAAAAAAGACCAAAATGTATATTTTTCAATTTTGCTCTGGTTACTGTTTGCCTTCTCAGTTATGATTGCTTGTAATCAATCTCATATAAATCAATACTTATGCAACAGATGAAATATATTAACCAGTTGAAAACAATATCATCAGAATAATTGTCAGTGAGAAGGCTCATGTGGTGGTAGAGGGTGGAGGTAGAGAAACAGAGATGTGAAACAACTGCCAGAGCTGCTTCAGGAAACACAGCTGCACAGAGCAACATTTGCAAAACATGCAAACAAGCTGCCCCACCCCGCACACACAAAACAGTAACAAAAACTATGATGCAAAAGAGCACTCAGCAGAGTGCAAACCCCCGTCAAGGCCCAGGAACACTGAGAAATCAATGAAAAAATATTTTGGAAAAAATCTTATATCCACTCCCTGATCCAGAACCGCATGAAAGTTAAATGGGTTCTTCCTTGACCCATATCACATCATTCCCCAAAGTTTCAGGGAAATTGGTTCAGTAGTTTTTGTTTAATCCTTCTAACTAGCCAAAAAACAAACAAACACTGATGCCTCCTTGGCTGAAGTATCAATCGCATGCCAGCATTTAAAAAATAAAAACCTCTATGAAACTAGTGTGTGTCCATCTTAACTCAGAGGTGTAAAGCAGCCGTTTTAAAGCAATGTGACATGCACAAATGGAGTTCTTTCAGCCACACCGTATGACCGTGCTCTGCTGGTAATAAGTACTTAACAAAGTGACCTGCTGAGTTATTGACCTGCTAATCATGGAACTTCGATGGTGAACAGGCAGCTTTTAGGCAGAATCAAAAGAACAGCTGGAGGCTATGCACCCACCCCCTCTTTTTAAAGATGTGTGAATGTAGCCACATCCTGCAAGTGTATCTTCCAGCTAACCAGGTAAGGCAGTGCTTGGTTTTTAGATGATAATCTACCAACTACCTCCACAAACACCTGTCTATCTTTCTTTATGTGTGTATGTCAAAGGCATATTTAACCATATGTCTTATCGGCATGTTTTGTGTTAATGGCCCAGGAAAGTGCATCATATACTTTGCAAGAAGAGACTCCCCATTATTGAAGAACACCCTCATTTTTAAAGTTTTTCATCAATTAAAAGGAAACAATCATCCTTTAATTTCTATACGGATTACCTGATAAATTACAATCAATGTTTGACCGAAGTCATTCTTAAATAACTATAAGTAATTGACCTTCTGCCTCATTACAATGGATTTAAGTCAGTTTAATTTGTTTTCAGACTTCAACTAAATTGGGTTCCAATATTTTTCAGATTTTGTATTTCCCATGTGTAAAACTTAAATGGAGATTCAGACAACACATTCAGGGGAGGGTGGATTGCTAGAGCATGCAGGAAGCAGAACACAATGTCTAAACCCCGCTGCAGAAATTACAGATATTATTTCACAGCACATCGTCAACATTATCAGCTCTTGACAAACGTTCTTGAATCTCAACCGATGCATGTTAGAAACGTCATCAACACGTGCACTAGCTTGTGGTGAGTTTTTTCAAATGGGCTCACTGAAACCTTCTCCAGATATTTCACTAGATATGTTCTTGTTTAAATGACTAAAGCATTTTTGATTTCACATACGTCTGAAATCCATTTTGGTGAATGAGAAATTTAGACAAAAAAATCTGATCCTCTTAAGTCAGTCTTGAGGGCATTATTCGTTAAATGTGTCTTTAAAAAGCACAATTACAGCGGTCTTGTAGAATTCCACTTCTACAAGACCGCTGATGTAGAAGTGGAATTTTTTTTAATTATTTTTCGTATGTTGGCTTCATCCATTCATATGATTTGTGTGTGTGAATGACAAAGAAAAGTCTGTAGCCTACTTCAAAGTTGCTTTTGTTCAGCTACTGTGTCTCCTGGGGTATTGGATGATTGACAAAGAAGTAAAAGGCATTTACTTTGTAGAAACAATGATTTTATGCAGTAAATTTCCCTACAGAGTGGAGCAACAAGAGAACCTTTGTGGATGTGGTGGATGAATATCTCCTTTTGATCATGTGCAATGAGTTAAGGGTCAAATTGCAGATAATATCATTCAAAGCTCAGCGTTTATTTTTATTTGTCCTTGTTGTAACCACTTACCTGGACTTTAGGGTCTTTCAACATGATGATCATGTTATATTTCCCCAGGTGTTGACAATTCCTAAACATTCCTTGGTCTACTGGGATATTTACCTTTTTTAAGACTATACTCTTTTTCGTTTGGCTTTAACCATCAGGGTTTTGCCACAGTGAATCCTCATGCCCTTATTTGATGTGGCATTGTTTTTTTTATGTTTTTGTGTTGTATTCCCTCCTGACGCAATCCTCCCACTTATATGGGCTTGGGTTCGAGGAAGTGTGAGTCCAACTCAGGTTGTTATCTTGTATGATTGTGTCTGGAACATCTCTGGAGTCAGGTGCCTTGTATGTCTGCTTACTAATGAAGCTAGATAAGGTGGCACGGGTGGAGGACATGAAGTTAATTGCTGAGGCCATCTCAGGTCGATAACCTCTATGCCTAGAACACAACACTAGAGAAAAATAAGTAGAGAGCAATTGTCTGTGGCCACCACTCGCAGAAATATTTCCTTTATTGGAGGGTAAACTTGCTTTTGCCTCTTCATTGCACATGTTTTACTACTTTCATTTGCACCAATGCAGGTGAAATAGGTTCACAATCACCTTTGCTTCCTTAATGGACAGATAGTTATCCCTGAAGTTTAACTGACTTGGTTATTTGTTGTGATGATCGTTCCCTTAATTGTTTTTGAGCAGTGAATATAAAATGACTCTTCAGTGGAGCCAGGCGTGTAGTAAAGGGCTAGTTACTCATCAGAACTTGGATACATATCACAGCATTTCACAGTGACAAAGCTCATAGGGGTGAAGAAGTTGACCTGTAATTGTGCTTTTTAAAGACACATTTAACGAATAATGCCCTCAAGACTGACTTAAGAGGATCAGATCATGTTAGTCATTTCTTCACAGATTACCAGAGTCTATTTTTATAAAATCATCAGACCATCAAGTGGTTCTTATTCCATCAAATTGATACCATGTAAAACATGATGAATCGACTACAAAGTGGAGGGCAGTGAGATGAGCACAGACTGTTGTGAATGGTACCCAGCCAAACATTAAAATAGCAAGTTGATTTTCATGCAGCCCAATGTTGTATTCTCAAATATCCTCCCTGCACACCCACACAGCTGATTTTAGCTCACAGGTAATTTTACCTGTTCCTGGTTTGAAGTCCAGAAATGTTTGGCTATTCCAGTAATTACGTGAGATCATCAAACTGAAAATTAACAAGATGGAAGTTGTCTACATCCACATTCCTGAGAAGAGGTCTGAAAGTGAGAACACCTGTGTGGATGTTATGGGGTGTTCAGAGAAACCGAAAAGTATACCCTGCAGAAACTGCTGCTTTGGAAGTTTGAATGGTGATACTTACATACAATGGAGCTTGCTGTGGATTGAGTTTCATGTCCCTGGACACTGTAAAAAGAAGAAGCAAATGAGACTTTTAGCTTTGTGGTATATTATATTATATAAAACATATTGCATTCCACTAAAGCTGATGTGGCAACATGTTGCCTGTTTAGCACCAGACAAGGAGCAACATTAGCATTCATTTTGAGCCATGTATCCGGCCTCCCGACAAATATTCACTTTCATTGCAGAAAGATAACAAATAAACTCATTTCCCAAAACCCTGAAATGTTTAGTAAAAAGGGTTATTTTGCAATGGCTTCAGATAATTCTAGTCAACTCTAATTTGTTAGTGTTGTTCTTTTCGCAGTTGAACAAGCTGCTGTTATGCTTAACTAGGACAAAATCCTGCCAACAAACTGCTCTTGATTACAAGAGATACCCTTTTTCGACAAAATGCATCTAGTCAGGACATCGTTTTAAACAAGGTGACAGCTAAGCTTGACCCTGGCATCAGACCTAACACTGTTAATAGTGCATGATTACAGAACATGGACACACTGATTCACACATGGGAGCACACGCTCTCATCGTCCTACCTATGCTTGTTTGTAGGACTTGTTTGTATACTGCAGCAATGAGTCCTGCATCCGCTGCGGGACTCATTGCCAATTAACTTATCATTAAGCATAAAAGGCCATGGAGCTAAACAACCAAAGAACAATACTTTGCCTCTTCTATGTGGGTTTATGCTGGACAGATCAGTTAGCAGGATTTAGCAGCTCATGTTCACGTTTGATTCCCCACTCCCAGTCTGGGACACAGGCCTCAAAGCTGTTTTCTGGGCACAAGGTCAGGAGCAGTGGGTATGTAATTAAATCCAAACAAACATATTACAGCTGTACACTTGAGGACAAATGGATTGGAAACCTTTGTATTGAACCTTCTTGAAGAGATATTGCTTGCATTCATCTATGAGTCAAGGGACTGGCCGGCTCTGAAAGCCTGTATTCTCCTCAGTTATTTGGAGAGACAATTTTCTTTTGTTTGCTGTTCCCTGGCACTAAAGCAAGTCCTTGCTGCTGGCCTCAGTGGTCAGCAGTGCATTAATCACATGCACCCTACAGCAGAGGAGGCGGCGACAAAAGGCCAGGATCTAATGAGTTCAGCAGAGTACACCAAAAGAGTCAACGCTGGACCAAAAAGTGAGCCGAGGCACAGCAAGGCCAATTCACATTATTCAGCCAAATTCAAACGTTTTTTTCCCACTTTTTCTGCTAAAATAAATGGGCTTGAGCTAGAATTAGGCGGATCAAGTAAGGGGATAATCAGTTGCTCTAATAATACTCTGGAGTCTAATCCTCCTGCCTTAAGTGCACTGGGCCAGGGACCAGCTTCCTCACCACATGCAGGACTTTGACTAATAAGACGCTCACATAATGTCCCAACAGTCTCACTGGTTGTTTCACATTTTGATATATGGGACATTTGTCATTTCCCGTTGCTCTCTATATGACCACTCTGCAGCATGTGACCACACATGGGTTGGGGTCTTGCTTCGACAGGACAGATCACCTTCAACAATTCACCTATCCGATGTGCTATTGGCCACCAGATTAACTGACTTGTTGTATAATAAAAACATATTTGGTAGCAAGTAAGTATATTACTACATTTAATTTTCATTGTTTATCACAAAAATGATAACATTGTTCATCCAGGGAAGGTTTGCTCAGCTCCCCATGTGAGCTCCACTCACTCCACTCTGTATATTCACACTTTGCAGGTGCACACAAGAGCTCAGTCTGCAAAGCAATGATCACTTTCTAAGCCCAAGAGCACATCAACAGTAATTGTATTAAATGTAAGAACGTGAGGCAATCTGCTTGTAATCACTTTTTATATGTCAAAGTGAGAAAAGATTGGAATGTAAATGATCCAGGAAAATCCTTTGGATGTGATGTTTAATGTTGCTTCCAGCCTTGCCCCAATGTCTCTCATTAGCTCCCCTACACTGCTCAGAATGTGCAACATGAGCTTACATTAGCTGAGAAATAGAGTTCGCTAATTTCAGCAAAGGACCAGCTCCAAGCACAATGCAGACTCCAATACACACTCTGCACATGTACAAAAAACTATGAGGCAACAGGAATCGATCAGTTCAACTTCACAAGCCTATCACTGGGTAGCACTGAATAAACTGACTTCTGTATCACAAAAGGCTGCATTATTTTCACAGAGGTAACCAAGTTCCAAACAATTCACTGCAACAAGATATTTTGCAGCTGTGGAAAATGCTTGAGCTTGGTGGTGTAAGTTATAGTGCAATGCCATAAATGGGGGAAAAAAATTGAATCGAAAAGGATTATAAACCGACCAGTTCTACAATTTCTCAGGTGATGAATAAAACGTATGAGGATTAAAAGTTTAGGTTTGAGTAACCCCAGCAGATGCCACTATTAAGTTTTGGACTTCCGCTTTAGTTTAGAGAGGAATGGGCCTGAGTGACGCTGATATAGAAAAATGTATTATCTCCACAGAAGCTCTATATGTAACACATAATCTTGTCAATTCTTCAAACAAGGTGAGGAACCTTAGTTAACAACTTGTGCAACCTCCTTGTAATTTAGGAATAAAACCTTGTGTCCAAACCCCACTCAATTTCTTTCTATGGTAACAGAAGAACCTTGAGAAATGACATTCCCTAAGCTCAACCTACGGCCACCCGACACCTGCCTATAGACATTGCACAACCATTAACTCCACCTAAAACATTGGGTGCAGCCAGCCTTCTGCCAAGCTCCTTAGAGTCTTTATAATGGCAGGAACTGCCTTTCATTTTGCTACTAAAACAGGATTCTCTTCCAGTGCTGCATGAAGGCCACAAAGCTACGTTCAAATGCATAGCCATCAAAAATGGACCGATAAATCAAGAGACAAAGACCCTCAATGCTGAAATAGCAGTAGAAATGCAACGAGTCAGGTGGGAATGGACCCGTTATGGCTTCCATAGATCCCCTGGCTATCAAAATAAGCCATAATAGCCATGTGACTGTAATTTGAATGTGAATCGGGCTGTCTCCTACACATTTCCCAATAATTAACAATTAGCTAATATTAACATGTATTGCCCATGTCCGTGCATGTGTAAATGTCACAAGTCGAGTGTAACAGTATTTGTACTGCTAACCCTAGTAGCCACAGGAACAACTTAATTTCCCTCATTCAATCAATTATTTTTTTTAACAAACCTTTAATGATTTTTTTCCGTATGCATTTTATTTATATATTTATATTCTAACAATACATATCTGTTGCATCCTCTTCAGTCATGAGATGATGATCATTTCTAATGTAAGTTTGAAGCAAAACAAACCAGTTATTCACTTTGTTGCGTCTAATCATCTCACAAGATCAACTTTTTTAAATCCTTCGGATCAAAGGCAATCTGCTATAAGATCTGATGGCATTAAAACATGAAAGTAACTCAATGAATGGTGCGAGGAATAGTAGACAGTTGGTAGATCAGAGGGGACTGGAGGACTGTGACGGCATCAACATAATCTTTCTCGTCAGCACCACTCCCTCTGGGACTTCCTGTAGGAACATTTGAGTCTTGTCCAAAGGCAGTTACAACCTTTAGAAAATATCTCCTCCCAATAAACATGATCTATGTGCCTTAGTGTAGCATTGCACTTTAAAACATTACATGGTCATTATCGCATTCTGTTTGGTTGATCTACCCATTTATTTTATAAACAAACTGGCATCAATACTGGGAAGGAAAATTAAGAATGACCACTGTCTGTGCATTTCATTGTATTTGCGGAACTTAAAGGGGACATATGAAAATTCTACTTTTGTAGTGCTTCTACACGTTAATTTGGGTGTCTGGCATGTCTACCGTATCAAAAACTCTAGAAAAAAAACCCCCCCGCGATTTGATGTGGTTCCTGATGTGGCGATTTGATGTAATAGGGGGGCGGGGCACTCAAAACAGGTCAATCTGAGGAGGGCTGTTTTAGACAGGGTAAAAAGGGTGCTGTTTTAAATGATCCTTTTAGTATTCTGACCAAAATATGTTACAGACATTTCATTAAAACCCCAAAGAACCATATCAACTGTGCTAAAATGGGCATGCGATGGGTCCTTTAAGAATGAGGAAGTCAATAGTTCGGGAGAATTTCACCCTTAACATGGCCCGAAAAAAAACTACGTGCAATAACTGTACGCCGGACCCACTGTACGCTGGTCCGCTCGGCAGACACGCGCATTTGAGGAGGAGGCACGTTTGGCATCGTAACGTAAACGATGCGGACTCGCCTCAGTACGATAGCCTGTTAGCTAGTTTGCTATATAAACGTATTTACCTGGGCGCAGGATTGTAGAATCAATTACAAACATATGGTTTAAACTTTTTTAAACCATATTTAAAAGTTTAAAAGCGTAATGTTATCCTATTGCCTGGCAAATGTCTTTTAATTACAATTATGCATCCTAAAGAAGACTGTAGTTTTGTTTGTTGATGTGTTTACTTTCCCTGTCCTTTTGTTTACATGAAAGATGTATACTTGATTTAAATTTATTTTTAGTATCAGCACTTGGCCTGTTCTTGGTTCATAGGAAAAAGGGAAACTTGAATTTAAATATATTTTTGTATATGAGCACTTTGCCTGTCTTTAGTTTTTAATGGACGAAAACTTGATTTTTCTTTTGTATCAATAGTACCCTAATATGCTGCAAAGTTTATTAAAAGAATTTTTTTTTAATGAAGTATCGATCTTTATTGTCTTTGTTTTCAGTCATCACATGCCTCGAACAACCTCAAGCTAAATTTAAAAGCTGTTGGCTAAATAAGACCAATTGAGAATTTGTGTCATTCATAATCCGATTGGTCGACTAATCGTTTCAATAATCAATGACTAATCGACTATCAGATTAGTCGTAAATTGCAGCCCTAAATCACAGCAGATACTTGAGAAGAAATAGGTCAGATTAGGTGAGTCGTTAAGCATAAAAGGCTGTATGTGTATGATCACCTCAAAGCTTTTTACTGCAGTCTTTCTAGGTCAAAAACCTCCCAATGGCAATTAATTAACTTGAAGAATGTCAGTGCAGATTCGTATTATGGGGACAGAAATCTCTCTGTGAAGTTGTTTGAATTTGGCAGTGCATAGAGAGTTGCAGTCAAGGACATTGAGACACCTGTAAACAGGGACAGAAGCCCAATATAGACCGAAGGTCTATATTGGGCTTCTGTTATTAAGTTATTTTTCTGAGGCTCCATGATGACAACAGAAAAATAACTTAAGTCTCAGTGAGGAGCTGGACTGGGCTTGTACCCCACCTGTAGAAGCCCCGCCCCTCTTGCATAAACTAGAGAAGGATAATCTGGCCTGGATTCCTCACTTTTTGCCTGTCTATTTTTGTATGCTACCCTTTGATACATGCATATGCCAAACATGTATTGTCTTAACATCACCTCCACATTGGATGCTGCAGGTTTTCCAACTATTGTTGACGAACTGTCCACAACTAAGGATGGGCATAATTAATCCTGATCGATTAATTGATCAATAAGAATTTCATAGATGAAATTATTTTTTCATCGAGAAATTCGCTAATTACACATTTGACCAACGGGGGGCAGTGTTTTAAAAAAACGCCACAGGCCTACTCAGTTACCTGCGACTGGCTGCGAGTTACCGTGTATTTCCATTTCCAAAGTAAACATTAAGAGGTTATGGCGAAGTGTAGCGTTGGACCATTTTGAGTTAAAAAATGACTTGGTTCACTGCCAATACTGCAAAGCTATCCCCGAGACTGGGGGAGACGAGAAGCCTGCGTTGTCTGACACGGTCGAGGGGAGCGCAAACACCGGAGCCGCGGCCAGGCTAGCCAAGTTAGCACAGAGCTACCTGTGTATCATGGGGACGTCAGTCCCCTCAGAGCGAGTTTTTTCGGCGGCTGGACTGACGGTCACCAGGCTGCATTCGCTCATGTTAACCTCGGGGAATGTTAACATGAGCTTTCTCAACGCAAACCCGTAGGCTGGTGCTAAGGTTGTATGTGTGTTACTGGTTATTTTTATGAAGCTTTCTCGACTTGGTGCCTTGTTTGATAGTTTTGAGTTACATTTTGCAAAACCTGTCAGACCTAAGTATTAAATATTTGTGGTTAAGTTGTTGTTTAACATGATGTTTTTTTATATCATTATTTTATTTTGGAGAAAAAAAACGAGGGTCAGTTGTGTTTAGTAGCACGGGCTTCTAGCTGTCGGCTCCGCTGTTTAAGATTACGGCAGCGCATATTTTGTTCATCTTGTAATAAAGATCTCAATGAGGAAACACGCCTTGTTTTTTCACTGCATTTTAATATAGCCTATAAATAGTGAGTTTTTTTACTTGAAAATATTAATGATTAATCAAAAATTGTCATTATTTCTCCCGACGATTGATGAAGACTATTTAATCGAACGCCCATCCCTATCCACAACCATGCCACCTTTTAGGGTTCAAGACCCAACTGTGGTAGTCTTGCTTAAGATGTGAGGCCCATTGCTACCACATGGCAGAGGTGCCATGGAAAGCTTTAAGGCTGGGATAAAGCCTGTCGGGAGACAGTGTTCATATGAAGTCTCCAATGGTTAAATGATCTTCATCATGTGACGGTGTGGCCAAGGGGTTAGAGCGGACGGTAGAGCGGGCATTCTCCAACATGAAGGTTGCCGGTTCAATCCCCACTCTTCCCCATCTGCATGCCGAAGTGTCCTTGGCAAGATACTGAACCCCTAAATGGCTCCTCATAAATGTTGAGTGTACTAAAAATGTAAGTCGCTTTGGACAAAAGCGTCAGCTAAATGACATGTTATGTAATCTTCACTCCTCTTATTATTATTATTATACTGTATTTATCCACTTGTATTTGGTACATCTTACATATCTAATTTGATTGAAAGACTTGGAGCATGAGTTGCATGTTGAATCATATTTTCCATTTTTAAGTTGCTGTGGGAATGAAGACAAAATGAAAGCAGACATATTTAGGTCAAATAACCATCTGTACTTTTCCTTTAGTTTTATGCCAAACATGAACAATATCTCACTCATAATGATAGACTTAAACTCCTGAACATATCACTCAGAATCGTGAAAACAGCAAGTTTCCTTTATCAAATAACAGTGGCAATCAAAGTCTTCAAACATGGGACACTGAGGACTGGGGCTCAATGTGACTCAGAGGTTTGATATTTAACTCAAGACATTTGTTTAACCTCTAGTGTGTTCTCCCAATAGTCAACCATTAGTTACAGGCCTACCACTAAAAAATGACGTACACCGACTGCACTCAGCCACAGCACAAGCCACCATAGTAACAGTGTGTCTGCTTTGTGTTGAACACTCAGCTGATTCTTTTTACGGTTCACTATCAGCTCTGCTCTTCTGAGGCTCGTCTAAATTAGTCAAGGCTACATCACATTATCAACAATGCAGCAACAGTAACTTGGACACACCACGTTGACTACCATTTAGATAGTCACGGCTGTTTGATTTAATCTAACCTAGCTATTGTCTCTATGGACAGATATGAGGCCTTAGTGGTGACGAGACCGCACCGGGACACACAAAAGCTGCCTCTGTGCAGAGACTGCACACAAACGCTGGCTGACAACACAAGGCCAGGGGATGAAAGGTCTCCTCAGTGTTTGGTGACAGTTATTACCCTCTCCACTGAAACCAAATACCTGTGGGCCCAGATAGCATTATCTTATTGTGAGGTGCACTGGGGGCCGGCCTGTAATCAGGGCCTGAGCCTTGATCAGCGCTCCTCCCCAGGTTTGATGCCATCCCCTCCCCACTGTTTCCACCACCATGAGGCTATGAAATACTATGAGACTGTATGCATATTAAAAGGAATATTTTTTTGCGGAAGATTATATAACATCTGTATAGGAGGAAAACACCAGAAGATAACTAACTTAGGTTATCACAGAGATTGGAAAAATAGGGAAATAGGTACAATGAATCATTTAGATATCTCGTTGCAAAAAAGAGCTGGAAGGCAGTTTTATTACCTTTATTCCGAGCAAAACTAGACGATTCCCCTTGTTTACAGTTTTAGCTTCTATGAAGCTAAGACGGCTGGCTGGTGTAGGTAGCTTCATATTTGCTTCACAGATATGTAGGTGGCTTCAATGTTTTTAGTTTGTGAGAACATGACATAGTGGATTTCACAAAATGGCTGACTTTGCATTTGAACAATGAGAGCCTCTACTTGAATCAAAGGGACTCCTTCACAACGAACAAGCTGGGACATTTTTTATATTATATCTTATATGTATCAAACATATTATATTGTGCAATTTAACTTGTTGAAGTCTGCTGCACTTGGTCACTTATTATGTACAAAGTGAGAGCAGGGGTTAGGGTGATTTGAGAGTGTTGTTCAATTATAATGAGGCAGTTAAAAGAAAAGAAAATAGGAGCTCAGGAGCAAAGAAAATACGTAGAAAGACAGCGAGACATCTGAGTTTAGAAAAGGAAAGTGGCTGTTCATCCCTTCTGGGAGGTAAGAGGTTTAACTTGGAGAATCCTGAGCAATGTTAACCTCAGTCTCATAGCAGGCCTGATCAGATTAATATAACCTTCCCACTGCAGTAAGGGCTGTGTATTGTTAGGTTACATAATTTCAATTAACAAAGGAATTTAATTGATATGCATCAAAAGGCAGTTATTCAACAAGACCAATAAGCTCTGATAGTGACCACAGTGGCTTTGTGGTTTGTAGTTGCATTATAAAGGTTGTATTATATAGGTTTTTAGTTTGAATCACCCCCTTTCCCACTTCTGTGAAGCAGAGATATGCAAGTTTAGTCAATCAGAAACTCTAAATTGGTCACAAATATGCACGCATTAGTGTGTTTACCCTGGGATACAATGATGACCTCCCCAGGGTCTTTACAATGAGTTACACTTCAACCAGACACGTAACCTTCAATCCACTCTGTTTCTCTAGAAATAGTTAAGATTCAGAGACGTGTGGAACTAAAACAACTGCAGTGGTTTAAGGAAGTGCAGTGCAGTAGTTATGCAACTGATGTGTATGAAGGCCTCACTTCCCCCACTGATTCATCCTTTAAGTAACAAGGAAGTCAGCCCACAAGAACACTTTATGTCCCTAACAGCTAGCTCTGGAACAAACTACAGCTTGTTCAAGAAAATTGACTTGAGTAATGGAGTAAATTAACTGAATAGTAGATATTGAGATTAATGAGTTGCATTATGGGAAATGTAGGATGCAACATTTTGAGATTTTGCACATTCTAGAGATTAGAATTCAAAACATGAGTTCCAATTTAACAATTGTGGATTATATATTTTCTGAAATACTAATGTAGAGGTTAAAAATCTGTGTCCATATAAGGTGTCATTACAAAACTGTAATTATACATTTTCATTATATATAACCAAATTGAATTGTATCTTGTATGTAGCACATCTGAGACAACAGAGTTCAAATAAACAATTTCCGATAAGCGAGGCCCCAATACAACTAAAGAGTGGACTCTTTGCTAACACGTGTTGTGATCACAGAAACACAGGTTGCTAAGCAGAGTCTGTGCATCACAGTCAGACTTTGCCCTAGAGGATATCTTCAAAACAACAACAAGTAAGAATAACCTTAAATTCAAGATTCATCTACAAACATATTACAGCTTTTGTTTAGTTGACATCATCACCTACAACCTAAAAGCTAGGGTTACTTAATTGTTCCCCTACCTTTGTCACATCAAACTACTGAGACACTTAAAAAGCATATGTCTTAGCTAATACAGCACACATGAAGACATTGATGGAAACCTTACCCAAGCTCTATCTGATGAACACTGCTTCTACCAAACTCCTTCAGGTGCACATTAAATTCATCTTAAGCTCATCAGGGCGAGCAGGTGTGTTTATACTAGGCAGGTATCGTCAGCAGTGGGCATGCAAGCTCTCACCACACTGATTACACAGAGCTAAATATGGCTTTGTGCTAACACAGACAGTACGCAGATCAAAGCGCTGATGTCAGAGGGGAGAGGCGGAGTCTGCAGGCCACCGGTCAGGTGATTGCTGCAACTGCTACAGCGCAACTATCCTGCCTCTGCTCTTTGACCATCTTCTTCTAGAGCTGTAATCTGAAGCGTAGGCCGAGACAAAGCCGCCATCTCTTAAGGCAAATGACAAGGTTTTGGAATTGATTCAGTTGCAATTCTATTCTACTTTAATTTTTGAGCCGCAAATCATAATGTGGATTATCTCAGGCCTTTCACACCTGAACAGTTTTTTCCCCATGGCAGTGGGGCTCACAAACAAGCCCCCCCCATCACACTGACTCTGCTGACCCCCCCCCCCCCCCCCCCACCCTCGCACATAATTTATAACACTACATTATTGGCACTACCACCAATCTTTGCACCTTAAAACCGAACACAACACATTTACTGTATATATTATTTTTTCGATATTGTTGTTTTTTATATTGATGTTTATATTGCTCTATATTGTTGTTTTTATATTGTTGTTTGTAAAGTGCACCAACCACACCAAGGCAATTTCCTGTATGTGAAAATATACAAGGCAATAAAAAGAATTCTGATTCTGATTCTGATTCTGATAAGGTCGAGACCTTAAAATGTTGGTGGAAAAGGCTTACAAAATAGTCTGTCAACAGTTTCTCAACCTTAACTTATGAATCACAGAAAAAGGACATTGGTAATGATGTGTTTTTTCTGATTATGTACAATAAATGTAAATGTATATTAATCCAATCCATAAATATTCAATAAAGCTCTGAATTCTAAGCTTTATCTAAATAAAAGTATAAAATTACTGTCTCTAAGACAACGTTTAGCCAATGATAACTTCAAGAGAACTAAGTTGCAACAAATTAGTATTCAAGTAATTTTTCAAGCAAAAATGGTGGGGACAAAGATGTTAGGACTTTGCTGAAATTCTCTGTCTTTTAGAAGAGTAAATTAATATATTGGCGTTTTGACTGTTGCTTGGACAAAACAGAAACCTAAATCTCTGAAATTTGTCTGACCACATTATCAAAAGTCCCCCAAATAATTTATGGAAATCTACTGTGCACCGGACAGAAAACTGTTCTTAACAACATCTGGAGGAATGCTGGTGTTTTGGGGAGTTACAAATTGAAATAGGTAACAAGCTGCTTGGCCTTTTCCAATTTTGTTTAAAATCTGTGCATCTGTCAAACGTCCTACTCAAGCCATGCCAAGTTAACATATCTGCTCTGATCCTAACACATTGCACAGATATATCAAATCCTGAGTACTGGTGAGTGACACACATACAGTTGACAATAAATAGTGCAGGGATAGTACCTACACATACGTTAGGGTCCACAAAAAGGAGTAAGTGTCAGGTCTGTATCACGGCTTAGCATCACAAAAACACCTGCATGCAGCCATATTGTGCGTGGCTGGAAAAGATTCACAGGCAGGAAATTACAAACATCACCTGTAAATAAGCTGAAGACTGATTTCAGTATACATGTACATAGAAGACTTCCTCCAAATGGCTTTAATCCAATAAACCAATGCTGTACTAAAAATCCAGATTTTGTAAGTATCTATTTCCTTCCATTTATATTTTACACCCCTGTCCTCAGTGTTAGATGTAAGATCCACATGCGGCAAATTCATAACACAGAGGTGGAAGGAATTTGTGCACTTATCTTAAGCCTAACCCTAACAAACCAAACAGAGTGGTCAATTTCTCTTTTTCTCACATAAACTTAGCACTGGCACATTATGGAAAACCTTTGCATCACCACAGGAACGGTAACAATTAACCAGAAATTCTGTCTTATATTTCCAGCTGAAAAAAAACACTCCAGGGTACAGAGATTGAACAAGCTGCAGAGAGTGCTCATGTAATAGAACAGGCAGCATGGCTGCTGTTTGGCATGCTGAGAGGATTCCAGCAATTCCAGTCTTAACAAAAACTAAGTCAAGGCTTATTGTGAATATCAGTAGGGAATTCAGCAGTCGCCCTCCCAGGCATGCAAAACCCGTCCCTGAGATGGCTCTTAATCATGAACTATACCTGGAAAATTTCCTCTAATGCCTCCATTCAACAGTAAATACAGTGTAATTACAAGGCTGACACTGTGCGTATCCTCCATCATCATTAAATTAGGGGGTTTGTGAAGATGAGAAATTGTCCGGGTTCAGTTTGGAGCCAGCAGAATCATCACGGTAATTTACAATACTCTGAATGGGAAGCCAACTCCTCTTTCATTTAAGATTAAGATTAAGATTAAGATGCATTTATTAGTCCTAAACACATGCACAGACATGCACAGGCACACTCATGTAGGTAGGGAAATTTAACCTCTGCTTTTGACCCATCTGGTGCAGGACACACAGAGCAGTGAGCGACAATGTACGGCGCCCGGGGAGCAGATGTTTGGGGAGTAAGCTGCCTTGCTCAGGGGCACTAGACAGGGTAGGGAGAATCCTCTTGGATTTTTGGGCAGATCAATCCAGGTTCGTCTTTTGTTGTCTCTCTGTGGAGTCGAACCAGAGACGAACCAGAGACCTTTTCTGCCCATAGTCCAAGTTTCTGCCACTAGACCACCGCCTTTGTTTCTTGTACTGGAGCTAAATACATATTTTTGACTGGGACGTCCTCACAAGTGAGCCTAACGTTTGCTGGGACACAGAGAGCAGAGTTATAAGTTTTGTTTTGTGCAAGTCTTAGTCTCAAATTAATACAAATGTCACTGTGGATAGATGTTTACTGGTTTGTTGAGTGTTGACAAACTAACAGCGCAACTGCAGCTTGGTGTACTGTAGCACTCACAAGGTCCGATATTTGGTAAACAAGCTTATTGCCTTTCTGGCAGTATGTCTGTGCATTACATTTCTGGCTACATGCAGCAATGGCTTAGTATAATGACTGGAACCAGGGAAATGCCTTTGTACCAGGGGGGCTCTAAGCATGAACTTCCCTGAGTTGCCCCTGGTTGCCTGGAAATGGCTTCTAGCCAAGAAAAAGTCAAGCACATAATTCTCCTACAAACCAGCACATTTTTATATTTACATTTCTGATTTCTGGAGAGTACATTTTGAGCAAGCTAAAATATATTTTCGTCTTCATGCTATGCTAAGCTAAGCAGTTTCTGGCTGAAGCCTCATAGTTTCTGAACTGACTAGAAATTATTATCGTCTAATTCAAATTTAACTAAGCAAATATAATTCAATAATAATAATCATTACAATTCCAATAGGGCCTCCCACTGTCAGGGCTCGGGCCCTAATAATAAAATCAATTTCTTACTAAAAAAGCTATCATGTTCAGACCCAACAATATAAATTTATGCAAAGAAACTTTTAGCATGGCAATGAAGAGTTGAATTAATTGTGGCAAAGGAAGTGAAAGATCTGTAGTGTTTTGTTCAAGTCTCAGGACTTTCCGTACCCATATGCATATTTAAGTATTATCCACACATTCTGATATTTGAATTACTTGCTTTTTTTAAAACAAGGATGATCTTCTTCCAGATGAGCATTTGATCTTTGCATCATAACCTACATCCAACCATTTCAACAATGGGCAAACATGTGTTGGTATAGATCGTCTACTGCTTAGCTGCAGTTGACTGTTTCTTAGCTTGAAGCAATGAATTACAGAATTGTAATTCATTATCCATGTTGCATTCACCACTGGTAGTCACAGCTAATGTCACATGATATGGCGTCAAGGTGTCACATGATAGAGGAGTGTGACCTATCAGAGTAGGCTACATCATAATTGATTAGATCCTCCCAGGAAGCAAACATGGGTCATGCATCTGCGTCATCGTTTCTAACAGTCTCGGTTTCTGCCTGCAGACTAACACGCAAGCATGCAGTTTATAAAGTTAAACCGGGCCAGCAGCCAGTATGGACTCCATGTGTAAATGTAACAAAGGTGAACAAAAAGTGATTCTGTAAGTCTGATGCACCTTTACAAAGTAAGAAAAGGTGTATTCCCTTCTTTTATAAAGTCCCCTTCCCCGCCTAACCAACTGTTTTACACGGCTTGGGAAGGGTTGGGATATTGAAATATGATGATTTCTATATTGAAACATCAGTATGGATGATAACATCGAAGATGGGGTGTCACATCTTTAATGAGCTCCTATGCTAATATTCATTAGCAAAAGTCATTGGCATTAGCAAAGCAGTAGAGAAAACATTCCACTCCACTGTTGAAATAACCAGGGATTTTTCATATCAGCTTGTACTGTTACTGATGGCAGGTCTAGCTTAGACATGTTGACTGTTTGTTTCGACCTACAACACTTTAAGTATTTGTCAAAGAAGACAGCATCATCCATCGACCCTCTCACCATTGGATATGCTTACATTCAGAGGCACCGACTCAGATTTACAGGCCAATCCACTCAGACATAGAAGAAGTAGATGACTAGGTTTCCAAAAGAGACAACAAAGGTTAGAGTTAAGACTGACTGTAAGAAGCCCCTGCAATGACAGCAAGACAAACAGCTGCTTGTCACAAACTGTCTGAGGAGTCAAAACCAGTGATTACAAGGCTCATGCCACCACGTTAGAAGGGCGATAACAACTGTATCCAGTCCCTGTCATCCATCCTCTCTGACAACAAACACAGACACATTTCTGTGAGGTAGGAGGTATTAAAACAAATGTTGTTAAAACCTGTCTTTCCAGCTGCTCCTTCACATTACGTTAATTTCCTCAGGGCGCGGGTTGTAAATTAATCATTGATGTAGAATCCGAAGATCCAGTATTATTATGGTAGGGTAGAGAGAAGGGTTGGGTAGAGTTCAGTGTGGGCATTAGGACAGCATACAGATTAGGAACATGGGGCCCATGATGTGACTTCTGAGGAAACCTATGAGTGTGTTATAACATGGGAAACCAGAGGGCAGCCATGTTTATACGCCTGGTCCTTTGAATATTTGGGTGTGTGTGGATAAGTGGGTGAGGTCAAGCGAGTGCAAATTAATTAGTAGGCTACTGTTTTCTCTTACATATGTGCAGATTCTCCCACGGGCATGAAGAAATAAAGCATGAAGTGAAATCAGCTCATGCATCTGGACTTCCTGAATGAGAAATAGCTCTACAGAGTCCTGAAATGTTCCAGCAGTGGCTTTATAATGGTCTAAGTGAAGTTTTATTTGGGATACTATCAGTGTAATGATTCCCATGAAGACAGTTATGGCTGGGAAGTATTTATCATTATATCACTATTGTTGTAAAAAGTACTTTTATAGCACAAAGTGGATTTATATTCTTGATTAATAAAGCATTTTAATGAATGTTATTTCTCACAGAACTGCTTGCGAATTCCTGGAAGCTGAAAAATTACCCTTTTTTCTTTTACTTAATTACTATGGAGAACAGCATCAACAACACATAATACATTTTTTTAAACAAATATGTTTATCACCTATTTTGCATTTAATATGTGGAAAATGGACGATGCATACATTTAAAAGTAAGCGGGTGTGTCCAATTTGCAGAAAATTTGTTTTGTTTTGTTTTCTATTCAGAACTGCTTATTGCTCTGTTTTATAAGAGGAAAAATGTTTCTGTATATATGGATTATGTGCAAAGGTTGAAGTGGCTGTTTACGTATGAAAAAAAAGCTCATATTCAGTCAATTTGAATGTGTAATAGTTCTGTAAGCAAGAGCAAATTTGGAATTTCTTTGGATTGTTCTCTCTTTTCTGTGTGTCTCTTCGCATGTGTCTTTTTTCCACGTTAATTATGGGTGTCTTGTTATCCAAAGAAGGGATGAACCAAATGCATTGACATGACACAGAAGTAAAAGAAGTCACAAAGGTATATTTATCATTAGGCCTAATATTAGTTATTTACATATATATGTAAATCCTAATTGTCTATGTCTCAATTAATAAGGCTTGGCAGTTTTTAACTCATACAAAAGACTACACCTTAATGGCTTTAACGTCTTTTCAGAGATGTTAACACACTTAAGTCACGTTTTTTTATATATTGTAACTTGGAATATACAGCTTAAATTATCCCTTCTCAATTTTTGTTTGTCATTTGATTTGTTTTGTTCTTTTTTGTGTGTCCTCAACATGTTTTGTTCAGTACTTTTTTCAACATAGGGAATATTCCTAATTGCCAATAACATATTTTTTGTGATTTTAGCAGTTAAATCGTGTTTTTATATAAACACATATATATATATATATATATATGTTCCACACTTTAAATATACAGCGTTTATGATATATATATTTTTTTGTCTTTCTTATTAGTGACATGTATTTGTTCCCACATGTTTTGTATGGGTGTCTTTCTAATGCCAAAAAGGGATGGACCAAATGCATTGACATGACACAGAAGTTAAATATACATGTATCTATATTTATCATAAGGCCTTGTTATATTAGTTATTTACACATATGTATATATATATATTTCTAAATACTTTGTCTAAATGCTTGTTTTATCCTCTCATAAAGAATACTTCTCCACGGCTTTGACGTCTCTTTGGTGATGTTAACTTACTTAAATGGGGTTTCTAACATACAGGGCTCACAGACTTTGACTCCATGTCGCATATTACTGCTCCGGAGCTGTGGTTTCGTGTGTTCGTGTGTTCGTCCAGGTCTGTGGGGCGGCTGAGTTCACAGAAACCTGAGAGGTTGCCACATTGGACCCTGAATGAGGAAGGATGTCATGGCTACCAAGCAACAAGTTAAAAGAGCCATGGAGCCGCTCGTGCTGAACACAGGAAGAGACGAGCTAACGACGCAGCTCAGCGGCGGCGTTAGCTTGTGGTAGCAGCTACATGTGGAGATGACTCCTCTTACCTTAGGCAAAGGACGCAGCTTTTGGACGCATAATAATCCCGCTAATGGCCGAAGTTTGAGCGTCGGGAGCGCGCGGCTGGTAAAAGTCCTCCAGTGGCTCTCGGAGTGGAGAAGTGTGAGCGCCTCTTCTTCCTCAGTCAGTCCCGGGAGAGAAACATGAGAAGTGAGACTTTCTTACAGTTGTTACTGTTTCCCAGGACAACTCTGTGGGAGGAGTCGGCGGCTATTCCGAGCTGTTCCTTCTCTGCGCCACTTCCACTTCTACCACTTCTACTCTTCTACAGCGGCCGAACAAAGCCCAAACAACCGCGATCACAATTTGATTTATGCACGTTCACGCTCATGTAAGTTAACAGCAGTATGAGTTGTGATTGGGACTTTTCCTCATAAGGACATGGAGTCGCGGTCACACTTCTACCGCATGATGAAGCTAGCACTCACAATACCAACTTCCTGTTTTCGATTTTAAAAGAGAACATCACAAGGTTCGATTTCACTTTGAGTCTTCATTCTTTTTACAGGAGCTCATGTAGATTTCTGGGGACCAGTACTAAAACCAAAACTACAGAATTAAACATTCCCAATATCAACATACCAGTCCATAAATATATATATTTCTTTAAGATAAGCCTGATTCCTAAGATTAAACCAAAACACAGAAGAGCCTTTTACACTTTTGCCACTCTATGCCACAGAGTTTGACAACGTTTCCATCCAGAGTGGGATCTTGGTCAGGTCCTTTTGTGGTTATTAAAGAGAATCGCCCATATTAATACGGTGCACCAAAAGGCTGGTGGGCTCTGTGGTGGTGGGTGGCTGTGATTTACCTGTTGTGTAAATCACAGCTACCGGCACTCACAAATGCAATAATTCAATTGGCCGATACAAGTCTGAGAAAACTAGGATAATATATTATGAAAAAGGACCTTAAAATGTACAATGGATTGATGGTAGTCTTCTTTTTTTGATATATAGATATATGTTTTGATCCTTTGTTTTAGTTGCTGCTGAGATTTTGCCCATGATTCATTAAAATATAAACATGCATGCAAATCTTTAATTCATTCTTTACTCTGTATAATCAAACTTTTCATATCGGCACCTAGCAGCAAACGTAATTGCAGAATTCCTCACATCGTCTGATATCCTCCAACATATATATCGGTCTACTTTTTAAAATACTTTAAATTGCTTCAAATCACCATTAACAATATTGGGCTATCCTATGAATCATCAGCATCACTTTGTAACACAACTCTTTGTTTTCATGCTGGAAATGACGAGAGTTCATGTCACACACGTGTTGTGTTGAACTTTGTTTCCCTTTCGATATGTTTCCTCGTACATATTCCTGAACCCACCATTACCATAACTTAACCACTGTGTGTGTGTGTGTGTGTGTTTGTGTGTGTGTGTGTGTGTGTGTGTGTGTGTGTGTGTGTGTGTGTGTGTATGTGTGTTTGTGTGTATATGTTCTTTTCTTACTTCAAACAGCTTGAAGTAAGAAAAGTATGTTTATGTTTTCTGCAGATGTAATAGACACCTAGCAGACAGAGCAGAGAAGACCAGCTGCAACAGATTCTTTGTCATTTTAACTTTAATGTGCTTTTATTGTGAAAGTAAAACTGTGGTAATACACGCAATGTCTTTATGCCACCTGCCAGTGATAAAGAAGTTTCCGTGTTCCCATAAAGGAAGACAGATGTGGAATTAGTGTTATTGCACAAAATGAAAAAAAGACAACTATAAAAACTAAATACATGAATTGAACTGATATGCTGTGCGTCCTCCTCCCCCGCTCATTTCCCCACCACTGTAAATGATAACTGCTTTTTAACATTGTAGAGGAACAACTGTAAATCCCATCTTGTATGGAGGGCTTTAGTATCACTACAGGGATAAAAAAACTTTAACATTTAAGCTAATTTCCGTTACTCTGTAGGAATATAGGCCTGAATGGTACATGTAAGGTCAGACATGTTACATGACTCTGTAGGAGCAGGATGTCCTGCCTTTCATCCGGAGTCATTCATATTATGGGCCAATTACTCATAGGTGGAAACCACACCTCCCAGTCGTTTATGTATGAATCACATATACTTGGTGTGTCCAGTGGTGCAAACATTAGTAATGTGTGTGTAATACTCTGCAGGGAGGTTTCAGGGCTGTCTCATGATGACAGTGCGTCACCTTTTAGCCAAGGGACAAAGAACACTCTCGTGGTTTGAACTGCCCTCTGCTGGTTCTAACGGCTCCTGCAATGACACAGGACACGAAGTTCCTGGGTCGTATTTACTTCTCAGTCAGACCCATAACATCCTGGAAAAGCAGCTCCACTCACAGCAGTGAATGGTTTTGGCCTCTCGACAAAGCAACTGTGAGTGTCTGTACTTGACTGAGATGGTTTCCTTGTGCTCAGATATGATGGCCCTGTTTAACATTCAAATGTCTCCATTCCTCAGTGGGCCACTGGTGTGAAATGTATTCTACTCGACACACGACTTCAAATGATCCAAATGATTGACCTTACTTTTCATCACGTTTCTATGCAGAAGGGTATCTGGGAGTGCAAAGCAGGGCCACGCTGAAAAGGAGAATTAATTTCACCGGCACTAGGCAACCAAGTTGAGTTTTATAAATTGAATTAGTTATTGCTTCAGAGATTAATCAAATTCAGCAGAGCCTCTAAAGAAACCTCATATGAAAATGGATAACACATACGGAAACGGTGTGTTTAAACTCTGCATATTCGGATTATTCTGGATCTTTTGAGTGACAAGAGCTTTTATAATGCGGCTTTGAAATAAGAACATCCAATGGCTTTCAGTCAACCATCTCCAGCATGTTAGCCACACGTCCAGACGAAATCCCTGTTAATAATTTAGGAGTGGTACCTTGGGGCAGTAGAGAAGGAGTTATGTAAGAAGCGAGCAGGGAGTCTGAGGGCGCTGAGAGTCATACAAGATTCTAGAGTCTGGGAGTACAGATTGAAGAGTGACCTATCAGGTTCCACTCAGACTTAGTGGACGCAACTCTCTCAGCATAGCTTATCTGTTGTTGTGGATCGTAACTGTGACAAAAGCATTACTGATGAATCAAACGGCTGTCCTCCCGCTTTTCCAAATAAATGCATGTTGCCGTAGAGAGAGAAACCACAGTAAATACGCTGTCTTCTGCCGTGGAGCGTCTTCAGCTGCAGCAGGTGAAAATAGAGACGTACATTTAAGCCTGATGGAGGGGCACAAAATACATCTCTGCACAATTTGTGGAACAGTTGGTACGACTCCATTTTTGTGTTTGTGCGTGAAGGAACATTCTGATGATTTTGGAAAGGACGCAAGCTGTCACTGGTGGACTAAATTACACATATGCATATTGGAAGAGCAGTTATAGCTACGGTGATATAAATACAACAAACTGCATCACAGTCTTTAAAGATCAACCTTCTGCAAAACAAGCTGCTCTGTGGCACTCATCAAGCCAGCATGCACACAGTCATCAGCACAACAGGTGTACACCTTCCATCACGACTGAACCACAGTACAGCGGCCGAGCACACATCCAGGCCTTCCTCTCGTCACCAGCATGAGCACGGAGTATTGTCTCCCACCTCACACAGGAACCGGCCGACGCTTAGATAAATGGCAGTTGGTATTGAAAAGACTCCTCGTCCATCGCCATGCTAAGCCGCCTACAGACACATTATTGCAGTTTGGAGCAGGAATGGAGGGACGTGGGGGGAATGCTGAAGCACGGGCTGTCCGCCGGCTGCCAGAACATGAGCGTGACGGGGAAACAAGTAAGACACAAAGAAGTACATAGCTGCCTTTGTAAGGTGCTTAAAAGAGGTTTTGTAAGTTGGAGGACTTGGATGGAAGCGATAGTGCTGAAAATACCCAAGCCAGAGTAAACACTTGGACGGAGACAAAAACACACTAGATGTGAGGGGAGGGGAGGGGAGAGAGAGAGAGAGGGGCGAGAGGCATATCATTTGGCTGAAGTGCCTTCGGAGTGCTGCATATGCTGTCTCACTATTCAGTTGAACACAAATAGCACCCAAAGTTTTTTTGTGTATTTACAGTTGATGGTTGCAAAATGGCTTGTTAGCACCCCTTAAGAATATTTATGACAATCAGTGGGTATATGTATCATGGCCAAACTGGCAAAACCCCTCATGGACCCACACCCTAAATTTGGGATATTGATCGTGATGTACAGTTCTTTGCTTGGTTTTTGCTATTTGTAGGGATTCTACTTTAATGAACGAATAATCGCATCATTTGAGTTTGTGGAAACAAGCAACCTCCCCAATGAAAAGTTGTGCAAATTGTTAGTTTTTCTTCATACAGCCATTTACATATCTTCTAAATATACAACTGATTGTTCACCAACTTGATGCTATTTTATTGTTAATTTTTGGCAGAGGCAGAGTTGGTTTGTTTTTTTAGGGGGGCTGAAATCAGCTGCCTGGACCAAATAGCAACATTGTTGATGAGAGCAGTGATTATACACCAAAACATCTATGAAGCTTATAACCCATGGTTACATGGCTTAATCATTGCTATAGATGAATGAAGTAAGTGAAGTTGCCAGGTCAGGTAAATAATTCACTATGTGTACATCACTGACCCTTCTGACATTATATACTTTATTGCGGAGTTAACAACATACCAGTCATGTTGCTGTTTTTCAGCTGGTTGAATTCTCACTCACTTTGCTCATTTTTAAGGAGAAATCTATTGATGCATTTAAAAGTCAATGGTCCTATGAAATCCTATGAAAAGAAAAATAAATGGATCCTATAACAAGTCTTTCTGGATACAGCTTATTTCACTCTGCCGCTGACTTCTATTGTTCTTGAGGAACCATTAAAAACACATCAGTGAGCCACTGTGGAAACCACTGGATGAAATGTTGCTTCATTAAAAGCTGAATGTGAGTTAATATGAGCACCACGTGTGTATTCATCCACAGCTGAAAATAATCTGCAACAATGGAATCATTAACTCCTCTATGAGCAATGATTACCAAATATTGGTGCCCTGCTGTTTGAGGAAATTACTTAGAAATAAAAAAAAAAGGAAATTGTGATAAAGTATCAATAGACTTCCAACAAGAAGACAATGACAAAAATATAGAAACACCTTAATCCTTATCCTTAAAACTAACCAACTTCTTTATTGCATGCCCTCTTATTAAAGGTTTGCAGCTTTATAAACACTTAACAGGTGACTTTAAATGTTTACCACTATAACAAAGGTAAATATAAATAAAAAAGCATTCCCAGGAAAAGACTTTTCTATTCTTCAAAAAAAATATTATTGTGTCCAGCAACTTATTTCAATCCCTAATTCTCTTCCAGTTCTTTTAAGGGATCCCGAAAGACACGCCTGGAGTTTAATTGGTAAACTTTGTTGCAACAGAAACCAATATATTTGAATACATGTGAAAACACCTCATAGGAAGAATATAAGGTTTAAAACATGGTGTAAATTACCTCGTTTTCGAGTTGATATGAATATGGTTATAAAAGGGCTTCAATGTAGCTCTACAGTCTACACCTTCCTTCCTCATTTTGTGACTTGATCAGCCCTTCCAGTAACCAGACGACCCACCAGTTGACAGGATTGGCTTCTTAGGTTTGTGACATCACAAACCCTGGCTGTTAGAATTCGCTTTGTCTCAGACTGGTATTTTTTTTTGTTAAGTTAAGGTGGAAATACTTAGTACTGGTTATATCACCCAAAATGTGTTTTTTCATCAAATAAAACCATTTCATCGGAGCTTGAATATAGCAGTCCCTGTCATGTCCACAAGATGTCAGTGTTTGTGGAGCTGCAGGTCAGTAAATCCAGTTGATCCCATCAGCTGGGATTTGTTCAGTCTAAACACACCACTATACAAATCACTGTCACACAAGCTCTCTCTTTCTCTCTCTCTCTCTCTCTCTCTCTCTCTCTCTCTCTCTCTCTCTCTCTCTCTCTCTCTCTCTCCATATCTCTCTCTCTCTCCATATCTCTCTCTCTCTAAGAGTGTGTGTGTATAAGGTAAAATAGCTTTTTCTGCATATATTCAGATGAAGAAGAAAAAAATGTAGGTCAAAGTTCATCAACCTAGGCATCTTTGTCTAAGTCTCCCTGTTTCCATGCATGTACCATGTGTGTGTCCATGTATTCAATCCTATATGCACGCCACAGAGCCGGTCAGGTGACTTAAGCCAAACGGGCATTTCCAATCAGATCAGAGGGATGTGGGGAGGTTGGACCCACACTACCTCCCACCCACTTCCACATCCCACCTCAATTCACTAAAGCCCAGCAGATTACCTCCGGCAGATCTTTGCTCTTTAATTAGGAGCGAACAGGAGGAGTAAAGTCACAGTGATTCCACACACACATAATTCAGAGATACATGGTTATGGAAAGACACAGGGAGGGCCTGATGTATTGTTTCTGACACATCTCTCTGAATATCTCTGTGTAAGGTCTAGTGTTTTTAGATATGATGTTTAAAACACAGTTCAACCGGCACGTGAAAGAAGAATTATACACTTCATATCTCTGCATTGCAGAGGACGAAGTAAGGAAATCACTTATTCTAAAAAGTATTTTCATTTTAATTATAATATTGCACTCTCAATCACATGGAGAGGGGAAAAGAGCTAAAAACAAAGCTGTAGGTGTGCTTCAAGCCGAAAAAAAGTATTCCAAAAAACCTTTTCACAAAATGCATCACTTCCATTCAGGCCCAGTTAGCAGAGAAATAAAAGCACAAGTGTATTTCAGTAATTGTACCAGCAGGGCTTTGCTTACTGGATCTGCCTTGTTTACTCAAAGTTATTTTCCTCCCATACACACAGGACGAGGAACTAACAAAAGCAAAAGGATACAGAAACCCTGAGCGGCTAATAAATTATATTTCAGAGAAATCTAACTGAAAGCAAACAATGTTGACGTTTATCAAATGTTCATTTAAAACAAGAAAAGCAGCAAAAGCAAATAGGTCCCTCAATCCAAGTCAACATGAACCATATTCTAATCAAAATAATGTGCATTTGCAGAGTCTGCATAATAAACTTTAATTCCCTGATCTTCAACAAGCAGTTACTAAAGGGGCTGCGAGTGTCAGAGGCAGACACAAACATTCACGTGACCCTGAAATCATTGCGGAATTCACCGGAGGATAATAATAAAGCTAACTTGCAAACAGTGGTTTCAAATTAAAGCACGGATTGGGTTTATCACTCTGTCCCAGAATCTTCCCTGTGGATGCTATTAATTTCCTGGATGCTTGTATGAGACGTTTCTGTGATGCAGTATGCTCGCCATCGCAGGGATTGTGTGAGTCGGCATCGTAATCCCAGTGTGTTTGCCAGAGGACTGAGCTGTGCAGATGAAGGGCAGAGACGTTGGGGAGTTGGCAGCCACAACTCTAACTTTCCCCTCACAGGAGAACTGACACCAACACGATCTCGCAAAGATGTGATTATTTACATTGACAGGATGAAGGACTGTTGGGGCTGAATTCTGGATTATATGGCTGGACAGGTCTAAGAATGTCATGGCATACTGATGCACTGCAGCATGCGATTGGTGGAGAGCGTGCGTGGATGGATGGGTAAAGGGCGTGATGGGCGGGGCTTTGAGGAGGGGTTAGATTGAGACAGAGAGTATGGGGGCTAAATTTAGCCAATGGCTCTGCTGGGGTGGAGCTAATCCTCTTTGCACTCGAATTATCAGGCCTTCGGATTAGAGAGCTTTGCCTCTATGCAAGACATCTACTCTCTATAATGATGTCCCATAGCAGGACATACCATGTCTCCAGGTGGGGGTGTGTGAGTTGGCAGACTGGCGGCTGCAGTGAATAAAGAACTTGCTCAGTGGCACATAGACATTCACTTTTTATAATGTAGTGTATGTAGTCAGAGCCATTTTGAAGTGCTGTTCATATACTGACAGTAATATATTACCCACAATGCAACACATTAAAAACACCATTATAATTTTTCTGTAGTATTATAATAAAATAAAGGCTGTGTGATTTGTTGGTACACTCTATCATCCTCAGAGGATAAATGATAACAATAATGGTAAATGGATCTGTATTTATAGAGGTGCTTTTCTAGTCTTGATGACCACTGAAGGTATGTAGCAGCACTTATCATTAGATCCAACCAACTCTAATGTTATACATGTTTACATGCTCATTTCATATTAATGCGTATTCAAGTTTCACTATCAAATATTTACACTACAAACAATTGTCTGCATGAAAACACATATCACTGTAGTAATAACATTACAGTTTTGCCATTAACACACATTCATACAGTACATACAGTATATCACACACAGCCGTCAGGAGCAGCTCTGGGTTCAGCATCCTCCCCAAGGACAATGTGTGGAATGGGGGAGATGATGATCAAACCGTGATTATGGCAAGACCCGCTCTACCTCCACACTCTGCTCATGGATGGATGATAAGAATAATTACTGTAATTACCACAGTGACATGTGTTTTCATGCATACAATTAGTGAAATTTTACACATCAATGTAAAACGAAGGAGAATCCGTAAACGTGTACAAACATAGAGCTTAATAATTAACAGTTTAATTTATGTTTTACTAATAGCCAGGTAGATCCTGTAGAGTGTACAAGGTTGCAAGATGATTACTGTGATATGAAGAGTACTCTCGGGTAGTAAGATATCTATATTCAGTGCTTTTGATCAAGTCAATCAACAGATAATGTATAATCGTACTTATTTTTGTTGATAAAATGTCAGATAATTCCCAGTTTAAGTTTATCGCTCGTATGAGAGTAAATTCAATATCCAGCCATTATCTCTATCGCTCATATCTTTGAGAGCTGTGGGGGAAGCTGGAGCCTATCACCTGACATTGAGATGGAAAACGCCCCAGGCAGGTCACAGAGGTATCACAGGGACTAAATTAAATATCTTCTTGACATTTGAAAGATTTCATGATTTCACAACTAATGATCAAAGCATTCAAGTTCAACACTTGAACTGTAACATATTATATAATGTATTATAATTTAAAAATGGGCTCTCATCAATCCATCAGATCCTCCAAACATAACTGCCATTCCCTCTGTGGCGTCAGGCATTCCTTCCTTCTGATTCTGGATATTTTCTGGATATAAACCACAGGGATGAGATGTGGTGCTGGAGAGTTATGATTATCCATCTCCAGCAGGTGCCACTTAGACTCGTCCATAATCATGTCTGTGCTCACCCACACCCCTTCCTGCTTTGATGGAGATAGAATGAGCCACTTCTGCTGATGCTTGTGCAGAGTGACTCAGGATGGATGAGCAGCCACTGTAGAAAGTCAGTGTCTCATTCATTGACACATTGTCAGCTACTTTCTGTTTAAGGGACAGCAGGGCTCATCTTGGCTGGTGTTACTATAGGGAACCTTTATCCCAATACCCCATTATAGTCCACTACTTGGATCTTAATACCACAAAGTGTAGTTTTTAGGTGTTTGAATGGAATCAAAAAAATGCACACTCATGGGCCTCCCAATGAAGGCCCAGGTTTAAGTTTCCATGATGGCAAGCGTCTGCCCCTCTGAAGTGTCAGAAAGCTGTCCTGGAAGCTGGCAATGACCTTCGACCTCTCTGTAAAGAACCCGTTTCAGAGATCAAGAGTATCGCAAAAAATCCTGTACAGTATCACACAGTTTGCAATCAGTATCAGTGGAGCCTGGTGCTATTTAAACCTTTTGGACTGTACCATTGGCTCCCAGATGTGGGGGCGGGGATAACTTCCGGGGAGTTTCCTGTGGAGATGAGCGCTGGGGAGGGAGGCGTGTGTGGTGTGGGGGGGTTGGGTCGGGAAGTTGGATCCTAATCCCTCAGGCTTGGCTGCAGGACGGCCTTAGGATAAACTGACATGTCAGCTTTGGACATGTAAAAATATAACTTGGACCTTGACATTTACAAATTTATGCCTGTGTTTGTTATTTTTTTCAGTAGATACTTTCATAACAGGGGAATGCCGACTCTGGTAAGATATTATTTATTATTTAATGATTGCTAAACTCTGCTTTTTAGCTCAGCTAGTGCTATTTACCTTGTTCAGAAGAGATAGATAATTTACACTACAATGCTATAATTTGCTTTCAATTTTACTTTTGCAACAGCATTCACATGTTGCAACAGTTGATTTGTAGCTATCAATATTATCGTGAATAAAAATCCATAAAGAAGTCCCATTCCATTGATAAATTCATATATGGGCTACCCTTAAGTCACCCTGCTGCTCTTTGTAGAATCTTCATTGCATGAAGGATGAATCTAAACTCTTTGTTATTGATTTATTCAATGTAGCATTTTTCTATGGTTACATATGTGAGATACCGAAATATGTGACCTATCTAATAAGGCCCAGGATGGAAACCCTTGCTCCATAACTTTTAGCAATACAGTCTGCAGAATCTAATTATCAATAAATGCATGTGATAGTTTAGCAGACAGGTCGTCCTCAGAAATAGTGAAAGACAGTTTTTTGACCTCTTGAGGTCACAGAGGAGCTGAGATTAAAATGAACTCATTGCTGTGACGGCCACGTTTCAAATGCACTGCATATAAAATATCTGATGCAATGGGAGACTGTTGCTCAGTAGGATGATGGGTGTGCAAACTTATAGAGGGTGTCAGGCTTATTTCTACCTGGGTAAGCAATATTTACAAAGAGATTGGGTCATTCATTAATATGCTTGTGACATAATGTTAAGGTCATTCAATCAAAAAAAGTCATCTCTACATCTCCCAAGATACTGTTAGTGCAAACATTGTGTTATCTCTCCACAAAAACATGATCAGGTAAATCAGTTTTTGGATTCAGGTCAAACAACTTTATTATAGCTGCATATTAGCATAGAGTACACAACATATATCCCAGGTATCACAGAATACAGTGGAGTTGAAAGTATATTGAGTCTAAGTATAAGACTCAAATAAGCGTAAAATAAACAAAGCATCTAGATGATAAAATGCATACAGAAAGAATGTATATCTACATACAAATTTTGTCATGAGTGACTATGCCAAAGCATATGCAGTATAGTTGATAAATAGTATCCTAATTTATAAACTTCCCAAATTTCCCAAATCTGCAATAGTTACAGTTAAGCTGCCTTGAAGCAAGGCCTTGACAGCACACATCAGCAGAGTATATTGTGTGTGTGTGTGTGTGTGTGTGTGAAGTCTAGGTATTACTTGTGGGGTCCTAAATCTGTTTACACAGTTCGATTAAGGGGACTTAAAATTGCCGTGCGTCGAATTTAGTGACACCTAGTGGTGAAGTTGCATGTTGTAGCTGAATACCCCTCCCCCCACCCTCCCATTACAAACATGAAAGAGAACCTGTAATAGCCTTCAGTTGCCATTAAAACTCAAAAGGTGTATAGTTTGTCCAGTGTGGGCTACTGTAAAAAACATGGCGGCCTCCGTAGAGAGGACATGGGCCAGATGTGTTCCGCATAAAGGGTTCATTCTAGGGTACAGAAAACACCAATTTAGCTGAAACACACTATATTTCTAAAATTTCTGCCAATATATCCCTTTCACCTAAATCTTACGCACTGGACCTTTAAGGTTTTTGGTTTATGGTAAGGGGGATTTTTAAGGTTGACTTAAGGTTAAGGTTCAGGTTAGGCAAGTAGAAGTCAGGAGTACGGTTAGTCATTGAAGACTGTGTGTGTCTGACTGGTGTGTAATGCATAATCACATTAATATGTGAGTCCCCAGTGTGAGTGCCTGGTTAGATTGCTCTCTGCAGAATGAGCCACAGGAACTGATGGAGCGAAGACGACAGAGCTTGGCTCAGTCTAACTAATAAGTGATGTGAACAGGAAAAAGGTCAGTGGCGAGATTGAAACAGCATTCTGTAAATTACAGAGCGACCTCTCTGCTTCCTGTTAAACCTCAGGCGCACATTGATTTTCATGATTCAAAGGAGCTCTTTGACTTTTGAACACTAGGACACTCTCAGCGGGAGGCAGATTCTGACCTATTCAAACTCTGCACAGGCATAAATACTGATTTGACATCTGATTTAGTGGGAGTGTGCGTGTGTGTGTGTGTGTGTGTGTGTGTTAGGTGTAACTGGGATCAATTTGATACATTCATAAAATGTTACGCAGGGCGGTAGAGTGACAGAGGGGAGAAGCATGAGTGCAGGCAGTCTCACTGTTATGTAAGTGGCAGCTGTGTGAGTGAAGGAGCTGCAGCAGGATGATGAAAGCATCACGGCTTCCCTCAACCACACTTAGCATCCATCCTCTCACTTTCTATCCTGAATCATTCATGTATTATTCACGTTACTGAAGGAAACAACAAATGGAGGGTGTGGGGGGGGGAATCACATCACATCAAGGCAATGTTTCTCATTACTCCCAGCAACAAAACAGATCTACGCATATATTTTATCTCTGACGAGGGGATTTCAATTTTAAAAGAGAAGCGACCACATTTTAGTGCTTCAATCAAGACTCAATAATCCACTGCTGCTGTCAGCCACCCCTGTGTGTTCCGTGATGAAACAATAACGTGAGGCAACAAGGGCAAAATGAAAAAAAAAAAAATCTGCAATCCTAATCTGGATTAAATTACAGTGTTCGTCATCCTGGCTCCAAACCAGAACAGACCTGCCCAAACCAACCAGTGTCTGATAATACGATTGTCAGTCTGTGTCTGTGTCTGTCTTGTCATAAGTACCTTCACAATACAATTTTGAAATCTGATGCAAAATAGCGATTCTTAAAAAAAAAATCTGTTGCTTTGGAAACGTACTGTTTAAGTAGGCCTATTATTATGCAACATGAGTACATGTCAGGCAAAAAAGACTCCATTTCCCACAATCCCTATGGATAGATAGATGGATAGATAGATAGATATCCTATAAACTACTACTATTGCTTCTTCTTCTACCACCACTAATACTACTACTAATATTAATAATAATAATAATAATATAATTTAGAAGAAGAAGAAGACGAAGAAGAAGAAGAAGAAGAAGAAGAAGAAGAAGAAGAAGGAGAAGAAGAAGAAGAAGAAGAAGAAGAAGAAGAAGAAAAGAAGAAGAAGAAGAAGAACTAGAAGAAGAAGAAGAAGAAGAAGAAGAAATGTTATTTCACTGCACAATCACCCTTACAATATATCCTAAATGAACACACGCGAGTAATACAAAATAAATAGATAAAACCAAATGATAAAATCGTATCTGGAGACACGAACACCTCTTAATACTATATATGTGACACAAGAATAATTCAATAGTACAACCAAGGTCAAAATCAGATTAAGAGGGTAAGACAACTAACAGTACCTCATGGGAACATACAAGTGACTAAAAGTAAAACCAAAGGTTAAAAACTGATTGATGAATGATAGATGTTATGAAATATACCACAGTTACAGTTAAATATATAACTCTTAGGAATAAATAGAACACTGAAGTTTAAAGCCTGCATTCTTAAACTATAAAACACACACGTTCACTTTGAATGTATACTGTCAGTTTGCCCTTGAACGAGGTGCAGTGTTTCTCTACCTCCAAGTGTGAATGTAAAACAACTGAGAGCAAGTAAAAACTAAACACAACCCCCTCACAGTTGTACTGAGCGCTGACATGAAGGTTAAATGAAGGTTTGCAGTATCGCACTGTTGTGTGCTGTATTTAGCATTCAGCTCTGCAGCTTGGTTGACACAAAAAAACATTTCTACAATGAACCATCATTTGTTATCTCTGTATAACAGAGGATCCAGCTTCAGGCCAACAGTTGCTCGATTTTGTAGGAATATTCACTTCACTGCTAAATTCCATGAAATTGTGTCAGTAGCGTATATGTCAACCAGAGAAAGTATATGCAGCTTTGTGTGTTAGTGTATTCCCATAGGTGTTTTTCCGGCCTTTGGTCACCGTAAAAAAAAAGACAAATCTGAACGTTTCATAGCCGCGGCAGTGCTGTGTGATGGATCAAAATGGCGTCAGAGCATTTGAGCGGGGGAGACGATGAGATTATCTGGTTGTGTGGAAGGACAAGCAGCCTGCGGGGGGAGAGTGGGAGTCCTGAGCCGGGCCCTCCTGCCTCCTAGCACTTCATTTCTGACTGGAATCATTTGCAGGCTTAAAGTGCTTTACAAATAGCAATAAATTACATAAAATAGGATAAATTGGTAGAAAATGGAGCTAAAGCGAAATAACAAAGAGCAAGGAAAAAACAATCAATGTCAATAATGGGAATGAAGTCAAAACTATTAAGATGACAATAACGACCCAAGATTGTTCTTTTGTTGTTGTGTGTTTTATTGAGACATTGTCTTGTCTTGTTTGCCTGGGACTGAATGTTGCGCTATCAATACTAATATCTCTGCTCTACAACGTTGTTAATCTTTGCCTTTATGCTGACACAAGGTTTATTGTGTTTTAGGTTCAACATGCAGCGCTGTGCACATCAAGGAAGATAACTCAACTCAGCTGCTGAGGCCTTAAACCCGAGACCCAGACTCTTACAGAAAACCTGTAGCTCCCTTCAGACACCTGGAACACTGAGAGCAACTTACGGCTCCTAGGGAGGATTATGCCATTATAGCTGACGACTTGAGCTTCTTCACCGTACCACGGCTACACTGCAAAATCAGTCCTGCTCCCCTGACAAGAGGCAGGAACCATGGATGACCCCTATCACAACAACGTGAACCAGCAGGTGACGCAGGGCGGAGAGTACACCTACACCCAGGATGGGAGCGGTCAGGAAGGCTACCCTTACCAAGCGGACTACCCTCCGCAGGAGGAGGATGCTGCTAGTGATGACACCGAAGGAGCAGATGACAACGAGCAGATGTACGAGGGGGAGTACCAGGGCGTCCCCCACCCCGATGAGATCAAGGAGGCACGACGGGCAGCTCGGGTGGAGGCCAGGAGGAAAGCCCGTCTGGCAGCCCAGCAGGAAGATGAGGAGGATAACCTGGCAGAGCAGTACGAGACCATCATGGAGGACTGCGGCCACGGGCGCTTCCAATGGATGCTGTTCTTCGTGCTGGGCCTGGCACTGATGGCCGACGGAGTGGACGGCTTCGTGGTGGGCTTCGTCCTGCCCAGTGCCGAGAAGGACATGTGCATATCCAATGCTGACAAAGGACTGCTGGGTAGGTGACAGGTTGAGAAATTGAGGTCACTGGTTAAGTAGAGGTCTCCACCAAGAAAACCATCCTAGCACTTCATACCAATATGAAATAAGAATAATTTATAATGTTTCGTTTTTGTGAAATAACTTTCAAGATTACTCTGGGGGGGCTGCCAGCTGAGGCACGATGAGAAATTTGGTCATTAACCAAAGTACTGAATAAATGAAAACTGACTTGACCTGAGGATGGTGCTGGAGATGCTGTAGTTGATGTTCTGATCGACAGAGGAAGATCCAGGGGGTGGTCCGGGGGGGGGGGGGGGGGGGGGGCTGCCCTGTCAGTAGTCTTAAAAAGAATAGTCACTTGCTAACAATAGTAACAATGAATTGACATCAACATTTTGTTAAGAAGCTTTTGTTCAAGTACACAGTGTGCTTGATCAAGGAACAACAGTGAACAAGGAATGACTTAAATGTGCATCTTACTGAATTAGGAGTTTTAATTGGCCCCTCTGTGTAAATTGTGGCCCCTTTATGGCCCCCGATTCAGAAAAATGCTAGATCCGACACTGCTGATTAACTCACATTATCATGGCCATGCAACCCGCATGGCTGAAAACTGATTCACTGCGCACATTTCTCCCAAGACAGATATGCAACATCTTGGAAAGCCAGCTAATTGCAATCATCTGTCAGATACTTCCCATCTCTTCTGCCTCCAAGAGAAGAGAAAATCATCAGTGAAATAATCTGCTGTTTTTCTTGGTCGGAACAAAATCCTGCATATGTTTGGCTCTTGATGCCAAATGGTTGCAGATCATTTTCTAACATAAATAACCTCCAGTCACTGGGATAAATTAGGGTAGAAAAAGGCTTGGATCTGTCTGGGAAAAGCAAAAACAAAGAATATTGGCTCGGGTTGTGAAATAAAACAATATCAATAATTATTGCAATTTATTTTTTTGGATCAATAGCAGCACAGGTTCAATATGTCTCAATATGACGCTTTATTCGTTGTATAAGCACAGAAGGTAAAACATATCACTACAACCACAACCTTCACTTAGAAGCAAAAATCTGTCTCTAATCTTAAAATAAATAATAATGTTAGATTTACTGTGATAATTATCTCAGTATATTTTTTGGCCACAATGTCCAGCTCTCACATTAACCACAACCAGCACTGTGTCATGATAGAGTGTTGCTGAACCAATAGATTAGTTTCACTGTCCAGATAAAGAAGTAAAAACCAGCTTATATTCTGTTTGATTATATTTTTGCATTATGGGGATTTTGTATCAGCTACCTGTTCGTTTCACCTGCTCCATATGTACCACAAAAGTGAACACGCCAAAATAGTTGTGCAAGCATAAAGACAACCTAAGGGCAAATGTTCCTTGAAAACATCTGTTCCTCACTTTCTGTGCACACATCTAAACTGCAAATTAAAGCCACCTTATTTCCCAGGCCTTGTGTGTAGTCAGGCGATGTGGCAGATTGCACATCGCTCATTTCATCTTAACAACGGGCTCCTGGGATGAAGCATTGCAAGAGATTGATGAGGAACCTGGTGGTGATTGTATTCAGTGTGTGCTCCCAGGCTAATATGGAGCATGTTGCAGCAGTCAGTGAGCTGGCGGCCTGCGGTGGCCGGTGCAGAGCTGTCAGAGGCACTTCAGGCCTCTGACAGGCGCTGGTAGCAGGAGGAAGGCCTGGCGAAAATGAAATCACAGCGTCTGTTTGTGCAGAGCGGGAGGGGAGCACAGATCATTGGCTGAGAATATGAAGTAGATCTGCAGAATGGCACCGTTTGATTCGTGCTCATGTTCGGTTCACCAGACACACGGGACCAGAAAAGGGTTTAATCTTAACCTGACTGTTGGAGAGCTGATAGACTTCTAAACATTTTGTTAAAAGAGGAGGGCAGCTGGTGCACTTACCTTGTTTCATCTTCAGAATGGAAATACAAGAGGCTTATAGTGGGAGACAATGAGTGGTAGAATACAAATAAGAGAACAACGTGTCAGGTCTTCACACCCAGGCTTGATCTGTTCGCACAGATTTAACCAACAACTATTTCAAGGATATTGCTATTCATTTCTAAACGGTGTTTTGCACTGTAGCTCTCAGACATCATGTCAGTCAAGCAAGATGTCCAGATCAACCACTTATTTTTCATTTTGATAGAATTTAACAGTTACATCAACATTCATACAAATTATCTTTTCTATTTTCACATTTTACTCAAAATAGAGTGATGTTACTCTTGCATGACAAGTAGCAAAAATCAAAGCCTCACTTCTGAAAATAAGGTGTGTAAAGGCTTTGCCAAGTTCCTTGTAACTAGGCTATTAGCTAGTTTCAATTTACTAGACCAGATTGTTCCATTACATTTAAAATTTGTCAGTACTTTGGTGAACATCACTGCCAAAGCCTTAAACAAGTATGGTAAGATATATTTCAAATATCTTAATATAAGGCAACTGTCATCATTGAAAGTAACTGTCATTACTTTATATTAATTTCAGAAACAGTATGTCATATAAATGTAATGTAAAATATTCAAGGTTTGCCTCATTATTAATCAATTTTTTGATTTTTATGAAATAAGTGATGAGTGATCAGTTTTCCTCATTATTCTTCAGTCTTAACAATGAACATTTTAGCAGCTTAACCTTGACCGTGTTGTCAGGTCAGTTTAACCTCACTGCCGACACTAACAATACATATGAACAATCTTTTCAGAACCATACTGTGCAATGCAGCCTGTTTTAATTTGTTGATGTGCAGAATTTCCACTTATTGAGCACATTCAATAAATGTAGGCTCAGACTGAACTCACTATCAGCTGGTGCAGGACAATTGTAATTCTAAAAACTCTCAATCACTCGATGAAAAAAGAATCCGTGCAGTTTAAATTAGGATGTGATGGATAATAGAAGAACGGACAAAGTAGGAAAATGTAGAAGATTATTTTGTTAAAGCTTTACATTGATCACACAGTTATTTAACTAAAGAAATGTGCTTGAAGTTGGTGAGAAATTGAATTTGATACAAAAATGTTACTTCCATTCGCTTAAAAGCTGTAGCTCTGTTTTAATCATGTAGCTACACAGGGTTAGCATTTATTTTGACACAGCTTACTTTATATATGGTGAATTCACGGCCTGCATTTATTTGCACTTGTTTAAAGTCAATTAATAGTCTCTTCATTTATGGGTGGTACATGCATTAAGTGTTTTCACTTAATAAAAAATGTTTCTTTCCCCTGAGGGGATTCATTGACTTCACCGTGCTCAAGGACACTTCAGCAGGCAGAATGAAGCGTGTTGCTGCAGGGCCAAATCCTGCGCCTCGCTGGACCTTGTGGCTCTCAGCACACTTTCTAATCACAAGGCCATCCTGTCAACCTGTCCATGCACATTTCTGAGACATGCACGTTGCCCTAAGCAACAACTAGGCTAGGATATCAGGTGACATGTTAGCCTCCACTCTTTGTCTCCTCTGGGACCCTGAGCAGTCACTTGTAGAATGAGTTAGGGATGTGCAGCTTGACGTGTGTAGCGCCAGGGCATTTGGATAGACTAGTAATCCATGGGGAAGGTGCACACTATGGCTCCACGTGCCGTTAAGCTGCTTAATCCCTCTGTAATTAGGGCTGTGTGTAGTAAAAACACTAGAGAAGGCAGGAGGTACGGGCCGACAGGTTTAAACTGCACAACCAGAGGGTCCCGGAGGTTGTCTGTTTCATTCCGGACACCGGGGGAGGGGTGAGAGACCATTACTCTCCCCAGAGATAAAGACCATACAATAAAGCCCACTATCTTTATCTTCACCTCAGTGCAGTAATGGGCAGCACAGTTGATCACTTCTATGGGCTCCTGCCGCTCGACAACATCTGGAGTTAGATATTAAGAAGAATGTGAGGTAAACACTAACAGCAAAGACAGCGGGAGAAAAACTCATTCTGTGTGTGTGAGTGGTGGCTGGGTATTAAAATATTCAGAAGTATTCATCAGTGAACACAATGTTGTTCAAATGCATCACAGGGAATTACAACAGGAAGTGTGGTGTCTTCTGGCCATCTATGTCTTCTTGCCTCCTGTGTTCATAACAAGGTAAAGGGAGCCCCCTCGTGGACAACATGAGTTTTGTCCTTCTTCTTCTTTAAACAGTAGCTAAAATCAGTGATGTTTGCTGTGTACTTATATGTATTTCAATATGCAATAATAATATTTATAACAAAAATGTCATAAAATAAAACAACATCATTTAAATGGCAAAAGAACAGGATAAAAAAAACATAGGTAATAGCAAAACAAATCAAGTAAATGCCACTGGGTAAACGGCAGAGTGTTGAGGCTGCATTGTTTGTGTCAGTGAAACCAAGTTTGCATTATGAAAGTAAAACACAGAACGGGATAATACTGTATGTGAACTGTGTCAAATGCATCCAAGTGTGTCAACGTTTGTGTGTGTGTGTGTGTGTGTGTGTGTGTGTGTGTGTGTGTGTCTGTGTGTGTGTGTTTACAGGTCTGCTGGTGTATGTGGCCATGATGGTCGGGGCACTGGTGTGGGGGGGACTGAGTGATAAGATGGGCAGGAGGAAGTGTCTGATCTACGTGCTCACCATCGACCTGGTCTTCTCCTTCCTGTCCTGTTTTGCTCAGAGCTACGGCTTCTTCCTCTTCTTCAGGTTCTGCTCAGGCTTCGGGTAAAAATGTTTTTTTTTTTACATTTGTCTTCACGTTTCCATTTCCAGTAGCCAGTTTAAACATAGGCTTTTACACTGGCTGACCTTTTCCACGAATCCTATAAATCCTTCCAGTGGAAATAAGTCTGTTAAAAATGTTGGTGCCTAGAACATCCTTTTGTTTGTGATGTGATATGTGCTACAGAGTAAGATACTTGACATTTAAGAATGATGATGGTAAATGTTCTGTGTTTATAAAGAGCTGTTCTGGTCTTGATGACCACTCAGAGGGCCTTATACTCTCTTTTTGCCGTTCACACACACCTACACACAAATACACACACATTCATGCATTGCATGTATGTGCAGCACATGGAATAGGGACTGAGGTCGAACCATTGACCCTCTGGTTAGTGAACGACCCGCTCTGTCTTTTGACCCTGAGTGACAGGATAGGTGGCACCTCATCAAAGTTGCAGTTCTTTAGGAACATGAATGTAGACAGTTAATAAACACGCCACTCAGCTCACTACAGGTTTTTCTCATTAATATAACATACATTCACTTAACTGTCTTTATGTACATGTTTATTACTTAGTTCACAAGAAGGGTTACAACCTCTATCTGAGAACCATGATATTAACCAGTCACGTTGCTTCATGCTCTTTCACACGCTGACTCTGTTTTAGTTAAATATATGGTTATTTACTTATTCCTTTTCCCATCCTACTAAAAAAAAAGCTCATTACTTGTGTCTCATTGCCCCCCCCCCCCCCCCCCCCTCCTGGGATAAGGTCTGACAGCACTGCCTCTGCTATTATGCTGCCAAAATAATGCTGATCCATCAGTTCAATCCACACAAGAAAATGCAGAGAGTTGTTGTTCTGCCTGTTGTGTCGTCGTGTCGTGTTTGTGCAGAAGAGACACACAACAATTACACACAACAAAGGATGTGTTTCTTTCGTGCAGCTTTTAAACATGCTGTCAAATGCCACATGTTGGAACACACCACTGCACAGTCACTTACCGTCAAATGTAGTAATGCCAACTCAAGGACACGTTGACTGTGTGCTGCACAGCAGGAGGAGTAATCTGCTTATTCACCGTAACAGAGCATTTCTTTATGATACTAATTAAAACAAGACAACACTCATCTGATGAGCTTGTCTTTTATGTGACTTTTATAGCTGTGTTCCTGCTGTCGCCAGCACCTTGGGGTGAAACCTTTGTTGTGCACACACTTGCCTCTTCAGCTCTCTAAAACACATTTATTTTGATAATGACTGCAGTCTGCGTGTACCCAGACCTGCAATATTGATGTTGGAGCTTTTTGCTTGACCACATATAAAAAACACAAGGTCACCAAAATAAAATGTTCAGCTGTTGCGGATTCACAGTGATAATGAGCCTCATGTTACTTGTTGATGCTAACATCTGGAAAAGAGTTTTTAACTGGCCTCGCAAAACACAAGGGGCTGTCAGACTGAACACTGCTATTTGAGAAGATCATCATAATAATAAGAGAGATCTGTGGATCAGAGGGCCAGTGATCATCTTGATGTGAAACATATTTCACATCAAGATATCAAATTCAACATCTATTCTCATAAAAGATTCACATGAAGGACGCAGCACTGAAACGGAAGGAGGAAGTAATAAAACAGTGCTGCTGTAGCTCCTGAACAACAGCAGCATTGAGCCCTGAACTGTCTGCAGGCCACAGCCATTAAATCTTCCATTTTTTATGAACAATTAAAGAATACATTTTCTAATTTTTCACCAGACCCTCAAACAAATTTTCAGACCAAGTGAATCTTTGCAATATCTTCATTATGTCCAAAAATGCATTTTATCATTATCAAAAGTTTTACATTATTTTTTCTATCTCCAGTATGAATCAGAATATTGGATTTATCCCCTACCAGGTCTGAGTGCTCACATGAGGCTTTAATGTTGTTACATTTCAAAATAGACCTGACAATAAAGTCAATCTCTCATCAGAGCACGACACCACTTGTTTAGCCAATGAAGACAGTTTTATGAATAATCAGCAAATTATATCCATGTCAGTCACATCTGATACTTTTTCTTTCCTCTTTGTTATCATACAAATATTGAAAAGCGCTGTCAAGGTGTTGAAAGACTTCAAACACATAGATATTAAATAATTTCTTGACAGCGTACATTTTTTTCCACATTCTGACTTCAAAGCACAACTCACTTAAATTGGAACAACAACGTCACAACTTTTGACCTTCTTGAGGAACATTTATGCACAATAATGCAGATTTATGCACATCCACAATAAATTATATTGAGGACGAAATATCAGAGACAGAGAAATCTGGATTAAATAAAGCTAAATTGTCTGCATGTCGAGTTACGCCAGCAGTTGTGAGTGAAACAATCTAATTGAGTGGGGATCCTTGTCGTAATGACTCAAATAAAAGATTGTCAAAACATTAATATCAAATGACGGTAAAGAGCTCAAATACCAGAGATTATAGTGAAAGTTCCTCAGAAGGCAAAGGAGGATTTACATATATAAAGGTCTCAGACATACTGTGATTCCGCCTCCAGAATTGGCGGCTCCATCCCGATCGTGTACACCTACTTCACTGAGTTCCTGCAGATGGATAAACGTGGAGAACATCTGAGCTGGCTCTGCATGTTCTGGATGCTGGGAGGCCTGTACGCCTCCTTCACTGCCTGGGGAATTATCCCTCACTATGGTAACAAACACACACACACAAACACACACACAAACACACACACAAACACCCACACACACACACGTGTGCAGAATATTGAGGCACATGAAGGCACCCAGACGTTCAAATACACTGAACATAGACTGTGAAGACGGAGATAATGTAATGTTTATTTGACTTTTAATTAAATTCAAATAACTGCAGGAGCTCCCTGAAATGTCAGAGTTCTTCCGTCATTCTGCACGAACAACAGGATGCAGCTAAATTAAATTTCCTCAGCTCCGCTCTGTGCCTGCTAATACACCTCATCTTAAGAAGTTATCTCTGCAATTACTGGCTGTATATGAATAATTCATATTAAAACAAATGAACGTCTTGGACCAGAAAAATCATTTTATGGTGCTGACACAGACCCACAGCTGCTCATGTGTTAACTGTCACCTTTTTAAACAATTTAATCACTCAGATACAAACGACTCATGTAAAAAGAGATAACTGGTGCATCAAAGAAGTTTTCTACATAAAATGTAACAAAGAAGCTTTTTGTGCTTCATCCCTGACGGGATGTTTGGTTTTCAGGTTGGGGCTTTGCCATCGGTACCGAGATCCAGATGCACAGCTGGAGACTGTTCATCCTGGTGTGTCTCCTGCCTGTGCTCGCTGCTCTCGTTGGAGTGGTCTTCATGCCGGAGAGCCCACGGTTCCTCCTGGAGGTTAGACACTGGACCATCTCAGATTGATATAAGAGCTGCATCCTAATATTCATGATGTGAGGGCACAGTATTAAACATCTGGCTGTGATTGGTTAAAACATGTTGAGTCATCAGCCACCAGAGCAACATGCCACTGCTGTGCAAAGGTAGCGAAGGGCTGCTAAGACAACACCAGAACACCACCCACCCCTCTTTCTCATCCAGGACATTGTCGGAGCTGTGACCACATGTGGTATTGTGTTTGTATGTTACTGCTCTGACATGTTCATATCACACACCCCAAAATTATCACACGTCGCACATTTCCGATAAGCAGCCGACCTCATGAGAACCCCTGGCTACACGGTATGTGGGAAAGCTAGAATCGTCAAACACAAAGGGATTCTTAAAATAGTTATTCTTATAAATAGCAAATAACATTTCTACTTAACAAATATAAAACTCCGGGGATGTAGACATTCATCATTAATAGAAAGGTTTGTGTGTGATTGTTCTGTCTGTTTGTTTTCAGAATGCCCGTCATGATGAGGCCTGGATGATCCTGAGACGAGTTCACGACACCAACTGGAAGGCCAAGGGGGAGCCAGAGAGAGTTTTCACTGTGAGGCTCTGTGGATATACTGTATTTATGTGTGACTCATCATAGCAGGAAACGCTATGGAAACGTTTTATTCTCCCAAATCAGTGAGCAATCATCATAAATAAATAACTGGAAGTGCTGGAAACACATTTAATCTCAACTAAACAGGCTTACACTCAGTAGGCTGGAAGGTTACAAAACACAGGTGATACAAAAACTGAAACTAAATACAGAACGAGAGTAGCTGGACTGAACCATACTGAATAGACGAGGACACAAGCTGTTTTCAGACAGGACCTCTGCAGGAAGTCAGGAGAATTGGCTCCTGACACGTTCTCTTTCACACATGAACAATGCAGCAGGAGATTCTCCACTCAGACGCATTCACAACACAGACAGCTGTGGAGCCTTCAGTCGAGGTGCGGTGCAGCAGGCAGAGGTACAATGTATGTACCTGCCGGGTTCTCATACCTGCTCTTCCAGCCTTTATACTTACTTTATAAAAGCTGCTTCTTTTATCAGGCAAAATGAGCGGAGTGGAGGTTGCTCAATGTCAGGACACTGCAAAACTTAGTTTAGCAACCCAATCATGTTTATTAGTAGAATTAATTTGTTTTAGTTAACTCACTGTTAATGCAAAACACCAAATGAATGACATTTTATAAATATCAGTATGAATGTTAATTATGAAAACAGCTTGCAATTTAAAATGCAGTAAAATATAGAAAAAGGCAGATAGAGTCTGTAATAATTAGCATTTTCCGTTATGTGATCCGTTTCAACAATAACAATAATAATACTAAATATATTTTTTCTTTGATTTACTCTGTTCAAATCTTTCAAAAATGTATATGCTCTGAATTTCTTTAGTTTTTTCATTTTTTTAAAACTTAAAAAGCAAAAAGCGCATGACAAATTACAATAAATAACTTTTTTCAAGGCAATTTACTTTTATTTTCAATGATAATTCAAAATAATGAAGAGGACAGCTTTAACCATATGTTCCCACTTGTGTCTCTATGTGAAGGCGACAAACATTAAGACTCCACAGACGCAAGATGACGAGTTCATCGAGATCCAGAGCGACACCGGCACAGCCTTCCAACGCTGGACCGTCAGGCACATGACCATGCTGCAACAGGTCTGCAAATCATAAGTGTAATTGGGATTGAATAGGAAGTTGGCAGCGTTCATCTCACCAAAAAACAGTTCTACGTTTCTACCACTTTGTGTACTGTAGAAATGACTTGTCTGTCTGTCCCTCCTCCAGGTGATGGCTAACATCATGTCATTATCAGCTCCAGAGCTCAGACTGCAAGGTCTCTTCCTGGTTATTGTTTGGTTCTGTTTGGCCTTCAGGTAAAAATATGCTATTTTAACTCACACTGACATTTGGGCCTTCAAACCTTGTGGAATGTAATTCTCTTCATTTTCCTAATATAATGAACAGTGGCGATTGCAAACCTCTCTAAAGCCAAGATAAACCAAGGAAAGGAAAGATCTCACTGGTATAATACTTTTTCTGTAATGCAGGTCTTGTCAAATGTTTTGTGTCTACATGCATTAGTTACCACGGACTGGGCGTCTGGTTCCCTGATATGATCAAGTACATGCAGTATGAAGAGTATGAGTCCAAGGTTCGAGTGTTCCACCGGGAACGGGTCGAACGCTTCCACTTCAACTTCTCTCTCGTCAACCAAATACACCGTGAGGGAGAGTACATCCATGACAAGTAGGTTCCCTCAGCACCCCCCCCCCCCCTTCAACATGTCACAATCTGTAATATCACCTTTAGTTTCTGCTGCTGCTTTATGTCCTTTCTTTCTTTTTCCTTTAGGTTTGCAAACATTGAGATAAAGTCTGTGAAGTTTGAGGATTCTCTGTTTGAGAACTGCTACTTTGAAGATGTCAGGTCGACCAACACCTTCTTTGAGAACTGTACTTTCAAAAGCACCGTCTTCTACAACACAGGTAGTTTTCCTCACAGACTCAGTAATGAATGGTTGTAAAGTGTTTTAAGTGACACTGTTGGAACATTGAGGCCCAGAGCTAAAGAAACCACTCACTACTAAAGTGTACTAAAAGGTTAGAACTGCACTAAAACAGTCAACTGCAAAGTATCTACAATTTGGCATGTGTTTATCCTCTAGCGCTACAATGAGTCTACTTGGAAATAAAAATCAGTTTTCTGTAAGCATCGCTTCCTTCTTCATTCTCCTCTCTCCAGACCTCTGGCAGGAAAAGTTCAAAGACTGTCGAATGGAGAACACCACCTTCCTCCACCCAAAGAAAGGCTGCCACCTGAACTTCAAGGAAGAGAACGACATCGTCATCTACATGGTCAGCTTCCTGGGCAGTTTGGCTGTGTTGCCTGGCAACATCCTCTCAGCATTATTCATGGACAAGATAGGAAGGATCAGAATTATAGGTGAGGTCAGCACAAAGTGCCAATACAGTATGTAAGTACAGTAATGTAGGGTAGATAGAGTTTTTGCTGTAACTGCTTGAGAAATAAATATGTCTGTCTCTATGTCTCTCTCTCTCTCTCTCTCTCTTTCGCTCTCTCTCTGTGTGTGTGTGTGTGTGTCTGTGTGTGTGTGTCTAGGGGGTTCTATGCTGGCATCGGCTGCATGTACCTTCCTGCTGCTGTTAAGTTTCAGTCAAGGAGCTGTGATATGTTGGCAGTGTCTCTTCTACGGAACCAGCGTAGCAGCCTGGAACGGACTTGAGGTTATTTCTGTGGAACTCTATCCATCCGCTAGAAGGTACAGTCCAACCCTCTCAACTCCATAATGTTCCTATTAACTCCACCGATAAGCAAATACTGTAGGTACAGTACAAATTGACTTCCAGCTTAGAATGAATTTTAAAGGAAACCATGGCTATATTTTGTATTGCCTACAAAACACACTCAGACACCTCATTGTGTCTAAGTACCTGTGGCAACTTTTGGTTTCTAACATTGGGGTTTTGGGAACAGGGGTTTAGCAAACATAGCTTTATTCAGTCTCCTTTTAACTCTTAATTTATTTTAGAGGTGGCCATTTTAAACTATTCATCTAATCTTTGTCTCTTTCTTCTGACTTAACAGGGGGACAGCTTTTGGAATCCTGAATGGAATCTCTAAGTTTGCAGCCATTATTGCCAGCTTCATCTTTGCAGCCTTCATCGGCGTTACCAAGATCGTCCCCATCTTCCTGGCCTTCGCCGCCCTCGTCTGCGGTGGGCTGGTGGCTCTCAAGTTGCCCGAAACCCGGGAGAAAATCCTGTCTTGAAAAGCCAAACTCCTGCAGCCTCCAGGCCCAAAACACAGTATAGCTATGGGGATAGCTTTGGTGGGAAAGAATCAGCTTTAACTGAAGTGAAAAGACAAGAAATAAAGGCCACACTGTGCTTGCTGTGTTTATCAGTCTGTCATGGTTATACTGTATGAGTAAAATGTTGAAACTTGTTTGGTTGCCTACACGGACCTGTGGTGGCTTCCTGACCCCTCGGTGAGCCCCTCAGGCCTGCCCACCTTTTCTCACACATCGTACCAAACTAGTGTTTGTCATTTCTTTTTCACTATTTACTCCCTGTCCCTCTGTGCACACAAACACACACACACATACACACAGCGTAGCGACTTTCGTTTTGTTTGAGGTTTGTGTAAAAAAAAGATTAATAAGAGAATGTGTCCGTAATTGAAAGGTGATGTAGTTCATGTTACCATGTTGTGCTTTGATTTCATTCCCTGCTGAAAGCTAAAGGAGAGGTACATAGGTTGTGATCATAACTGGAACTGGATTGGACGCCTCACTTCCATGGCTCAACAGCAATATCACGGCTGGTGTTGTTCAGAGAAAACACCCCTTTCATCCACTCACTCTTTATTTACTCTGCACTGTTCTGTGGTGTCTCTAGTCTTCTTTAATACACTGTATTGCTTGTTCTGTTCTCTCTAGATATAAACCTGGATGGACCATTTTATTCTATGTAGGAGTTTTTTTCTTTCAGATCAAGTCAACTTCTGTTCATTTCTCCCACTTGATCCAAACTCCAACCTGAACAGCCGACTGCATTTCCCTCCTGTTTGTCGTCTTTCTCAACTCTGAGACGTTGTGTCTGTCCCTTAACTGTAGCACTGTGTTCTGTAGCTGGTGATAATAACGTAGAACTCTTATCTGTCACATCTTGCCATGACAACGTATAAGGAATTGTTCTGTTTGTTTATTGATTTCTTTTCTAAAAATGATACAAAACTGTGAGATTAGATCTTTTGATATGATGCTCTCATTTTAACATTCTGATGAAGAACTGTTTTACGGAACCTGCTGCATTTCTGACAACACGTGTCAAGATTTCTAAGGAGCATGTTACTTTTTTTGGCGTGACTGAGTTGCGTGTGCGTGTGTGGGGTTGTTATCCACATGTCTGTGAATTTAATGAATCACAATAGTCTGATTACCAATACTTTATTTGTTGTTGTACATATTGTAGACCTGTGTATATTAGTTGTAAAATAGTAGCTCCATCATGACTTGAATAAAAGCTGAGGGCTTGTGATTCAGTTATTGAGACACTGAATGCTGTGAGTGTTACAGATTTGACAGATTTTACTTAGACAAATACTTTTGGGAAAATAGCAGAGAGGGTTAATAAAGACATGTCTCCACTTCCTCCCACACCAAAATGAAACGCTATGGGTGCTGCCATTTTGAGCTAGAGACATTATCTGGAACTATCTGGAGTCTGCACAGTTAACAGCTGTCAACTATGATGTTTCACTCTGTTTTAGCATCAAGTAACTAAACACATAACCAAACTTGAGGGAAAAATGAATTTGGTGTTTATTTTACCAGGGGGCGATCAAGATATTGATATCAAGATAGTCCACATTTATTAACAGAGAAATACAAGACCTGATGAAAAAATAGCAGCCAACTATCTCAACTTAGCATGAAGAAAGAGCAAGAGGAGCTAACCTGGCCAAACCAATGTAAAGACCCAATCAGATACATATTCACCAACAAACATCCGTGCGAGCCAAAATGTTTGAACTGGAGCAAAATATGTTTTGCACGTGTCCAAGGGCTTGAGTTCATGGAGTTACAGAGCAGACAGGGAAAAGGAGACTGGAGGTGAATAATAGAAAGAGCTGGAGTTTATGTTGCGGGGAGAGATCAGAGGCAGAGCTGAACTGCAACACAGGACTTTGTATCTGTTGCTAGCTAGCAACAGCTTTCTCTGGTCAAATTCATGTTCTCGTTTTCTCTGTATTCACCTTGAGGTGTAACTTTGTAACCTCTGGACAGAGCATGCTTGGAGTTTCATTCAGTTTCGGGGTCTGTGTGGTTTCTGGTTGTAGCATGCAAACGGCCCGAAACTGAAGAATCATTTTTGCAGGGTTGGGTCTGATTTGCACCTCCCAAGAACAACAAAGGTGTTTCAGCAAGTCTGACCGAATTTATTATCAGCTCAAATAATCCTGCAATGCGAAGGGTTAACTCGTATAATCTTAGTGCGAGTGACTGGATCAGAACGTCTGATTTTGAATCATAAATAATCTTGCAGCTGTAACCTCCACTAGCTTCTAAATCCTTCAAAATTCTGACATAATCCACAGTTTTTCTTATATTTTTCTTTTTTGGTTCAGAACATTTAATAAGATGACAGTGAGAGTTTGCCTCCATGTTTGTTTTGCACTGAAATCCGGTTTTATCATGCAAGCTTCAATGAGATCCCAAATTCCTGCATACACCAAACTAACAGTGTGTGCGCTCTTGCCAATTCAAAATTAAAAAATCTCATTATGGTCCTGCCACCCTTTTGAAATCAGGCAGGTTTGGTGTCTGCTGAAGTCTGACGGAAAGATTACCTCAGTGTGACTTGTACACAAAAAGGATGAGATAAAATCACAACAGATGCAACAGAAATGTTCCCCATAGTCCTATTAGTATTGTCACTATAGTTTTAATAGTTTAATAGTTTAATATTTTTGGACAGAGTAAAGTATAGCATTGCAGTGTCTCAGTCTTTAACACAGGGACATAGGAACCTTCTGATCATTCTATAATTTTAGAACTTGTAATTGAAAGCGTTTTAGTTCTGTTAAGAGAAGTCAGAATAATGTTGTAATTCATATTCCATTCTCCGTATTACTGTAATAGTCATGACCTCAGCTTATATTTCATAATAGCAGTGAGAATATTACTGTTCCCATGTCACAGGCAGCTGTGTGTATGTGTGTGTGTGTGTTGGGGGGGGGGGGGGGGGTAAGTCAGTGTGCTTGTAAAAACAAGGTAGAATACAAGAGTGAGCAAGTGCTGGTTGTAGGAGGACGTGTTTACTCTGGCAGAGGTGTGAAAGAAACTGTTGATCTCACTGTCAGCCTGTGGAGGTCAGCGAACACAAGACTCTGTTTTTTTCGCTGGAATTATTATTTGAAATTTATCCAGTTGACTTTAGAGTCAGTGTTGATTACATTAACCAGGGACCATTGTTTTACATTACATTGCATTTCATTTTACCTGTCAGGGAGGGCCACAGCGACATTCAGCATCTGACTCTTTGTTTTCTGCTTGGACGAGACGGTTACATTTCTTTTAAATTTCAATTATCTTCTGATGGTCTGTCATTCTGTCAATTCACTCTATGAATGTCACTCTCCTACAATTAGAGGAAATTTACTGTCCACCTCTGGCTAACCCCTCCAGTGGGAGCTATGTTTCACACCTAGGGTGCAGAATGTATCCCCCTCACCTGCCACCTCAGCCGCTTACATGGTAAACCCACACACACAAACACACACACACACACACACACACACACACACACACACAAACACACACAAACACACGTGTTTGTATAGCTCTCTTAGTGAGGACACTTATTGACATAATGCATTCCCTAGCCCTTTACCCTAACCCTAACCATCCAAACTAAATGCCTAACCCTAACCCTTAAACAAACCCAAAACCTAATTTTAACCCTAACACTAAACCCAGTCTTAACCCCCAAAAAGTCCATTTAAGTGTAGTCACAAAGTGAGGACCAGCCGAAAGGTCCTCGCTTTCCCAAAATGTCCTTACATAGTAGGTTGTAGACGCAAACTGGCCCTCACAAAGATATCTGTTCAAAAGAACACACAAACACACATATTATCACACAGATAAAAAAAACAGATTCAGATAAACCTAATACTGTTTTATTTGCTAATTTATTTTTATTTGCTATGATCACTGTAGACTGTAAACTCACTAGAACTAAAACTTGAAAGTGATCTCTGCTGCTGGAAAACAAATCTCCATCTGCATCGTAATTTATCTTACACACTTTACAATCATGAGCCAGTGTAATCATGAAGCAGATTGTTTACTTTGCAGTATGTAAACTAGACTTAAATTATGTTTATATAGAAAATACAAAGGACTCAGTAAAATGAAACCCAGAAGATGCAGGTACGTGAGGCTCTATGTGATGGTCTGTGTACAGTTTCTGCACGGCCTCTCAAGGTCACCAACCGTGCAAGAGTTAATAAAAACCCGGTTTTACCAAGTGGGTCTTGGTGCTGGTTTAGAATTGGTTCAGCTTCGTCATTACATCAGTCTTTATGTTAATCTACACATCTCTGCTCTCACTACAACTCCAGTGCCAATTTAAAGCACAGGATCAACTTTGGTGGATTATTGCATCTGTTTGCAAGTTTCTGCAAATGTGTAATAGAATCCAAACCCGACGGGTTTAAAGAAGTCAAGCATATTTAATCTTCTTTGCAGAATACACAAGATACAAGCTCAGTTTTTTTGAATAACTAAAATGGTGGTCACGATCATCCCGCCCAAGGCATCAGTGATTCTTTCTCCTTGACCAGCAAAGCCATTTCTTTTGCTATCGAAACACCAAGCAAGTAAACTAGAGAGTAGAACATCAAGGTGTCATTTTAAAGGTTCAGTGTGTAAGATTTAGGTGAAATGGATCTATTGGCAGTTATCGAATATAAAATATTCCTAATGATCGTGTTTTTCCTCTAAATTGTTCAAATTTTTCTTTACTCTAGAATGGGTCCTTTGTATATAAATACTTTATATTCATCTGGAGCGGGTCCTCTCTACGGAGGCCGCCATGATTTTTGCAGGCGCCAAACTGGACAAACTAACAATGTTTCTGAGTTTTTACGACAACTGAAGGTAACCACAGGTTCTCTTTCAAGTTTGGAAGGGGAGGGTGAGTGAGGGGTCTTTCGCTGCAACATGCAACTTCACCACTAGATGTCACTAAATTCTACACACTGAACCTTTAAGTTGTTTTACTTTCCTTGATACATTTCCATCTTGTGTGATCATCGTCGCCAACCCACCTTCCCCACAGGAGTCATTTATCATGTCTAATTTGATTTTATTCCAAGCAGAGGGAGATCACTGGAGGTTGTGCACGGGTTGATAAACACGGGAGGCTCAGACAGGTGGCAGGCAGCCCAGCTTCAGAGAGAGAGAGAGAGCCTGCTGTGGGTGGGCATCCACCCAGAGGTGCCAAACTCGCAGCCCGGCTCCCACAGCCTCACCTCGGTCAGGGTGAGTTGCGGGGTCGCACAGCGGGTTCAGCCCCAGTTCACCCTGCCCTCAGCCTGACACAGCACACGCACATTAGTATGTATTGAGCATCACATAATTTATCCTCGGCCCATTCAGTAATATAACATCTCATTCCACCTCTCGCTATTCCACCTCTTTCTATGTGTCATCATTTGGATGCCTGGAGCAGACAGGCCTTCAGTGCTGTGGTGAAAGCAGCTCCAGGCTTCTATACAAACCAGACAAACAGCATTCTGGACAGTTTTTTACATTTTCACTTGATTCCACATCGCTGCAAGCCAGTGCTCCATCACACAGGATAATACCTCGATACTAAGCCAACCACAAAGTGCTGATGCCTCATGGAAACTGAGCTGAGAGAAAGAAAACACAATCCTCCCCTGCATTGAGCAGGGTTAGGATTCAGGACAGGTTTGATGTTAAGAAGATTTAATAAACAATAGACAAAGATGATGAAAAAAAGATGACTGCATGCTATCAGACTGGATGGGGAAAGTAAAAAGAGTATCACTACACTCAACAATAAAACACTCACCAAGACAGGAAGAGCACTTGTTCTTATGTTCACAGTAGTTTTGGTTATAAACTATAAAGAGATATTAATACAGAAACATACAGTACATAAATACACAAATTACACAAATTATAACTAAATTAGAATCATCATAAAACGGAAACTACATCTACAATGAATGCTACTACTTATACTGCTACTACTTCTAATAATACTGCTATTGCTAAAATGCCTAAACATAACTTAAGTTATATAGAGCTTTTCAAGTTAACTCAGCCCGCTTAATACATTTAAGAACAAAACAAGGAAAATATTAATAGAAATGCTTGGTGGGGGGTAGAGACACTGCTAGTGGTCTTTGTGAAGAGGAGGGTTCTGAGTACATTTTTCTTTCTTTCTCAATAGATCTGAGGTTGTAACAAAATTATCTTCTGCTGATCTTTAAAGAAAATTAAAGAAAAACATAGCTGAGTAAAACAGAAACGAGAGGAGCGATGGGGAGAGAGAAGATCAGCGGTGCCACTATTTACCAGCATTACCAGGTTCTCACAGCTGAGGTGTGAAGTGACGCCTCCAGACTCATCAGTTCTCATCAGCGTGAAACCATCACGCCTCGGCTTTAACTGGATAATACAAGTCATTATGCTTCATTAAACCTCTGTGTATTTACATTGACATTTTAACCACGTAGGACGTTGGTTTTCTTATCCAGAGCATCAGGGAACAGCAGCAGTATAAGCCTCACATCTCGATGAAAGGTTAAAAAAGGCAGAGGGTCAGACATGACAGCTTACTCCTGAGTTGCAGCGACTATAAAACGATCGTGCTGTTGAGAAATGGTGGGAAGTAAAGATGAGAAGATGAAGAGAAGTGTAGAAGACGGTGCTGTCAGGTTCAAGGTTGGAGTGAGGTGAGGAGAAAGAAGAAGGGAGTTAGGACCAGATCATCTCTGCTCTCTAAATAACCCTGCCAGCTTCTGCCAGCTTCGGAGCCCCGGACATGATGGTATCTTGATCCCAGAACAAAACAAAATAGAGCAATGTTATTTACTCATATCCTAACACCTCATATGTACGAGTCCAACAATCCTTTTATTGTGTTTCTCAGGCACAAAGTGAACAGTACAGATTACCATGTACATTATACTGCATATTTTAATCAAAAAGAGTTACCCAACATATTTACCATCTATATTTTGGCTTGGTTACAAGTTATTGATGGAAAAAGGACTGAGATTATCCGCAAAATGTGCTAATGGGCTGTCTGTCTGTATGTCAATCTTTATATTTATATATATATATATATATACATTTGTTAGGTATGTTGACATACAGTTAGATTAAATATTAACATGTAAACACAGTGCTGGGCAATAAAAAATATCAATAATTATCACAATAAAATGTTCATCAATAGCAAAACAAGTTAAACATGTATTGATATATTGCTTATTCATTTATTTTCAAGCTCCAAGGAAAAGACTGTGAGACACTTAACATGAGATTAAGCAACTGACATGAACATTTTTATCTTAATATCAATTTTGGTCATATTGCACAGCCAGATGTATTTAGCTTGATATTGATTCATGTTAATTTAATTTTAAATGCTCTGCTGTTTTAATCAGCTGGTCATAAGTGTTTGCAGTATGTACACTCTTCACACTTTCACACTACATTATTTAGTTTGCTGACCAGTGTTGTTTAATAAAAAGTGAATGCAGGATCATTCAAAACAAACTCTATCCCTTCAACATGTGCAAAATGCATCTGAGTTCCTGCAGGGGGAAAAAGCCAGAAAAAGCAAAGCTGTTTATTGTTTTGAGAAGGAGTCAAAATTCACACTTCCACTCCTGCAGCTGAACTTTCCCAGACACAGGAGGAGAGGGAGAGGTACAGAGACAGGGTCCCACTGAGGGTGTGTGTGTGTGTGTTTTCAGGGGCTGTGGCCTCAGCCCTCCACAGTGATGGTTTGTGAGAATCTGCGGAGGTGTCACTTAACACCTCTGTGGCCTGGGCCACACTTATAAACCAGTGAGGAGGAGCTGAGCAGCACTCACAGCCTCACTCCCAGTCTCTCCAGTCAGACCGCAGAGTCCCTCCACACAACATGGATACCTCCTCTGTGCCTCTGCTCAACTATGGCTTGCAGTACCAGTGGTGCTCCGACTCTGACCTCTCCAGCATCTCCTCTTCTGAAACCCTGTCCCCTGTCAACTCTATGGACTCCAGCCTGTCTCCTTCCCACCAGCAGCCTCCGCAGTCCACCCCTAAGATGACCAAAAGTGGATATTCTCAGAGCCTCGGGTCCTCGCCCTGCTCTATGTCTGGACGTGGCCGGAAGTCGGGTCGAGCCACACGGATCCGCAGCAAGCAGAGAGAGAGCGCCAGCGAGAAGGAGAAGCTGAGGATGAGGGATCTGACCAAGGCCATTCATCACCTCAGGTCCTACCTCCCGCCCTCGGTGGCCCCTGAAGGACAGAATCTGACAAAGATCGAGACCCTCCGCCTCACCATCCGGTACATCTCCTACCTGTCGGGCCAGCTGGGCCTCAGCGAGGAGGTGCTGTTCGAGCGTAGGGAACAGGGAGACCCCTCGCCCAGCAACTCCCCCTCACCTGACATCCTCAGCTTCTTCCAGCACAGCTCCATGGGAGGTCAGGAGGCCCAGCTCCAGTTCCAGAACCTGAACCAGAGCTTGTACCCAGCACAGTGTCACAGCCAGAACGCTGTGGTGCACTCTGGGAGCTGTAGTTTTGGAGTGGATCAGTACAATAAGCAGTACAATGAAGCTCCTGGGGGAGATATCAGCATGGATACCATCCTCCACCAGTCTCCTCCAATAACTCAGTCCTGTCAGGTATGTAAACATTTACACTTTATCTTTCATAAAAACCTCCTTCGAAAAGATCCCACAGAAATCATAATTCTGTGCAAAATACTAATAAATCTATTGTTTTTTTTGTAAACAGATGTATGGCAACGACTTCTACATCCCGAGAGAGTATTGGGGTTAAACTCTCCAAAGCTGTGAGATCATCATCCAACAACAGACACAGACTACTTCACTGTTTTTTTACTGCCTCACTGTGAATCAAGTAATTTATTTGAAATTGAAATGCTATTCTAAATTATATTTATTTGTGTCCTATGAAATGTTCCTTGTAAATATTCATATGTCTAAGAACTATTTTTATATTTCTTTATACCACTATTTATAATAAAATATTCAAATGTCACCATGTGTTGTCATTATTGCTTCCCATCATGCATTTCAGTTTCTCTCATTCATTATTCATACAGGTGCCCATAATGTGTGTACCTCAGCTTCAATGGGAACTGTGTTAAAAGTTATTAGTTGGGAATAAGGGACTTGTTAAACAAAGGTTACTGGTTCTATCCAGTGAGATTGTGTTTACCTACACAATCATAGGTACAGTAACAGTATATGAGACAGGATGAAAATGGGGCTTATGGAAAATGTCATAGTGCTGAGACACCAGAGACAACACACAAACAAAGCAGTGGCTTCTAATTTGGATGAAAACATCTATGTCTCACGGGAAAGAACACAATATCACAATTAAAACAAACTTGGCCAGTGTCAGTCAGTTCTTGTCTTAATATGTTTCACTTGCCAAGGCACTGATAGGTAGGTAGCTAGGCACAGAGATGGTTTATCTATTATAGTATGACACAAGATAACTATGGAGAAATTACACATTACAGGGAATAATAACTTTCTGTTATTTCTTGATTTTATAACTTCTATTGACAATTCAGCTCACAACTTAATAACTGCACAACAAACTTTATGTCAAAAAAGCTGACAGACAGAGGGAACACGCCTTGATCTAAGGTTTCCCCCATTATTCTCCCCTATTGGCTTTAAAATCTCAAAAAGATTTTCTCATATATAGTCTGTCTTCAAAATGCCCATAGAATCCATAAAACACCTAATGCATGTTCATGATTAACTTAACAAGTTTAAATTTGAGATAATTCCATAAAACATCATACTACATATTATATTTTATTATTAATCTCCTCCCAAGAATTCTGAAGCTAATTTTATATATTTTTTAGTTGTTATTTTCACAGTCTATGATACAGTTAATGTAAGTACTAAAGGTGATAATGATAAAGAAAAGCTACACATGATCGTGAATGAATCAGAAATTAAAATAATCTTTCAAGTAAGTTATTTTAAATTTGTTTTATTACTTTTAACCAGACATTTCTTTAATTGTGTTTTTTTTTTTTTTTACTTTTTAGTGTTTTTATAAAAAATAGTTGTTTAACTTTGTTTAACTTGCCAAGGCACTGAATGGTAGGTAGCTAGGTACAAGACATGGTTAATATATTATTTTATGACACAAGATAACTATGGAGAGATTAACAATTACAGGGACTGATCATTTTCTGTTATTTCTGGAACAACAAGGGAGTCTTTCATATAAAGTTTGTCTTCAAAAATGTTGGGGTTCCCAAAGAAATCATAAAACAGTTAATGAGTGTTATCGATTAACTTAACAAACTTAAAGTGACAAAAAAATTGTCATTTGGATTTCAGTGAAGAGCATCAATTCCATAAAACATTATATTACAATAATTTTTGAACTTCTGGTATATATTTTTACTCTCCATGCCAAGAATTCGAAAGTTATTTTTTATGTATTTTATTTATATTTATACAATGAATACAAGAACTAAAGAAAACGATATAGAGAAGCTTCAAGTATGATTTGTTTTATCGCTTCATTTGCTCCATTATCCACTATCCATTATCTTGTTATTTAATTTACCATTGCACTGCATGTCTTTTCTATTGTCTCTGAAGCACTTTGTTATTGTGTTTTTCACAAACCGCTGTATAGATTAAGTTTATTATTATCATTATTAATACCAATGACAAACTGCACATGATATAATTACCTCAAACAATAGATCAAATCAGTCAGACATATATAGAACAATTTAAGTAGTCTCCTCTCGTGGTCTGAAGCATGTGATATTTCAAGGTGAGCAGACCTGAGACCAGCCTCTGCCACAGGTTATCTAGTTTATTTAGTGTATCTCTGTTAATGTGGCTTAGCAAACACAGAGAGGTCCCTGGCACCGCTAAGTCTAGACTAAGATGTTAGATCCTGGCCACGCTTTCCCCCCTTGCTCTCACCTCCGGCCTTAATAACCCTCTAAAGCCAACGGAGAGCGCTTTAATATTCATGGAGAAGTGTGGATCTGCATATCAGGCTGGAGAATTAGGGCAGAGTGTTTAGCTTGCCACATACATGCAGTTCATTTGATATGCAAGCAGCAAACCCAACACAAAGCCTTAATATACTCACTCAGGTCTTTCATCAGGGTAAAGCTAATAAACTCCCCGGGCTAAAGGGGTTTGGGATGAAAGGGTTAGCAGAGCGGTGCTGATTATTCACTAATTACATGTGAGTAAACACCATCAGAGCTAATGTGGATTAAGAGAGGCAGGATCCCATCCATCATCAGCCTAGGAGGGAGGAAGACAGTTGACAGCCGGGGAAACTCATAATGCTGAAAGAATGAACAGAGAGCAGTTTATAGATAATTACAGAAGTAAATAAAATAAAACAGATTATGAATCTAGTTAATATATATAAGGACTTTTAAAAGGTTGTGGGGGTTTTTTTTGCCAAAAAATAATGGGATAACATCTGCACAAGGTCAGCAGGGGTTAAATAGATTTGCAGTACATGTGGCAAAACATAGATTGATAGTGGCAGTGACAGAGATATAAATGTTGATTTAATACTTGTTTTAATGTCCTGCCACAGAAAAATGGTGGGGGCTCAAAAGTTGCTGTTGGAACTGGTCCTTGGGTCAGCTGTCACGTCTGGTGTCACCTCACACCCTTTTCAGCTCTAGAAAAATAACAAAAACTTGAAAACCCCTTCAGAAAAACCTTCTTTACCAGAAGTTCAAAAATTATTGTCCTAAGACAAATTTAATTCTTGCCTTGGAGATGGTTTCCTGATATAGACGTCCAATACATTCATTCATTCATTTTTCTTTTCTGTCTGTTTTTGTTACATACGTGAGCTGGTGGAGAGCCGTGTGAGACCAATTCACACGTCCCAATTATGGGTTTCACCAGGAGTCAAATGTGACACGGTGGTTTGTGGGAACACGGCTCAGGACTCACATCCACAGTCCACACCTGACGTTCTAATCCACAGACTTGTCAGAGACAATCCAGTAATCAAGTGTTGGCGTTAAAAAATAAAAAAATATCTCTACCAACCTGTAAAACTACAAATGACTGAGAGAGCCAGGACTGATGATTGATCTGTGAAGTGACACCATACACTCAACATTAAAAACATTCATATAGCTAAATCTGCAAATTAGTTTCAAATGAAATCTGAATATGAACCGATACAGAAGGGTATTTATCAATGTTTACACTTTATTTTGAGATGACATGCATAGAAAGTATACTTGTATTAACCTTTGTTCCTTTTTAAAACCCTACTGTGGAAAAACCAAGTGCTGAGAACAAGAATTACAGATTCCCACTGAAAGTCGAACTGGCTCTAAGAGGCACACTTCAGCCCAGTAACTAAAATATATGACGTCGGTCGTTGTTATTGATGCTGCACATTCTTTCTATATGAGGATCCAGGTTCCCAGAGCAGTGAGTGTGCTCCTGTCCAAACAGGACGAGGTGTAAACTCCTCACACCTCCCAGCTGCCCAGGCACACTTCTCCAGCCTGACCTCACAGGGAATCAGATACCAGAGCAGAAAGAGACGGATTAAACCTGATGAATTATGATCAGTGTCACTCTGAACAATGTCTATATGTGGGTGTTGATAGGACACGTGATTGATTATCGAAGTTGTGGTTTATTTTCCATAACATGGTTCTTCTTCTTTCGTTGGAGCAATTTATCCGATATTGTGGCATTTGTGTGTTTGACAGTGATTATTTCGGGATAGTATTGGATTCTGGTTACAGATAAATTAGCAGCTCCCAATCACACCCAGTGAATCACCAGATTTCCATTCCCTCAGGTTCAGAGACAGATCTGTGACCCAGGTGGACGCCCTGTCATGGCAGGGTCATGTTCCCAGGATGCAGGAGCGTATGGTGTGAATCGACATTATGATGCTTGTGCGAGCTGCCGGGTCACACTTTGTCCTGGAGCTGGCCTGTTTCCCATGGGACCCCCGGCCTAGGTGTCAGGCCTGCTCCCAGAGCCTCTCAGGAGCAGGGGAGGCTGCCTGAGGTGCAACCTCACACCTCCCACCACATATATGGAGCAGCCTCCCTGTACCTCCTCACTATCCTCTGACTGCCTCACCAGCAACACACTGACAGCTCACTGCTCAGGAAGAGCCTTCAACCACAGCACCAACTTCAACTGAAACTACTGCAGCAGCCATGGACATGTCCTTCTGCTCTCCTCTCCAGCTCCAGGAGAACTCATTCCTGTTTGAGTCCCTTCTAGAGAAGACTTATGATCCTATGGCCTTTGATCCAGCCTTGGACCCTGGCTACTTCAGTGCGGGCAGCAGTCTGTCTCCCACCTCGTCTGTGGACTCCTTTTGCTTCTCCCCCAGCTCCATCCAGGCTGCAGGAAACGAACAAGACGCCTTGGATCGCTTCATCTTCAGCGAACCAGAAGCACCTCAGCTTACCCACAAGACCCAGTCTGTGCCCTACGCCAGATCCTCCACTGCCACGTCCTCCACAGCCACCTCCGCCACAAAGAAGTCAAGGTCCAGGTATCCAGGGAAAAAGCGCGATACCGCCAGCGAGCGGGAGAAGCTGAGGATGAGGGATCTGACCAAGGCTCTCCATCATGTCAGGTCATACCTCCCGCCCTCAGTGGTGCCTGCGGGACAGACCCTGACCAAGATCGACACGCTGCGCCTCACCATGCGCTACATCTCCTACCTGTCAGCTCAGCTGGGCCTCAGTGAGGAGGTGCTGGAGCAGAGGAGATCCCCGGGCTTCATGGAGCCACCACAAACCCTCTGCCAGTTCCTGGGAGAGCCAACCGCCAGCTGCAGTCCACAGGAATCAAACTGTAACACGATGAGTGTGGCCACGCCGTCCTCTCTGCAGCACACTTATCAGGTATGTTATGGTTCATGGTTACACCACTCAGAATCGTTTAGATTTCAAATACAAGATGTGCTTTATAACAAACAGTTGCTTACTGTGTTTCTCCTGAGTGTTGCAGCTGAATGATGTCCTAACCAAAATCTGTTTCTTGTTGCCAGGTCTCCAGTGGAGTTAACTTCAGCAGCGAGCAGTACTGGATGCCACAGCAACAACTACAAACTCCCACATTCTCTGGACACTGTTGAGTCGCAACTGACTGTGGATCCACTTGGGAATTTTCATTGCAACAATGACATTAATTTATTGACAAACCTCGTGACTTTTGTTATTTTTAACAAAATATATTTCTGTCCTTTCGTGTCTTTTTTTGTATATAGAACTGTGTATTTATTAAGCTCTTTGAATTTGCACCAAATAAATATTATTATTCATCAATACTTCTGGGCGTTTTGTTGCATTTACTGTTTCCACCCGGTATTTACACAGATGAGATGATGAGGACTTGGTGCTTAACCCCACTTCCTAACACAAACACAGCAGCTGTCAGCAGGACGACGAGGTGTTAAACAGGGAGCACATCCCCTCTAAGTTCTTTAAGGAAAGACCCCGCTGAGCGAGGTGGCAGCTGAGCCACAAGCTGTTAATTGGCACCTTTTCTTTCCCGTGTAAACCGGTCTGCTGCTTTAGACCCTGAAAAAAAGCCTCATGATGAATGAATCACTTCAGGTCTAGAGAGAAGTTTAGAGATTTGATTCATAATGCCGTCAAATAGGTTTTATTTCCGACCTTGTCCCAGAACTAAATACGGACATAAACTCTGTCAGAGTGTGGAGGATGATGGCTGGCCCGCTTTGTGAATTGAGTTTCACTCTGCTCTTATGTCAACAGTGTGATGTGTGATGTCTGGAGCTGCTTTACGACCTTTGTAAAATCCCAGTTTGGTCTCAGAGAATTGCAGTGTCCCCCCCAGACATCTGTTCAAAGTGCTTTTTAAATGTATAAACAATAGTCACGCTTTTAAATTAAATTTTGACTTTATAGATATGCACCCACAGCTGATGGGAAATCTATTTCATCAGCATAGAATATCACATTTTATGTGCTGCAGTATGCTGATGTTTCAAATTGCGTCGACTCTCAAACAACTTCTTACAAATCCTAGATGTGGTAACTTGTGGATAATGACACCTGCACCGATTTGATCACATTTTTATAATGGGACAAGTTTTCTTATTTACTTTGCTGTTTGTAAACCTTTATAAGCTGATTATATGTGATTTTTTTCTCTTCACCTCTACTGACATCCAAAGCTGAACTGCGTTGCAGCATTTAGTGACTTTGTCTTCATTGCCTGTCACACAATTTTCATCATGACAGTTCATGACAGCAGGGCCGGCCCTAGCACATTTGGCGCTCTAGGCAAGCCTCATTCCTGCTGCCCCCCCCCCCCCCCAATACAAAATATTTTCCAATGTTATTCCACAAAAACTTTTTATAAAATTATTTCTTTCTTCGTCGAAGTTGCTTGGACAGACACACTCTAACCGCAAGCCTCAATGTGCTAGCATGTTCTGACAACACCAAGAAAGTACGTACCCGCTGACTTTAATCCCACGGCTGTCATGACACTGTTTCTCAAACACTGTCAGGTTAGAAGCAAACACTTGATAGTAGTTAGTATCGGGTGTCCCTGCTGACTGTGTGTGGAAGCTGGGGGGAAGCTAGCTGCCTCCGTGTAGCTTCAAGCTGTTGCTGCTGTTGAATTAGCAACGCAGTTTGGAAACAAGACCGGGGAACCGCTGCGTTAAGATACAATAACATAAGCATTATGACCCGCTGGGTGTCATTTTATTCAGCAAAAACTGTCGCGTCATCAACAGCCTTTTTCTGTTAGTTGCCATCGTTCACTGTGTGTGTGAGTAGCCGGGAGGACGTAAATAAACCAGCGTGGACTTCTTCTATATACATCATGAGGTAGGCTTCTCCAAGCTCGACTTCAGTTCCGCCATCTACTGTTCTGGCGGTGAATTGTTTTCACAACAAAAAGGCTCGTAGAACTATAAATCAAAAAGGGTCCGTCCGCTCTGTCTGTCCGTCAGTCCGCAGCAGACTCGGAGAAGCATACTGAGGCATTCAGTTGTTACCAGTCTAAGAAGACAATCAAAACAACATCAACTCGCTCAATGACACCCGTGGTGATCAAGCGAAGCTTTAGGAGCTAACGTAGGTGACTCTCACCCACTACTAACCTGTAGAATACAGGATGAATGCAGCAGTAATAAAGATACGTAGCATTCAGTTCCTCAGCATACTGTCTCTTTGGGGCTGTTACCCCCAAAGAGACAGTACAGGGTGCAGCTGCTCCCGTGCCAAACGTTCCACCTGAGTGCTGCTGTCATATACTGATCTCTGAAATGAAACTACTTCAATTACTGTCAAAGTAATTAAATACAATGTTTTGGACCATACCACATATAGAAGGGGGCGCAAAAAAGTCTGCCTGGCAAAAAAAAACAATATATATATATTTTTTTATCTTTTTGCTCGCCGCAGTTTTTGGCGCCCCCCTCTGAGTGGCGCCCTAGGCAACCGCCTATGTCGCCTGTAGGAAAGACCGGCCCTGCATGACAGTGTCTGTTGCTTCTCACTCATTGTGCACTCACTTTCCTCACGAGCATGCACAGCTGATTTAGTAAAATTCAGACCACTGGGTTTTGAGGTCCACATTTTTTACGTTTTGGCCTGTATACAGGTATTGTTCTGGTAGAGTATTAGAACAATAAATACTCTTTTAGCCCAACACTCTTTGTCACTAAACTGGGGAAGAGGGTTCACTGGTGAACACCAGGTTCTTGTTCAGGTTCACGTCATGTAGGCCTTAGTTCGCTCCAGAGCCAAACTGCCATTCATTGTCTTCTTTGAACTGCTGTAGCTGAGGAAGAACACAGTGAAATGATTGGGAATTAAGTCTATGACATTTGCACGTTCAGCTTCTATGTCTCCTCTCTAATTGGAATGGAAATATTGTACATTTCACTCCACTACAATGACTTGACAGTTATAGTGTGAGGATTGGCCGATTTTACTTCTCTTACATCCTAGTAAACGTATTTGGGGGTTTGCAGCACTGGTTGGATGAAACAAGCAATCTGATGTCTGATGTCACTTTGAGCTCAGGGGAGTTATGGCTCAAATCAAGCTATTAATGGATTAACTAAGAAAACAATATTAGATAGATCAATCATGAGAATAATATTTAATTCCAGTGACATTGAAAGGGGCTGAAAGTTTACTCTATCTCAACCACAACAATCAAATTCTGCTCACACATGAAAGCATCAGTAGGAATAACATGATGATAACATATATAACATCAGTCACAGGGCTGTTTGTTTTATAAAAACATAAACTTTTTTTAGTCAAGATACTTAAAATACATAATGCTAGAAACACACATGTAACTAAGCAACATTTTTAATGCATAGCTTTAAATTGTTCTAACAGGGACACAAAAAAATCTGTAAATGAGAATACACATTAATTATCCCAGATTTTATGAATGTCAATGAAAAACTGGATCCTACAAATGAGAGGAAATTAGTGAAATATGAGTGAAACTTTACCTGCTGATATTCAAACTCAGTGGAGAAACATTTGGTCTCTTAAGCTGCAGTGGGTTCAGTTTTCAGGGCCAACATACTTTTATATGTGATTATTAAGTTGTGTTGCTGAGCATCCTTTACTAACCTACATGGGTCCATAAACTTCACTGCGATCAAACACGAGGAAAAATTTGTCCAAGTTGCGACCAGGCTGTCTCCCATGGCACATATTCGACTTCTTTACTGAGGAACCTGGTCATCCTCAGAGCCAGAGTTGTGTTTGCAACGTTTACCTTAAAAAGGTCACATACAACTGCTCCGCTTTGTCTAGAAGTATTTAACAACAATGTTTGTAAATTTGAAATATGACCAGACTGTTGCGGGTGGAAATCAAAGGCAGGAGTGGTCGTTCTCAAGTTGAAATTAAGAAAGTTTATTCAGAGGTCACAGGTCAGGAAAACGCGGTGTCCAGCAATTGAACATGCATGGACCACTGATCCTACACAGTAAGCTGCACAGGAAAAATGGCGCTTAGACTGAGTGCGCACATTGTTTATATATCGATGTACTGGGCATGACAGTGGTTCTTGGATTGGTCGAGACTAGACAGAAGCTGCTGTATCTTACACGGGGCAGTGCCTCGTTGGTCGGAGCACAAGGCAGTCCTGGCGTCGCGTGTTGATGATACTGTAGGTGCGCGCCATTGCTATGGTTACCAGAGGTCATAGTGTTCTGGCCTCAAAGCATTCTATGACTGATGATCTCACAGGAGAGGACGTCTCCGAATTAATACAATGAAGTAATTCATGAAATACTGTGAGAAAAGGCATGCAAACCTCCTCTAATTCCCTGTTTGATAAGGAGCATGAAACATCTGAAGTTGAGGTGACTTAGTGTGTGTGTGTGTGTGTGTGTGTGTGTGAGGGAGGTCTGCTCATTATCTGCCTTACCTCCCTCAGATGTTGGTCCTCTGCCTTGTGTTTGTGTGTGTGTGTGTGTGTGAGGGAGGTCTGCTCATTATCTGCCTTACCTCCCTCAGATGTTGGTCCTCTGCCTTGTGTGTGTGTTTGTGTGTGTGTGTGTGTGTGTGTGTGTGTGTAGTTAATGCTCAAAGGACATGGTATATGTATCTGACCACATGTTAAAGTGTGTGTATGTCAATAAGACCTTGCAAGAATAACAGCATCATCAATAGTCGTGGCCTTGTTGATCACTAGAATATCCTTGAAAGTGAACAGGCAAATGAGTTTAGAGGGATGGGTCATCCTTTAACTACAGTGCAGAGTTTAACAGTTGAGATCTACCTTGTGTTTAGAGCTCGGCTTGACGAGGAGACGCTCCCAGTTCTCAGAGTCCTGGTTGACTCCATAGACATATATATATATAAAGGCTAGATGTCTCATCTGCGTTTCTGGTCAACGGAGTCGAACATCTGCACATGGTGGCCATCTTGCCACAGGCAGCTCGACCACCCATAACATTGTATTGGTAGTGGCACATGTACTTTTTAAATAAAAAAAAATTAAAACAATTCTTGATGTATATTTGTAAAGGGAATCTTGTACCTCTATAGAACATTATTCTATTCTTTTTAGAAAATAACATAATTATTCATAAGTATGCAGTGTCATAACTACATCTCTGACGTTTGTAACAAACTGAACCGTTTAAAAATCGGTTGAGAATTTAGCAAGTTATGGTTATTTAAAAAGTATGTACCACTACAACACAATGTTATGGGTGGGCGAGCTGCCTGTGAATAGATGGCCGCCATGTGCGGACGTATGACTCCGTTGGCCTAGACATCTAGACTTTATATATATCTATGGTTGACTCTGTAGAAACACTTCATAAATATGTTGGCCACCAACCACTCATTAGCATTGACGATCAATTTAAGGGGGACTAATGTAATCTCAAGCCTCAGGGTTGCAACAGGCTTTGCCAACCCTGTTGCAACGCCACTAGTAGCACCAAAATCTCCCTTTAATGCACTAATCAATTTGTCAAATGACTCTGAATATGGTAAGGTTTGCATATCCATTTGTTCAGAAGTTAGCGGCTGAGGGACAATTTAGAATCTAGAAGGCATTTTGTGAAGAGAGTGCAGTCACAATGGTGGTGCTATATTGTACCATTTGAAGATGCTTTCAAAAGTCTTTGTAGACTGTTTTTTTGTACTTGAACTTCTCTAAGTACGTCTGCAGACAGATAATAAACCAGTGGTTATGCTGTAGTTGCTGTTTAGGGGTGAAGACATAAATTGGCTGGAGGTCAGTTTCTCCGCATGGAGCCTGCTCACATGGAGTCCTTGGGAGAAGACGCTCAGTGATAAAATCTGAGAGCATCCTGAGGACTGAACCTCCCTGTAATAGAAAACTGAGACATATTAACAGTGTAAGTGGGTGACATATCAGATAAAACTGAATTACAACAATCAGGGATTCATTTTACTCTGTTGTCGCCATATAAAGAATCACAAGAACCTGATGGGGTCTACGCAGTTCCACTCAATCCTGTTTTGTGTATCTGAGGTCAAAGTCTTGCTTGAAGAGAACAATATCATGACTGACAACAAAAGAATTTCCCTTTTTGTGTTGATCAATAAACTTTTATCTAATCGTGTCTTATCTTGAATTAATTTCAGAATCCCCTGAAAGACATTGCTATGAAAACTCATTTCAGCCTAGTCACACCGACTCAATGTTTGATTCTAAAGCTTTGATGCGCTTCATGATTATATTTGTGATATTATAAAACTGAATGAGCTTTTAACTCCTCAACCTACGTCATGCCAGGATGAAAGTGCAATCTCACTACTGATAGTGGGGTTCCGTGTATAGGCAATATGTCATTTTCATTTTAAATTGATGCAAAAGTTCGTTTTCACTTCTAAGTTGTTTGTAAGGGTCTATAGAACAATTGAGGGCCAGACATGCTGGTCAAAAAATTGCCCTCTAGGGGGTCTTGTTGGCTCCGGACCTACCACCAGCCTTAATAAAATATGGTAGCTGTTATAATTCTTCATCTGATTCTTATCTGAACATAATAAGTATGTATTGATTCAGGATCAGGAGTAGTAACTGATATCTTTATAATATGACCGATATAACCCATATGTATACGTGTGAGGCAGGATAGGTCCACTGCTACCTTCTTCTGTATGTGAGTTTATGCGTAGACATTCTTGGTCCAGTCCAGGCTTCTGTGTTGTAGGAAACTGAAAAAGTGTCGTCGCTTCAGGGCCTACATATACTGCAGGGAAGACCTCACTGTGTGTCAGGCCAAGTGTGAGACATTGGAGGCCAGTCTGCACCAGGAGCAGGCTCATTCTGAAACAAGCCGAAGCAGGGAGGTGGAGGTCGACCAGGAAAACCAGGCTCTGCAGGTGGAGGTCAACCTGCTCAAGACTGTACAGAGGAATCTTGAAGATGAGCTGAAGAAGAAGGACAAGCTTCTTCAAACCACCCCCTACCTTAACTGCCCGGCCACGCTAACGGTCAAAGAAAAGGAGGTCAACAAGAGTCAGTTAAAGATGCAGGCGCAGAGGCTGCGGAAGGAGACGACTCTGACTGAGGGAGTGAGCAGCTGGAAGGTGGAGGCCGTTGAAAAAGAAAACAAGACTCTGAAGAAGCAAGTTGACAATCTAAAAGATGAACAGAAAAATCTCCTGGAGTAGTTCAAACGTAAGGAGGAGCTGGTGAAAAAGGAAATCAGGAAACGACAAGCTTCTACCAGGTCGTACATGGACTGCCTGCACAAGCTCATTGACTTGGAGAACGAGCTGGAGAACGTAGAGAGGATTTATGGACAGAAATGTCAAGCAGCTTGAGGCGGTGAAGGTGAACTCCTGAACCTGGAGACGGATCACCCTCCAAAGATGACAGGAATGATAGGACGTTTGCCCTGAAACCACTCAACCTTTTCCTTCACACCTTCTTACCCCACCCACTACCAACTCCTCCCCTCCTCCCCCTGCCCACCTGCCACTCCCACCCCTTTCTCTCCCACCCCTCACCCCTTTCCTATTCCCCAAAACAAACCACTCAATGGCAACCTCCAAACAATAATGTATATAATAACAGATATATAACATCTACCTGTGTGTATTTTTCTGTTTATAAAATAAATAATTCATAGTTCTAATCAATTATTTCATTGCCGTTGTTTTTTCTTTCTGTATTTAAATATGTCACAAGATGACAATAAAAGTTCACCTACCGTTAATTAGTGTGTGAATCACTGTGGTGATGAGTTGAGTCTTCTTAAAGAGCACTGGGTCCACACCATTGCTCCCTTCACATACATTGTTATTATTTACTATTAATTTATTTCAAAAAAAGGTATGAAAATTGGTAGCCACCTTATTTTTTTGCTATACCATAATTTTCATTACTTCCATATTTGAGCAAAAGTTCATTTCCAACATAGTACTGACTTGAAATAGCAATAAAAAATAATATATCATAGCAAATGTAAGAAAATTAAGACCTTTTAAAAAATGTATATTTCCGCCCAAAACAATTTTTTTTTTTATCTGGTTTCTTGGCCCTCAGACCAAAATTGTTCCATAGACCATTATGTTCAATTTAGAAAACAAAACAAAACTTTTGCATCAATTTGAAATGACTGACTGCCTAGGCACCCCACTATGATGAAGAAAATGTGATATTTACTCTTTAAACAATAAATCCAGGTCTGAATCCGGGTTATAAACTGGTAGTTATTGATAAAGCTGGGTCAGTACCATAGAATATAGCTGCAGTGAAGTCCCCCTTTTTGGAATGTTTATATTGCATTACATTACATTTCCTTTAATAAGTGCATTCCACCATGAGGGTACAAACGCAGAACAACCCGTCATTTTTATATATGGATGTTAACAACTCCAATAAACACTAAGGAAATAAATAATATGTAATTTGATATGTAAGTTAAAACAATCACAGTTTATCTATACGAAATTCGCTTAAAATAACAAGTCAACAGTTAGGTTATAAAAAAAAAAATCGTAGACGTCACGAATTAGTAATAACTGGGTTGATGGTAACGCTATTAACACGTGACAGACGCAAAAAACTAAACAAAACCAAAATACAACAAACATCTCCCGGTTAAAAGGTGGCGACACACACCCTGAACACACCAACGTGGATGATGACACGTGTGAAAGGCAAACTCCGTAGCCAGTTCTCCATATTCTACCCACGGGTCATGTCTGACAACGGCTAGACGCACACAGGTGCACACACAAAAACACGGGCGGGCACGCACACACGCACCGAAGACACGCTTACACCACTCCACAAACACACACACACAGACATTAATAAAATGACTATATATTCTGTGACATAATAGACATATTCTTTTATATAATAGACATCAGAGAGCCAACAAATTATGCATTAGTTTATAAAACATATAATTAATGAGCAAATTACTATCTTTTGATAATGACAATCAGTTTTCCTTAGACTTGTAACTCTTCTCACTGCATTCAATGTATTATTCATTCTAATTCAATAATTCGGTGTTGTCTGTATCATTTACCCATTATTTTGTCAAGTTTGTTTAGCTACACAAGCAGACGAGTGAAATAAACATGTTAATGATTTGATAAATTTACAAATTTTCAAATATTCTTCATGAATGAACATGAATAAACAACAAACTAATAATTGTTTTCTGTTTCAGTCTTCGCTGAGCTTGTCAGACTCTCCTGTTCAGGACATTATGAATGAAATTGAAAAGAAAATTGAGAAGGAGACTGAAGTGGAGCTTGAGGAGACTGAAGATGAATTTGAGGATACCGATGATGAATTTGAGGATACTGAAGATGAACTTCAGGAGGAGACTGAAGATGAATTTGAGGATTCTGAAGAGGAACTTGAGGATACCGATGATGAATTTGAGGATACTGAAGATGAACCTGAGGAGGAGATTGACGAGGAACTTGAGGAGGATACTGAAGATAAACTTGAGGAGGAGATCGGAGGGGAACTTCAGGAGGAGACTGCAGATGAACTTGAGGAGGAGATTGAAGAGGACATTGAAAAGGAAACTTTGCAGGAATTTGACTATCTCTCTGACTTCGACGAGGTAAGTCTTTCTCTTCAGATACAAAAATATTACTATCTTTTGTTATTAACAATCACTTTTCCTTAGACGTATAACTCTTCTCATTGCATTCAATGTATTATTCATTCAAATTCTGTAATTCTGTGTTGTCTGTATCATTTACCCCTCATTTTGTCAAGTTTGATTAGCTACACAAGCAGACGAATAAAATAAACATGTTAATGATTTGATAAATTTACAACTATTCTTCAAGAATGAACATGAATAAATAGCAAACTAATAATTATTTTCTGTTTCAGTCTTCGCTGAGCTCACCAGACTCTCCTTTTCAGGACATTATGAATGAAATTGAAAAGGAACTTCAGGAGGAGATTGAAGAGGAACTTGAGGAGACTGAAGATGAATTTGAGGATACTGAAGATGAACCTGAGGATGAGATCGAAGAGGAACTTCAGGAGGAGACTGAAGATGAATTTGAGGATGATGAAGATGAATCTGAGGATGAGATCGAAGAGGCACTTCAGGAGGAGATTGAAGATGAACCTGAGGAGGAGATCGAAGAGGAATTTCAGGAGGAGACTGCAGATGAACTTGGGGAGGAGATCAAAGAGGAACTTGAGGAGGAGACTGCAGATGAATTTGAGGAGATAAACAATGCTCTTGAGGCTGCCATTTCCCAGCAGCAGGAATACAGAGCTAAACTGAACAAACTGACCAGTGAAAATGACCACATTGCCTCTGAGAACAAGAGGCTACAAGGTGACCTGGAGGATGCTGTACAGCAGCATCAGAGAGACAGAGAAGCTTGCAGCAGACTTGAGGAACAAGTGAAGAAGGAGAAAGCCAGGTTCTTGCAAGTAAATGAGGAATTAGAGAGGCTAAAGACAGCCCCAGCGGATAGAGAGGCAGTGATGTATGACAAGGAAACACTAAGCCTGCAGAACAATGATATCACAGGTAAATTAGAGGCCATGGAAGCAAAATTTAAAGAAACCATGTCACAGAAAGATGATATTATCTTTAAGAATCAAGCCATCATTGTTGAGCTCCGACATTCAGTCGATGAGTTCAGAATCAGGTTAACAGCACAACAGGCAAACAGTGAAAGAAAAAAGGCCCAAATAGAGATTTCCTAAACCAGCAGCAGAAAGATTTAGATAAACTGAACAATATGACCCATGAAAACCAACAGCTGGCTTCTAAGAACAAGAGGCTACAAGGTGAGCTGGAGGATGCTCTACATCAGATGCAGCTTGCTGGTGACGCCGCCTTATCCGAGCAATTGGCGGACAGATATAAAATAGACTCTCTGACTCGTGAAAATAAGCAAGTTGCTTCTGTGAACAAGAAGCTACGAAGTGAACGTGTCGATCCTGTACGTGAGAGAACGCTTGTTCATGAGGCCGACATCTCCAAGCAGCGTATAGACGTTCTGACTGAGGATAATCATCTCCTGGCTTCCATGAGCAAGAGGGTACAAGGGGAACTTGAAGCTGCTCTAAATATTATAAGCCATGCTCATGAAGCTACCCTGATCGAGCACCAGGACAACAGAGCTAAACTAGACAATGTGAAGATGAAGAATATACAAGTTGTCTCTGAGAACAAGAGGTTACAACGTGAACTGAAAAATGCTCAAACAAAACAGTCAGAAAGCAAGAGGAAACAGGCCCAGCTAGAAGACACCCTACATCAGGAGCTGATGCAAAGGGCCATTTTGGAGGAGAGAATTAGTAACACTGCCTCCACTCTTGAAAAACAAAAGAAGAAAACCGCTCATTTGGCCAATGCTCTTAAAACAGAAAGAGCCAAGAAGGGCCAAGAGTAAGGGATACAGTTTTGAGCTCACGGAAGCCAAGATCAATAAAGTAAAATTGTAGGAAGGTCAGCATTTGAGTCCATCCCTCCACAACCTCTGACAACCTGCACAAGAAACATGGAAACTTTCATTCTACTTCCCGCGAGATGCTTCAAAATCTCTGCACCCACCCAAACAGCAGGCGCAGCCGGGGACGGCCAGTAGTCTTTCGATCTCATTGTCCCCCTCAACATCAGGACACCAGAAAGTCTACACATCTTCTGCTGCAGGCTACAAACACATCTCTTCCAACTACACTTTGGTTTGGCCCAATCCCAATTCAATCCTTGATCCTGTGGTGGTTGGAATCTTCCTCTACGAATTGGGACTACCCTTCAAGAAACCTGCCACGTCAGTAGTGGTCGATGCAAACAGACGAGTCAAAAGTTTTGCCTGGGATGTCATTGTAATAAAAATGGTTGAGATCTTATATAAACCAATGATATGGTTTGCAGTTACTAAAGTGACAAATCAATAATATCCAAATAAAATCTTTGCAAATGCAGGTGAATCAATGACATTTTAAACTGAAAAGCTTGGATACTCTTATTTCACGTATGAATCAACAGCTCACAGCTTCAGGCTGCTAGCAAAGTTCTGTAGACAACATGCTTCGTAATTAACTGAGCAGTAAGGTCCAGTTCCTTGCTGCTATACGCTGGTTCAATCAAGTGCATCATGAGTCTTCCAAGAGGTCGGGTGCAATATGAAATTATGTGAAAATACGGGATTATCGTGCAAAAAAAAAGGAAGATGGCTAGCATGCTAAAGCTAGCGCCTTGCAACCTTTTGTTTTAAGGTTGTTGGAAATACCATAATACATTGAAATGATATCAAACTAACATTTATCATATACAACTTTATTAATGGAGCAAATACTACATTTGTGGGTACCTCCCCTAGCCTGCCGGTGATTCGCGAGTAGGGTTGCCAACCGTCCCTTGAAATACGGAAACGTCCCGTATTTAGAAACGAAAGCACCCGTCCCGTATTGAGCTGAAAAGGGAAGCACTTTGTCCCGTATAACTGGAAGATTTATAAAATAGTCAGTAAAAGGCCAATGGAAAATGAATAACAGGGCGCTTTATATGAAAATGTACAGTAAACTTGTTCCCAGGCAATGTCCTGCTCTGGGATCAATGAGCTGACAGCATATTCACACACGATACAGAATACGCTCATCCCATTGGTCGAGGAGGTACCGTTGCTTGCGGAGAAGATAGTGGAAGATAAGTAGGTATAAGGAGAAGATAGTGGAAGACAACAAAACTGCATGGGTGACAGTGACAAAACTGCTTTACGGGGCGGTACAGCTTCGAGCAGCAATACGACTCGTACTCCTCTGAGAAAAAAGCAGAAAAGGATGCAAAAATACAGGAAAAAGGCAAACACCTGGGTGGAAAATGTGTGAGAAAATATCTATAAAGCGCACTGCACGGTGTGCCGGAGCACTTTTCCATTGCCCATGGTGGGCTGAGTCAGCCCACTACGTTCTGTTTGCACTTTTTTTATTGCACTAAAAATATGCACTATTTCAGGATGGATGTTCTGATTTCTATCTTTTGTTTTATATTAATGTATACAGTTTTAAGTTAAGCAAGACCAATATCTGTTTAACAAAATTTCGTACTTTATTCAGTTCATTTTGTTTATTATTAAAGGGAATTGCTGGATAATAATATTTGTTTCCCATGTGATCATGTCACTCAAAAATATGCTATTCAGGGTCAAATAGTTACAAATTTGTTTCACTGACAAAAAAGGGGCTAAAAAAATTCACCACGCCAAGAAGGGTGTCCCTTATTTATTTTCAGAGAGTTGGCAACCCTATTCGCGAGGCATTGTGGGTACCCCTAGGTTTGAAGTGAGGGTCACAAAAATAGCAGTTCCTACGCCTCAGTCCCAATAGGTATTGGGACAACCTACCCATTCATGTGAACACGGGAAAACGAAGGGGAAGGGCTAAGAGGTGAAATGCGATTGGGCCTTAATAAGATGGTTTTTTTTATTCTATTGCCTTTTTATATGAACTTGTTCCTCATATTATTACGTCCATGGAAGTTGTTTATGTGTTACCCTCAATTAAACTGCACCTTGCTGTATGTGATGGAGTCAAACAGTTCAGGGATCTGCTCTGGCAGCATGATATCCTTCTCTTGAAAGCGGATGGGAGGATGCCACAGCATCCACAGACAGTACAACAATGACCTCATTCAGGACTATTACCCCACCTGATTTAACCAAAGGCTAGCTTATGTTATAGTACTCCTCAAAGAATACCAATGTGCACCCCTTCCCTCCTTTAATGACATTCCTGAGAGTCCAGATCCTGATCTGGACAAATACACTGCTTCATAAACGTGACAGAAAAACTGGTGATGGACCTGAGACCTGAGGTGAGCTTTGAGTCCAGCAGAGGGCAGCATAGACCCAACAAACCAAAGCAACTAACAGGACAGAGCTCAAACCACTGATAGTTAACACACCGACATCTAGATTTGTACTCTGTTTGTATGAACTGACTGAGATATTAACAGTTGCTGAATTATAGAAGTACTACTGGGAGGTTGTGGTGACAGCAGCAGGGCTATATAAAACCATGATTAAAGAAAAATAATCGTGAATAAAGAAATGGATAGAAATTGACCTGTCTGCAATCAATAATACAGCAAAACGGTCAAAACTGTTAAATTGGATCCTGTCATACCATAGATTATTTCAGAATAACCTGGATAATACAAGTTCTGTGGTCCTGTAAGTAAAGTTCAGTTGTATATAATGGGCTTTGATATTAGATTCAAATTTAAATTAAATTATTGGCCCATATAAAAGCTGTGGCATGATCTGTGTGCTAGCAGATAACAGGAGCAGAATAAGCCAGTGTTAGAAGAGGTGTTCTACATCGGGATTTTGAAGGCTGATTCTAAAATTAGAAACAATTGTTCACCTTAAAGGTTCAGTGTGTAGGATTTCGTGGCATCTCTAGTAACGTGATACAGAAGGAAAAAATATCTGTGAAACAACATACTGATAATAATAATAATGATAACTGACAACAAAAGCAGGCAAATAGGTTGAAATTTTTTCTGCTGGTTTGAATCTGGTCTGGATTAAATTCTGGCAATTGACAACAATGTCTACAGGGTCTGTGTGGAGACCGCCGCAACAATTTTAAGTTTGTAGTTGCAAAGTTAACAGTGTGTTATGAAGTGGGAAACATGATATAAAAACAATAGGAACTGGCCACAGTGCCATGGTCTCCTGGGGGGGAATGAGAGTCCTGTGGAAGCCAGCTTTCATAGCCGGCTCATCAGACAAGGGAAGGCTTTCCTGGCATCTGTCGGCTGCATTTGAGTTGTGGCCATACTCGGACAATGGCAGAGACCCACATCAAGTTGAGCAATGCTTACAAAACCCCCCTCCACCCTCAGTCATACACAAATGTAATCCCTGTTAATGTCTTCTGGGTGTCAGTTTGTAGAAAATTGATTGTTTATGTTTTGGTGTTTTAACTTTCCCAAGCCTGTTGTTGGTTTTGGTGAACAACAGTTTGGCCTACACGTGTATCCAAGACCTGAAGACAAAGGACAGCTTCCTGAACTCAGTCTCCCAGAGTCCTTCACATTTTACCAACTAGGTGTGGAACCTGCCCTTGGACCCAAATTCTATTACTGGTCACTGCCTGCCCTGGAACCCATGAGCTCACCAGTCCAATAAACCCCCCGTTCCCCCTCTTCTCTCTCTCTCTCTGTATTATCACTTATCCTGCAGTAGTAGCATACTGCTTCAATTTTATATGTCTGAATATCGACATTTCACAACAAAATTTGTGTTACGGCAGTACTTAAATGCGACTCAAATGCTGACTCTTTTTCTCAAGAAATGATGGGCCTGAGTCAGTTTGTTGCTATATCGCTGATCTGGTTTTCTGGTTAATAAAAGTAAAGGGAAGTGAAACTGTGTTAGACATTTGAGGTCTTGAAATGTAAGATAAAGCGTTGCACATTAGGCAGAAAGGATTATCATGAAGTGGATTCAAATATGATCTACTTCTTTGTTGAAAATGTGTTATTCCTTAGCTGTTCAATTGCCTGCTGTGATGTTAAAGTTCAAACTCCTACATTAAGAAGGGATTATCCGATGATGTAAAAATGTCCACAAACTGAAAAAGTCCCCAAAACATTGGAAACTTCACTTTCAAACTTGACAGTTTCTGTCATTAGAATATCTCTGATGATCTTCTCTATGCCCATTATTTAAGCAGGAAACCCCAGATAGTGTCACTTGAGTAAGTGATGGGACACAGGAAAAGCCACAGACGACATCCAATTTGACTATGACATGTGAAATCAGTGGAGTGCCCATTTAAAATTCAAATTCAGCAAAACCTTGAATCAACTCATTATATCACCTGGAAGTGTCATTGTCACAACAAGAGTTTCCAACTGTTTCTCCTCTGTGCTTAATTCTGCTCCTCATGTCCTGAAGTGGAAGATGTGATGCAATCTTCCATAAGAGAGAGAGAACTATGAGCTAAAGTAAGAAATGAAGGACTTTAACTGTTTCCCTGTTCAAAAACCACCTCCACCTCTGAGTGTTAAACACAGACTGTGACCTTCTGGTCTCATCACAGAAAGACCAGTGTCTCCTATTAGTGTCTGGGGAAGAACAATGAGACATCAGGTCCTTCTAAACCAACTGTTGTATCTCTCTTTTCAGAATCAGAATCAGAAGTTATTTATTGCCAAGTAGGTTTACACCTACCTGGAATTTCCTCTGGTTATTGGTCCATACAATGAACATAAAAACATAAAAACACAATAAATACAACACACATAAGAAGAACAATACATAAAATTAAAATATACAAAAGATAAAAGATATAAAAAGTAAAGTAAAAAGTGAAATGTTTTGGCTCCTTCTTTAGCCAAAGACTAGTGTTACAATGATATATACATTTTATATCATTTTTGTCCAGTTACATTTGGTCTAAAGGCCTATAGGTATGTACAGGCGGAGTGAGGTCCCCGTTCAAACAGGGAGAGCTGAGCCTCTATTGAAATGCTCCCACTTATGAAATGACCCAAGATATAATGTTGTGTCCTATGACACAATAACCTCTATTGCTCAGTTGAGAAGACCACACTCACTCTGTACTCTGAGGTAAAATCAACTCCTTAGAAATACTCGGTGAGAATTTCTAGGTAAAATTTAACTGATTGTCTGAACCTTGTGATAGTACAATAATAGGTCGGAGCTAAATTCCCTTTTTGGTAGTGGTGGGATCATGATGAAATATATTTACTTCATTACAGTAGTTAGGTACTTTTTTTTCTAAAGTAAATACTATCAAGATCTAGATGTCGGATGTAATCAGAGCAGGTATTTTCAATTTAGTAGGTTTTCAGTAGGTTTTTTTATTTGTACTTTTCTTAAGTAAACTGTATGAAAACATTCTCCACTTTTTTTTAGATTATCATGTTTATATCGTCAAGTAATATATGGTAGAAAAATTCAAGTTTGAGGACAAAGGAGAAAAAAACAAACCTAATAGAAATCTGGGTATTTTTTATTCAGTAAGTTCACTTTTTACATTATCAAGTGCAAAACGTTTCTCATGTGTAAAGATACCCAATATACAGACGTAACATGGAGGGAGCCTCAGGAAATGCTAATTTACCAGAAGAAAAATAAAACTTTGAGGTACACACCAACACACAGTCACACTGAAATGAAGTAAAACGTTTGCATGGTCAGTTAGTTAACATTCCTCCATGATTACCGTTACTCATCATAGTCTGATGTGGGATCAGTCCCAGTTATCACTGAAGCTGCTCTGATGTCCCACACACAGATTCATGGCTCATGTTGTGGTTTAAATGGATTCAATACACTGTAGTAAGCAAGAACTTATAAAGTGAAGTATGAAGAAAAGAATGAGATTAAAGCATTTCGGAAAGTATAAATAACTGTTAATAGAGTCAAAGGACAGCCAGAGATGGCAGTTACATTTATTCATTCACTACTATGAAACATACATTGAATCATGTAGTCAAGTCATTTTTTGCCAGTTACTTTACACTGAATCTTTTGTACACTGTTGTACTGTCGAACCAGATGTCTTAAATTTAAACGTCAGGAGAGAAAAGAGACTGGTCATTTGTTGTTCCTGATGATTATTACCATTAGAATTACATATCCCTGACAGTAAATTCAACAAGACTAAATGTAAAAGGACTCGTCAGTAAACCACTGCAGCACGTGGTCTTTGTTCTCTGCCACCCATCTGATGTTGGCTGTGGTCTTTTCAATGGCCTGCTCCAGGGCCAAGGTGGCTGAGCCAAAACCAACATGGAGGTTGTCCTCTTTAAATTTCTTCAGCTGCAGAAAGAGAGACAAAAAGAAAACACGTTACAGGATTTATGCATTTGCTGTCTTTCTTTAAGACTAAATATCTCTTGTGAAGTGTGTGGGCTGCAAACCTCCTGTAGCTCGAACTCTGTGGAAAATCTCCTTGTGATTCCATTGATAAGATTAGTGAAGGAAAATGATCCTGTTCCATACCTACAACACAGAGAAGGACGCTATTCACTACAAAAGATGAAGTCATGATGGCGATCAGCAACAGGAAATCATGTTCTTCACCTTGGTGAACATTTTCATTCACTCTGTATTATTTTCCAGAGAACCCTCCTCTGAGGAACGGGCACTTACTGCTTGTAAATGTAGCTCCAATTAGCTCTGATGAAGTTCCAGGCCAGAGGCATTCCTACAACATTGTTTGAGATGTACTGAATGGTGGAGGTGGCGTCCTGCTTGCGGATCTTAGTCGGGTCCAGGGTGTATTCCAGATACCTGGCTCAACCAAACATTGTAAAATATATATATATATTAATATTAATGTCAGAGGAAAGATTCATCATTCAATATTTTACACATTTGTAAAAAGGAGGACACGTCATTCTTAACATAATCTGTTTTCGGACATAACCTGTGGGTAAAGTCTGGAGAATTGAATATGGACAGTCTGCCACAGTAATGAATCCTCTGCATTATTCAGATAGAGGCAGGAAGCAACATATTAACTCCGATGTGATTTTCTTGACAACGCGCAGACAATGGTGTTGGCTCTTATCACCACAAACTCTCTTGACACATTCATCTGTGTCATCTGATGACACTGCTTTTTCACGGTGAAATATGTTTTCTCTTAGTTTTCAGTGAAGACAGATTTTTGCTCCTGAGTGAAGGTTGAGGTTTTAAACTGTTCTTCATGGACAAAGAATGACAAACACATGACAAAAAGCAAAAGATTTTATAAATCTGAGTAATATTAATTATTTGCTATATCTCCTCACTGTGCTCCATGCATCAGCATTATATCTATATAACGTCAATTTTGCAATTTAAATTGCACTAACAATTCATATTTTGTATTGCCAAGCCCTTGGTCTGATGAATGCATAACGGCATGAAAGTCAACAAACAGATGTGAGTGGTCGTGGACAAGCAAAAATGTGCCTTAGTCTACAGTCGTAGATTCTCATATAAAAAATGCAATGTTGAACTAAATGGCTACAAAACAGATCCTTGATCAAATCAATAAGCTCCTCAGTAATGTGAGCTCTGTGGGCCAGATCCAGTTTGGCTTTTGTGACTTTTGTAGATGGAGTCCGGCCAAGGATGCAGCCAAGAACTGGGACACAGCTGTTTTCTTATACTGAATTTGTTTTCAGTGATTCACATTTTTGAAAAGTATGACCGAAACTATGGTTCCAAGGGATAGATTAACAAAAAAACTTAACTGTGCATGGTTTTTCAATTGAAAGGTACACGTTAAGACAAATGTGTCATCCACAAACGCAATAAACTATAGCCAAAATTGAATGTAGCCTATACCTGTTCAAAAGCCAAGGTGCCTTGGCGCAGCTCATGGCTGACCTCAGCCTGGAAGCCTCAGAGGCCAGTGTAGAGTTCTTGAACATGGTCCAGGCAAAGTCCCACTCTTCCACGCCACCATAAGCTATGGCACTGCAGTAAACTGTGTTTTTCAAGTTGGGATGGATCCTGTTAAACATGGAGGAAGAGATGAGGTAGAAGTTGTGGAGTTGGTGGTATATTGCTAGCTGCCTGTAGTTAACGTTTGCTCTGCTGTTCCACTGTTAACACTAACACCAACTACACAAACAGGTAGTGTTAATGAAATGTGAAAAGATGTAAGAACTGACCTACACTGCTCTGTACTCACGGGTTGTGACTTGGATTGGCCATCCACTCTCTGTACCATCTTTTGATCAACTCTCTACACTCCCCCACACCCATACTGCAGGCCACCCCAATGGCATTGATCTGATTGTACCTGAGGAGGAAGACAATTTAGGAAACTGGGAAAACTGCAATTGAAAAATTATACACAATAAGTTACATTATATCACAATATGTTCAGTCCTTTGCTTTTAAGTTTGCTTTAGGAAATCTTACTGGTCAGTGTGGCCTGTTGGTATTTTGGTCCATTCAGCTGTTGTTGTCTTGAAGTGCTCATAAAGTGGCTGTATCTGCTTCTTGAGGTACGCCTAGAAATACATCAACATTAGTTTTACACTTTGCTATTTGTTTTACTGTTCCTGGCAAAGCAGTACAAACCTGCAAAGCTCCGTAGACCTCAGTGCGATCAAACATGAGGATGTAGTAGTTGAGGTTGGCTAGAGCTGACTCCCAGGGGATGTAGTCTCTCTCCTTGTGCAGGTATTTGGTGGTTGTCAGGGCTAATGTTGTACTTACTATTTTAGCTCTGCACAAAGGAGTTCCATTATTGAGATAATTTGCTGACTCACAATGCCTTGAATGTTCAACTTTGCAAATACTTTTCTTTACCTTGCTAGGTTGAAGGCATCATCTATGATCTGTGCTCTGTTGATGACTGATAAAGCCTAAAAGAAATGACACACACAAATAACCATTCAGTAATTCTGCCGTGTGAAAATTATGCTTTATTCTTCACTCATCAGTCATAGTGTCTGCAGTCTCAAAAATAATTATTCATTGGTCGGAGACGTTTAAGAAAATGCAAAATTAAGATGGAATTCAAAGAGACCTGAGAATAGACATAAGGCACAAGCAAATATGTTACTGCAATGTAGGAAACATATTCAAATGGGAATGTGCGTCACCTGGTGGTTGGTGCTGAGCAAGGACAGAAGACGATCCCAGTTGTCAAGATCATAGTTCACCCTGAAGTATCCAGATACATTGGTGTTTGCCAGCAGCCAGTCGTTTCCTGACACCTTCATCAGTCTGTTGGTGTCTGGTCCAAAACATAAACGGAAAAGAGGCTGAAGACTCCAAATGTTCAGTTAACACATTGACCAATGATTGAGACCACCAATCAGGTAGAACCACTGGTGGGTGAAGCCAATTTTAGCCTCCAGTCCCCCCTTGGTGGTGTGCTGACTGGTTTACTGTTTATCTTAAATACTTAACACTCAACCCAGAAGAAATGCCACAATGTAAACGTTACACCAAGGCAATTTCCTGTATGTGCAAATATACATGTCAATAAAAATAATTCTGATTCTGATTCTGATATTGCAACTGCATATTCACAGTTTTTTTAAGTAATTGTGGTACAATGGTTTGTCTTTCATAGAGTGACTGGTTGTACTTATTGCATCAGTAGGATACTGCACAAAACAAGGTGTGCTAGAATCTAGAATCTTTCTCTCTTCAAGCTTTCAGTGGCGAGATGTGAGTACAACCTATCCCCACATTCCCCATTTCAACAAGATGAATTGATCGGTTGTTTCATTTACGTGACGTGCCCATGAGGGATGTGAAACCACTACCAGGCAATTTCATGATTATTTTGTCTTTTTTGGTGCATCTGCCCTGTGCTGCTCATGCTGCACTTATCAAATCCTCCACTGGGTAGAATGTTACACACTGCCAGTCCAATGTAGAAGAGTTACATGTACCTGTCTTCTGAAGTAGCCAGTACTGCTGCTGCTCCACTCCTGTCTTCTTCCATTTAATGGGGACAAACCATGTATAACTGGACAGAAGCATAGGTAAAGACAGTAAGACTGTATGAAAAGTGGAAAAAAATGTATTTATTTTAGCTTTAGCGGGATATCAATGTTGTTTTTTTCGTTGCTCTGTCTGTGTACCTTTCCCTATATTAAGATAATGATCAAAGGAAATATCAAACTAAACAACAATATTGTAGCATTGCCATTACATGAATGTTAGCACACATTATCAATAAGCTCAAGGTACCACCTCGCCTAAGTAAAGCCTCACCAAGCTGCTAGCATGGCTGCAAACTCTTGTGAACACTTGTTGATTTATGATAATATTATTTCAAGACACAGCAATTCAATTTGTGTTTAAAACTGGAGTGATTGAAGTAGAAATGTATACAAATGGAGGATAATGCATTTAAAGATCAATCTCATCAACTATTGTCGACGCGGAACCTACAGAATAAGGTGAAATTGATTCCTACTTGAACTGAGAGGGCCTCTCCACAACAGATTTTGGATCCACCAGGAAGTGTTTCTGAGTGATACTTCCTGTCCGGGTGTCAATAGTGACCACTGGAAAGCCCATCTGGAGGGTCCAGCGGTTCATGATGTCATGGACAGTGGCTGGAATATGAAAACCTGGTGTGTTGTCAACTGCCTGAGAACAAACAGAGGGCAGCAAGGATTCAGAAAAACACAAATTTCCAGGTAAAATGAAGCATAACACGTCTCTTTTTTTTAGCAGAGCCGACCTCTTGGAGATGGTCCCATAGGTCTGTATACACCGTGTTGCCGAAGGCAAATGTGTTCAGGTAAGACTGGGGGGAGATAAAACAAACAGCCAGTCAGTTATTCACAGGGGAAATGAGAAAGAATTTGATTCGATTTTCCAGATGAAACTCTCTCACCACCACAGACAGAGAGTGGCAGTTATAATTAGGTTTTGAGGTTGTGTAACAGGGTTAATTCTCACACTGAGTCCTCTGGCAAACACGGGCTCTGTGAGAAACTCTGACAGCATCCTCAACACGGCTGCTCCCTTAAAACAACAAACACAGAAACCACAAGAATTTGGTTGAGCTGAATTTCTCATAACAGTGAAGTTCAACCCAAAGCAACTATTAAAACAGTTGGTTTACGTGACTTAAACGCAAGGACATTTTGAGAGTTTCAAACACAGATGTTCCTTTGAGAAAAATCTGGAGAGGCAACATTTTCATAAATCCTTTCTCTATCCTTTCTGAATTCTGTATAAATTCCCATCGGAGGAGCAGACCTTGCTATAGGAGATGGTGTTAAACATCTCGCTGATCTGTGAAGGGTCATTGACCTCCTCTTCTCGGCGGGACAACGGGTGAGAGGAGGCGAGGGCGTCCACTTGGAAAACCTTGTGCACATCATATAGAATGATCTGGTCCTTCTGCAGTCAAGCAGAGAGGTGAGTTAGTGCAGGTGCTTTAACCAAAATATATATCGGTGTGTTTGTTGATCTGTGAAGTGGTCGCAAGGCTCCTGTCTCACCATGTTCCAGGTGGGCTCAGCATGGTTGGCACCCAAGTATTCTACGTACGATGCAAAGCCCTCGTTCAACCACAGGTCATTCCACCATCGCAGTGTAACCAGGTTGCCAAACCACTAACAAACAAACAAAAAGAAAACACTTTACAGAGATAAAGAGATAAAGAAAATACATAAAGCCACACTAACCAGTTACCCCTCAGTTGACCTTGGTTTGTGACAATGAAGTAAAGCTTTTGGCAAACATCGGCTCCAAAGTTTTATCCCACGAAATATAAAACCTAGAGTGGTTTATTTTTCACATCCCTTATGATGGCAGGTTTTTAATACAGCTACGAGAAGGCCGGGTTAATTTGTCCCAGGTGGTGATCTGTCCTCTTTTCTTTGGCAAAGGCAGGTGGAGAACTCTGGCTTGAGATGTATTTTTTTTACCATTTCTGTGCTATTCATTACAATGGTGAAAGAGCGGAATGAGAAGGATGCTGATTAATGTATATCTCAACTTACTGTGTTTTTTTCTCCTGCTTATGAAAACTGTGAAGACAACCATTTGGCGGTGATGTGAGGGCCTACCATGTGTGCAAGTTCATGTGCGATGACTGTTAAAATTCTCTCTTTGTTTCCAGTGGAGGATACGATGGGGTTATAGAGCAAAGCCGTCTCCCTGTATGTGATCAGACCCCAGTTCTCCATGGCTCCAGCATTGAAGTCGGGCAGAGCTATCTGATCTAGAAAGCACGAGGACATGAGAAAGTTAAAGATGAATTGTATGTTAGAGATGGACCTAAACTACAAAAGTTCATTAAGCTGTGATCCATGTCCTACATCTGATCCAAGAATCTGTGTTTGATTCAACAACTTTTCACCTGCTTGTTTGTCAAACATTCAACAAGACGTATTCGACAGCATTGATAAAAAAACTAAATGTGAATATGGAAAATGATTGTGACATTTATGTTGTCTTGACTTTGTTTTTGCTTTAGGCCAAGTTGATTGGTTGTTTGGTTGGTTGCTCAAACTGACTGCCCATCACTTTGGTCCAGACTGAAATATCTCGACAACTCGGATGGATTTCAAAATGTTATAGTCCAAAGCAAAGTCTCTTGTCTTGTCTTGTGAAATATGGAAATGAACTAAGTGCATCATTCCTTTCTCAGGGCCAGAAGAGTATAACTTTCCACCTAATGTACCGTGCTACACATATCACATTTTAGTGTATGACATAGACATGCTCGATGTTCAGTGCTTATTAACACATGTTTGCATGCTAATATAGGTTGCTGTAGCATGTTGGTGCTGAGTTGACCTGCCTGACTTGGAGAGCGGATATGTAGCGTTGTAGTAATGCTCATAGAACTGAAGGATTGGCCCTGTTACATTGAGAGCGTAGTCTCCCTGCCCGTCATCTTTGGCTGATTTCCGAGCCCAGATTCGGATCTGCAAAGATTTTTAAAGACACAACAATGGATCAAAATAAGAGGAAATCTCCTCTTTACAGGCTGTTAATTTACTTCTGAAGTCACTGGGAGATACAGTACGATGGAGGATGTGACCGTTGAACCTTTTCCTCCATTCATACGTTTTTTTTGTACTTCTGTAGTTCTAGGATTAAAACTTCCTATTGTATGTATGCATCTCAATGAAAATGTAGCCATGAACAACTCTGATATACCAATACAAAATTTCTTACCAGAAGATTGTTGTTTAAGTTTGACTGAACGCTGACAAAGTCACTGACGATAAATGCCAGCACATATGTGGACATTCTCTCTGTGGGCTCGAATGTAGTTACTCTGACAGGAAGGCCATCGATGACAGAGTCTGCAACATCTGTACAGAAAGAGGATGAGTCAGACCTTGACACTCTGTTAGTATTAACAGTATCTGTTGTCCATGTTATTAATTATTTACATTGACCCTGTCTCACACATTAACTAACACATGTTTACTCAGGAAATCACTACTCTAAACTGTTCCCAATTGTGGTCTTACATTGCTTTTACTTAAAATACATCATTTTTAGCATGTTTTTCTGTTCTTATGTGATTTTACACATCTCTTTTGAGCTCACAACAGAGAATTAAGATGTAAGAAACAGACAAAAAGTTGTTTTAATTTCTTTAACGAACCAATTGCCATGCCGTTGGACAGAGCCACCTTGCTTCGGTCGTGAATGATCGTGACGTTGAAGATAGCTTTCATGGCTGGCTCGTCAAAGCAAGGGAAGGATTTCCTGGCGTACGTTGCTTGCATCTGCGAGGTAGCAACAACTCTGCAAAAGGTTTCAATCAAACATCGACCCACTAGGAGGGACATTGGAGCAGTGAAAATAAAGTCTCCCTGACTATGTTTGCTGATCACAGATATTCAGATATTAACCAGATCAAGCCAATAGTCTGAATAAGACCCTGTCATGTAAACATCATTTGCTCAGAATAATAAGGAATTACGACACGTGAGGCATTCTGTCCTTAGTCCCATTATGTGGACAATTGGAGTTTTAACTGTATTTGCGCCTTTGAAATATGCAGTTTACAACTACTTCATTACACATGACCTGAGTGTAAACAAGAATGAAACGTCATAGCTTTTGCAAAATTAGAAAGAAAATGTTATACTGTAGCATTGTACAGAAAACTTTTACAGATTGGGGTTTTAAAACTAGTGGAATAATGTCAGACGTAATAGCCTAGTGGGCGCATTGACATAAGTCATAATCTATGTTCATAAGACTCTCCTCCGTAACATGTGAACGGATATATGAATGGAATTTTCTCCTGTAAACATCATGATCAAAATGATGTTCTTCTGAATGAGGTCAATAGTCTGAATATCGGTCATCGTGTTAACGTGGTCACTGTCAAGATAAGAAAAATGGGACACCACTCGCTTTTTCTGTGTCATTGCTTACTTCTTCACCCCAGCCTCAACGTATTCACTCCTGTAGAAGCCCTCCAGGTCGTCCGCCAGCTCTCCCTGAAACTCGGTGTGAAGTACATAGGTCGCTCCTGCAGATAGTCGGCTGTGCAGCTGAAGAACCAGAAACTCTGTCCTCACCACAAACCAAGTCTTTCGCACAGCGGGCGCAGAGACATCACCCAGGCCAGCCAGCCTAGCATGTTGCCCAGTGAGGTTCAGCTTATTGGAATGGATGATGATAAGGTCTGTTCCCTTCACACATTTGAAGATCACCGCTGAGCGTCCAGTGAAGATGTACAGGCCGTCTGCATTGGGCTCCAGCCGTGGCCACAGGGTCACATTGTAAGAGACAGGAACCAGGGAGTCTGGAAGTCTGTAGTGGTCCCAGGGCCCCTTTGGGGTGAAGGGTGTAGTCGGGGGTGTAGGCAGGCTGGTGTTGTCTGTTGCTCCACCTCCAGGTCTGCTACGATTCTTGACTCTTTCGTTGTTATAAGCAATGGACAAAGCTATAATTGTGGCCAATGCACAGAACGCTAATACAAACATTGCAAGGCCAACATTTTTACTGATGTAGTAGACTTTCCCCATGTCTGATTCAGCAGGTGAGAGCCGGACAGTGAGGGGTCTCAGTCCGTGTTTGTCCAGCACAGTGCGTGTCTTCCTTCCTCAGTTAATTGTTGAACTATTAACATGGCAGAAAACACATTTTCATAACACCTAGGAGAAATGGAAACATGGGAATGCACAGGTCAATTAGTTTGCAACACAGGCTGTCAGATTTGTAAAAATCAAGCAAGAGTGCTGTGTTGCTCAAAACTGGTATTTTTGTTTCATTATTGCTGTGTTTTCCAGCTACAATCTCATTTCACATCAATAAATACATTAAATGGGAAATTCTCACTGGTCAGTGTTATTAAGTTGCAAGTTGTTATTTATCCTATTCCTGCTACAGGTGGACTGAATTATGTAATTGAAATAGATAGTGGACAGTTTGGGGGCAAAACAATGGAAGATACATGAAGTGAGAGAAAACATAAAGTTTAGCTAAATGAATTGGTTAAAAACCGAACGATAAGCTCCACCAACATCCAACACCCCCTTAAATTCAATCAGGTTGCACCAATTTTCCCACACTCATGCATATCAGTTACCTAAATGTGAACCATAAATTATTCCCTAGGAAAATGGTGAAAGTGTTAAAAAACGATGTATTTAGAAATGTGAGTAAAAAATAAAATCCTGGATCCTGATGTGGATCTGCACCAGATTTAATTTGTTCCTCCCAGACCCATACTGCATCATTCCCAACAAGTTTCACAGGATATTTATTTATTTATACCCATTTTGATATAATTGTTTAATGACTGTACAAACAATGATGTAAATGGTCAACCCGAGTGTATTGGATTTAGAAAGAATGTGTCCTGCCGGTTCAGCCAAGCACAAACACAGCAACCAGGGGGGGATCAGTGAGCTTGGCTCTGTCTGATGGTGAAAAAATAAATAAAAATACTCTCATTACAGATTTTCTTATTGCTTCTGCCCTATCTTTTGAACCATTGGCTATTTTTGCTCAATTCTACAGACTAATCACAAAGTGTAACACCAAACTAGAGAAAAATCTGGTGAAAAAATATAGATACTAAAGTTAGCAAACAGACTGTTGTAGTTGTAGATTTGCTCATAGATTCTGAGGAACATGTATCTTAAGTTTGTTAACTTTAGCCATAATAAGCTACTGTTCATATCTTAATGTAGCTATGGATGGATTACCAAAAGGGCCTTTGAGGCACAGGCTCAGGAGCCCAAGAGGCCAAATGTGGTAGTAACAGAAAACAAACTAAATATTAGGCTAGATATCATCTTCTGTCTTGGTCTTATCATATTTTCTTTGTCCACGATGCAGCGTGTGGATCTAACACTTGCAGAACTCTATCCAGGCCTCTTCAATGTCTCCACAAGCCTCTTCCAGCCTCCTCTAGAAAGGCTTTTCTCCTCCTCATCTTAGTTTTTCAACTCCTCATCCTCTATTTCTCTCTGTCCACTTTTGGCTTTCATTGTTGTCGAAGCAAATATTTACCTGAGGCCTATTTATATTAAGAAATCTAAAAGAACTTTTCACATGTGTCAATGAGGCACTTGACAAAACAGAATGGAGCAATCAAAGTTGACTGCTACAACTGTAGTATGTGAGAGTATAAAACAGTGTAAAGCAGAGAATGTGAATTCAGTTTGGGACACTTGGTTAATGCACTGTAAGTATAAGCGGCTTCCGAGATAGTGCTTCAAGAGTCACCCTCAAGTTTGAAAGCATTCTGGAAAGAAACCCGAACATGTTATCCCACCTTAGTTTCAACTGTTCCAAAACCTTGTGTAAGCATTACAACATCAAGTTGTGGTCTCACACAGTCGCCTGTTGTGGTTCTCTGGTAACATCATGGTGATGATTCCAGCTTGCTGACAAGGATATTTAATTTCCCTTGGACAGAGCCAGCATATGTTTTCTCTTGCCCTATTACTTAACTCAGCAAACCAGTTGCTGCTGGGAGAATACAATCTAAGTCCTGTAAAGAACATATATATATTTCCATTGAGGAAACAGTATGAGGACTGTGCTCTCACGCCAAGTAAATTCTGACCACTATCTTTGCTTATTTCTCTTCTTAGTACAAAACAGGATAGATTTCGTTTGAAGGATCAAAGTTGAATCCAGAATATGAAGTCAAAAGCTCAAGTCACTTCTGCTTTTGCTTTTTCTTTTCTGTAATGCTCATGCTAATAGTGGTATTATTGCTTTATTCTTCTTTGTTATTATTGGTCTGCCCAATACTATGATATTTATAATTTACTTCCTACAGAAACATTTTTTAACTCTTCTCCGTGAGTCATCTATTTTTAATAATAATCAGTTATTTGAGCAATTGACCATGTTTGCGCCTGAAAATGGACTGTTTACAATACAATAAAATGAAATCTATTTATCCCATCTAATACATTCCTTTATCTAGTTTTTATGGTTCTACCAAACCCATCTAACATGTTCTGCTTCTGTTGTTTAAAAGTCTTGAAGGCCATAGTGGACATCACAATCTGGGGAGTTCATACCAAAGGCGGCCACAACAAAGCTAAAGCCAGACGTGGTGCTGAAGTCTCTACACCGATCTTTCTCTTAGAAGTCACTGTTACCTCGGAGGAACAGAATGAGCAGGCCAATGAGGGTGATAGTGTCAAGTTTGCAGACCCAGAGGAAAAGTGCTACAGCAACTGTTGTTGAATGTGAAGACGCTTTATTGGTAAGTCCTTTACCAGGGTCTACAAGATGCTGGACATCACAGGTACCAGTAAGCAAGGGCCATTTAAGTTGTTATCACTGAGGCAGCAGACACATCTTCAAGACAACTGTAGATCAGGAGTAAAGAGCTGAGGGGGAGATAACGCTACCTGGAAATCCTATCTAGAATAAACTTTGGTGCCTGTATTTGGTTTATACCAAGGAATCCTGGAATATATTCTTTATAAAAGAAACAACATTATTGAGAAGTTGAAAGTCAAAGATTTGACCAGTAAAGCTTTCCTCAAAAACTTCCTCATGTAACTTTAAGTTAACATCATAGAAGCAAAACCAGATCAAAAGACATTGGATAGCATGATACCAAGTTAATGATCTCATTTGTCAAACTAAAACCTCACTTTGACTTTCTCGAACTAGTAAAAGGCTAAATAGGAAAATAAGGTTCAGTTGTTAACTTCACAACCAACAGGTAAGATCTGATTAAACTATCTGCAGACCAGGACCACACAGGCGAAGAAATCCATGGATCTCTTCATGACACAAAATATTCTCTCAACCGTCTTTGCCTAAAGGATGAAAACGTCTAAATTTATGGTTAGGAAGTTGTAATGCTTTAGTTAGGCCCCGTGTACAGTTACACACCAAATAACAACTACAATTACTTTTTAAATTACTGCTACTACGCACCGCTCTCTCCCACGAGGGCAGGATGCAGAAACATTGTTAAATGACACCCTGAAACTGTAGGAAAGTTGTAATTTAATTTTAGGACTATTTAGGCCAATTGATACACACCTTACAAGAAACCACACAGTCTATATGATATTAATAATCATCACGAAAAGTAATATACAGTCAAATTATAATTGTCTGAAAATTGTTTAATGGGGAATATGCATGTTGAAATCAATATATCAAATGATGATTTAATACTAAAGGTATTTGATTAACATTTTTCTTAACCACACTAGTCAAATTAAAAAGCTGATAGTTGAGTTTTTCTCCCTTAGAATTTTTACCATTACAGAGATTAACTCTGGAGAAATAAAACCGTGGATATATCTCTCTCAAGCCCTTTGGTCATTATTGTTTTACTTGGATTATGTTTTGTGAAATAACATTATCAAAACACCAAAATGAAGAAAATAGATACTTTTCATTAGCTGATAACTGGCACATTATCACGAACATTTACTTATAGCATATGGCTGCCCATTAAAAAAGTGTTTGGGGCTATATTAATCGTTTTAATGATTACGATGCTATACTCACAGTTGGTTTCCAAGTTTGTGTCAGTCGGTCTAAGGTGGAACCAATTTTGACAAAGTGTCAATTGTCAGTAGTTTGTTCAAAACGGAGTTGCAAATTTCCATGCGTCTCCTCAGAATGTGACAATCCTACCGTTGTAAACTTTAGAGATCAGAGAGATTGTTGTAAGTAGCTTTGAGCTTGAAGTTGCTTTGCAGCCACAGTGAAGTCGCTCACATCAGGTTCCACAGGAACAACTTAGCAGATATGTTGAAATCCTTTTGTTTACTTCTCATGTAATGAAACCGCTCAACAAATGACTTGAAGAGTTTTTGCAAATTCACCAGCAATTTCAGTAGTCAATTATAATTTTGCCCTGCAGAGTTATCCATTCCTTGTGCTCTTGTTACAGCATGCATGATTTGCAACACCCTCTTATCAAACACAACAATTACTTGGGATATCTTTTTTACATCTGTTCTGCACGTCAGAAATTTAAAACTTCTAGCAGCTCAGCAGTCACAATAAGGCGCTCATCAGTATTTCTCCAGAGGCTTGGGATTCTGACTCACCACAAAAAACTTGCCATATCACTGTCTCTGGCAGAATGCTGTTTTATGAAAACTGCTTGATAGGGACACAAACTCTGCTGAACAGCACTGACTTCATCCAAGAGTATTTATCCAATGAAATTAGTCTATTTTACCTCATGAAGCCAGAATCCATCTTGATCGCCCCAATTTCCAGTTTTACTATTGGTCAGCTGGAGAGACAGAACTACGTGCTGGTTCAGATGAATCTGGTTCAGATTATAAAACATTTTAATAACATCAATATTGCACTGGTATTAATACACTGTAGGCGTGGAAGGATTGTACTGAAAAGGTTGTTATTAAAGCTTGTATTTCTATTTACTCTCCTCTCCTATCCATCACAATCCTAATCTAAACAAATATTTAAAATCAATCAATATATTAATGGTTAGACTTGGGTGTAAAACAAAAAAACGATTTGTTTCATACAAATATGCAACAAAAATCTTTCACTGACTTGCTATACAGAATGGCTATACCAAACACTGATTTCTTTACATATTTACTAATTCTAAACGAGAACAGAAGTTGAGCTTTGGAATTATTTGAAGTAGAAGAAATATCAATTTCCTTGTTTACAATTAAAAGAAAAACCTGGGAGTGTGAATGTGACGTTCTATCTAAAGTAGGTCATTCATCTTTCCAACTCTTACTAAAGATGTGGGTAAAAGATTAAGGGATGAATGAAAATATTTGGCTACGCATATGTTAAATGACACATTTGTTTTTATTGTTGTGATGAATAACTTTTTTTTTACTTGTGTACCTGGGTGCATGGGACAAGAAGGGGATGGGGGATATTAATGACTTAGTGTTCTTGTAAGCTTGTAACCTGTTTACATATTGATCAAGGCTATTGTACAACTTTTGAAATAATATAATCAAATGTATTTAAAATTAATTTAACGAACAAAAGAAAAACATTTATGATTCATGTAAATGATGACAAGTAACAGCTACAACCTGAATGTGACCTAACACGCCCCAAGCCAGAAAGGACAAGGCTGGAAGCATCGTAGAGGACTATCTGGTCATTCTTTTTTTTGCCACATAAAAAAGTATTTTCTGTCATGGGAATTTTTTTTATGTTCATGAATTGCCTCATGGGCTTGATCAAACTGCAGTGCCAGTCCTGTACATTGGATATCCAGTGTGTGGCCGAGCGTTGAATCGGTGCCTTTGTGAGTTATAAAGTCCAGCTCGCCAACAGTTTACAGTAACTTGAGTTTGGTTTTACACAAAATCTTGAGTTTACTGTAACAGATCAGAGCGGTTATTTTCCTCATGGATGACTAAAGGTTAGAAAATTGTTGTTGTAGAGTCAGCTTGGGAAAAGAGTGAGTCATGAGAAAAAAGTGGAAAATAAAAAGCAGTCTGTTGCATAAATGGTACTAATGATCCACATATGTAGTAAGCCAAGTTAATAAGTACTAGCCAAAGTAATCACTGGTACTTTCTCTGTGCCAGCAGAGGGAGATAATCTTGTGAGTGGGAATGTTTATCTTGGGGGCCCAAAGTCACATATTTTCATGGAGTAAAAAACTACAACCAAAGAGCCATGTGACCGCCCCTGTTTGGTGATGTGATTTTAACACACTCTCTTCTCCACTTCCCTGCAAGTAATGCGTATTAGTGTTCAAAAGCCATGCAGGTTGTCATACACAGGATTTGAATTTATCAAAGGATTTATAAGTAGTAATGCACCTTGTGTGTGTTTTTTCTTGAAATAGGACTAGTTAACAGAAGAATAAATATTGTTTTGAACTGGTTACATCTGGTAAGTCCTGAAATAAAGCTTAGTCTGGCCAGTATGGAGAAAAACATCACCAGCATGACCATCATAACTCTCTTCTTACACTAAAGTTTACCCTTCCTATTTCAACAAACTTTTCTCCACAGGCTCAATAAAGTTAATCTGGTCTCAAAAAGGAAAGAAGGTAAAGTATACACCACACACACAAACACAAACCCACACTTTTGCATCTACTACTGTATCATTCTACCTGCACATGGACCTGTGTAGCCTGTAATCAGCTCTATGGTCTCAGCTCCACACAGCACTGATGGGCTTCAGCCAGCTGGACAGACTGCCGAGTTTACAACCAGTGCAGCCTATGCTGGATATTGGCAGTGTGTGAGTTGAATCTGTAGTGTTGTTTTTATGATATTAATGAACATGAATCTCGTAATAACACAATGAGCTCCTATTAAGTAGACACACAAACTAGTGGTTTAGTGACATCATGAGGTGCCTTTAAAGCAGACGTTATAAAAATTATGAGCCTCATTAGGAGGACTTAATTTATATAGCCACACCTTTCATTCCTGGTTTGCAGTGTTTTCTAGTGCTGTGAGGATTGGTGTACCTTGGTCTGGGGGAGCTGGCCCTCAGTGCTGTGTGTGTGTGTCTGTCTTTGTGTCTACATGAATATCCCGCTGCACCTTTCCTGTTGGAGCAAAAGGTTTTTTTAATGTGATTTACATTCTCTTGTGGGTCCATGGACAGACTCACACATTTTCAAGAATTCTCTCTCTCTTTTTCTCTTGCGTAATAAATTTTAAGTGTGGGGAAAGAGTTCTATGAACTCCTTTTAACAAATAATGGGAACTACATTTATGCACTTTGCAACAGAGATCTAAATAGACTCTCAAAACAGAGGTGAGAGAGCTGTTTAAAGTGACAAGTCAACTTTAACATTTGTTTAAATGTTGGAGGAGCTTTGACTATTGAACGGGGAGTCACTGAGGGGGAACAGGGAGTTTTTCCTTGGACCTCTCCTTGGCTCCCCTGGGAGAAAGCATCTGTTCAGAAATGGTGGAGTGTACGTCCTCTAAGCATGAAGAGGGATTTTCAAGGTCTCCTCTCTGTAATTTACAGTAAAAGAGTTTAAAAAAAAAGAAAAAAAGAAGAATTCTTTAATGGGGTTTAATCCAAAAAGACAATATGTTTATTTTACTGTTTGACTAATCAGTTTTAACTGATTAAGGGTTTAATTAGGGCACAAATTGGGTTTAACTTGACTTTTTAAACTTTAAATAGTAGATAATGATCATTTTGATAAGAGGAGAGATAAGTCGGAAATTTATTTTAAGGTGATAATAACGTGAGGAAATTGTCTGGATTGATAAGTGACTACCGATATGTTTTTATTAAGAGTGTCCATATTCTACACTATGGGCTGATATAAATAAGATTAACATGTCTGCTTTTCCTCACTGGGAGTGACACGTGCGGTGTACAGACTGCACATGAAAATCCAACTGCATTATGAAAGAACTGTCAAGTTATTAATACAACCGTGAATAAATAATACAATATTGAGAACTTTAAAGATATTATTAGAGTGAAATAAACTAAAGTATATATTGATGATGCATGGTATGAAATTATGACTGGTATTTAAAGGAGAAAAACATCTGTTGAACTGAGTGCTGAAAAACAGCGACTAGCCAGCTACTGTCTGTCTCACACTTTCTCTGATAATGAAAGTTAACGCATGAGATTAAACATCTTTAGAAAGGATGTTGGCTGAAATTTGACAACACTGGTTGACAAAGGCGCATAACTGTGTCCACAACAACAGCAGTTTGATTTCTCATACAGTATTATAGTTGATGCATTTTGAATACATGTGATGTTGATGTATTTCACTGTGATGCACTCCCTTAAGTTGTCAATTAATGACAAAAGGAGGGAAATCTAAAAAATTTACTAAGTATGGTTGAAAGTTATGTCGTAGTGGAAAAGTAGGTTTTATGATCTGTATCTACATACATATACAAACTGTCCAAATAGTTTATGACTTGGACTGTTTTAATGATCTGAGCTGTGAATGACCTGAAAGCTGTCGAACTCTTTTTTATTGCTTATTTCCCAGATAACTGGTGCAAATGTGTACAAATCCTATTGAATCGCTCATAAGATACTAAATCATGGTCTGTTTCTTTTCCCTTACGATGAGTGGGAATTGAGGTGGAGAGACTAGAAGGCAACATGTCCGGTACATCACAGACTGAGGCTTGCTGACATCTGCATGTGCAGCCCCTGTCTTCAGTCTGATCAAGAAACATTCACAAATTTAGGCAGAAGGCCCTGTTGTGCGACGTCATTTTATCTCTAGGTTTGTGAATACAACTCCCCTATATAAGTACTTGCCTTGCAGAGGAGAATCAGATTTTCACTATTCGGCCTGGGTGATTTCTCCGGGCATACCATGGTGCCCGTCTGACTGTTAAAATTCTGTGTAATAAATTCTGTTATGCTGCAAGTTCTGGGTCTGCGTCTCTTCTCTTCAAACACTGACTTCGACAAGACACTGCTGCTTGAAAGATACGATACCTGCTTTTCACAGAAGATATGTTGTCTGTTCTGCATTGATACATCATGCGTGAACATTCAACGATAAATCTTAATTTTGTTTCTTCCGTGTGTCAGTCTTCCCCATCTGCCTGCCCAAGTGTCTTTGGGCAAGAAACTGAACTCCTAATTGGCAATAAACTGTGCTGTAAAGTGCTTTGAGTGGTGAACAAATCTAGAAAAGCACTATATAAACACAGACCAGATCATTTAAAAGAAACAGTGCAACATGGCAGCAACAGGAGAGGCAAAATTATGTCAAACGTACACACAAGCGAGTATTGCAAACCCAACTTGCAACAAAAAGAATGTGCCCTGGCATGAAGCATGTTAGATAAATTGACAAATTAAAGAGGAGAGAAGTTGGACTCACCAAACCCTGGGTAGCCTGATGTCCAATGCAAGCCCTGATGTGAGTCTGCATGAGATGCAGAAGTTGAGCTGGAGTGATCACGGCTGATGTGAAACACTCCGTCTGCATCTGGGAGGTGGGAGGTGGGAGGTGGTGAGAGCTACCCCCTCTACCCCCCTCGACAAAAAAAAATGATTTGCAGGGAACAGGAGGATAAAAGAAAGAGGCTGTATCAACAAGCCTGTGACCGCGTTGTGGTTGAACAGATGATCCTCAGAGGTACGGAGTGGACTGAGCAGTTTGATGAGAGCTTCATACGATGCAGGCTGACCACGGGGACTCAGCTGGTGTGAGGACACGTGAGAAAAGGTTTGCTGGGAATGAGTTTTTGAAGAAAAAAAAAGGCAAATCCACTGTGTATTTTCATTCATTTTATTTCTTGGGATGGAACGTCTTTAACATGGAGACATATTTCCTTTCTCTGGAGGCTTGACAGAAGTTTATGGTTTATCTACCAGCAGACTATGGCTCGGATATGAGTCTGATACTATCAAACCACTAAATAAAACCACACTGCAAGATTGGTCAACATAAGTTTGTCAGGTCTCTGAATAGATGTTTGCAAGCTCGCATCATGACACATCAAAACCTGCCATCACAAAGTGTTTACATTTGCAATAGTGAGCACAATCTGCAACCAGGGGAACAACAGCATTATTCACAAAGGATGTCCACATACACAATATATTACAGAGAAGGGAAAATAAATTGTCAGACAAGCACAGGAGTCTAATCCCAGCTGGCACAAACAGCCGCCTGGAACCGAAGATAAAGATGTGTTTAAGTAATTATAGCCCGATGCAGAAGCCAAAGGGTCGTATTACAGTGAACTGTGCTCATTCCTTTAGACAGGAGGGAATGTTTTCAGAACAGAGCAACCTGTGATGAATGTCAGGGATCTCGAAGAGTTGTGCAGGAAAATAAGCACGGGATATATGGTCAATTTTTCTTTTGGAGAGCTAGAAATCAACAGGACAGCTACACAACGCACAAATAATAACAGAAAGCGCAAAGATACTTATATAAATTCTTCTTGTGGCTTTATAGAGACATATTTTACATGATTTTACAGATCCTTTGTAACTATATTTGCATACAGCAGAACTCAAAAACAATCCACAGCTTATCTTTTGTACATGAAAAGACTGATATGAGGGGGGAGAGTAAGCTGCTGTGGTTCTGCAGTACATTTATAAAATCCATTTTCTCAGTCTTAGCTGCAGAGCTGGGTGGACAGGAACAGCAGAGGAATGGAGCTATCGGTGGTACATCAGCCCTGCAGAGCTCAGCTGGGATGCTTCTCAGAACGGGGAGAGGCTCGGCACTTTGATATTGATGTCTCCGATGTTGATGTTGCGGGGCATCTCCGGCAGGTTCATGTTCTTCACAGCAGAAACTGCGCGAGCTGGAGCGCCTGATAGACCTCCCTGCCCGAAAAGAAGCACACAGAAAATAAAGATTCAGTGGGTGGAAGTCTCATGTGATTAAAGCAGCTTCTACATTATTCTGATGACAGCTGTTGTCTATAAAGAATCCTGGTGAAAGTAGAAACTAGCAGTGTTTTAATGCAAACCAATAGATTTTTGGAAAGAATCCAAGTCATGGGAGTGTGTGTAAACACTTGACCCAGCTCTGTCCAGAGGAGGGCGACAACATTCCAGGAAGTCGCTGTTCCCGGCCAAGAAATAGTCGGATACATGGCCCGCTATAAAACTTCAATCTGACAGTTACCTTGGGACAGAGCCAGGCCAAACGTTTCCTCTTTAAACTAAGAGTCTCCTAGCTTGCTTTCTAAAATAGATACAAGTTTTTTGCTAAATGTCAAACTAGTCCTTTAATCTCAGAAGAAGTCACATTCCTTTTTCAGCAACATTTTTGTTTGACTTTTTGTGTTTTTCACTGTGTTCATTTTACCAACAACATTTACACAATCTCTCTCATATTTCATTTCCACTGTACGAGCCTCCCACAAGCCCTTGAATGCATCAAAACAAGAACAACAGCTCGGACCCCAGCCTTCATTATCAAGTGCTGTGTCAGAGCTGGAAATTGGGCTCAGGGTTGCTGAGCTGCTTTTAGACACACACTGAACACCAGATATTCTCCACACTCCCCCCTGAGGAGAGGGAAGTGTGAGCGAAAGTGTCAGAGTGACAGCCTCCAGATTACCTGCTGACTTTCTCTACCTGAACTCCTAGTATAGGATGACGCTTATAACATGCAACAGAAGCACAAATGAAAAACAAACTAAAATAAAACAAATATCTCTTGCTGAAAAGACAGTGTCATACACGTAGAAGACATGGAGGAAGTTTTTGCCTGCTGCACCCAGCTGCTCCATCTATCGCCTGAATAATGTGTTTTAGATTTTGTGATCGCATCTGTGCAGAAAACCTCCCACTGTGTTGTTCATTTGTGAAAAGCAAACTGAGGGTAAAGTCTGGGCCAGATTCTCTGAACTTTATCCGCAAGTCATGTCTGGAAACGGTATTTGTTGGTTTTGAAGCATCGTTGAGGAACTTATTTCAGTGGAACAATTGTAAATTCCTCATAATAAAGACTTTATGTTAAATGTGTCATTGTACAATTCTATTCTAAATTTTGTCACAACTTTCCATATTCACTGTGTTAGTTAAGCAGCTCTTGCGGTTTCCTGTGGTGAATGTTGATTTGAAGCTGAAGAGGAGAACAGGTTCACATCTAAATCTGATCAGTCCGACTACAGAAAGTCTGAATTGCCCTTTTTTTCAAGATATATGTTGATTTAAAGAGATCTTTAAAGGGGGGGGGGGTATACCTGTATATGTGAAAGACACCGTTTTAAACCTTCCATGGCTCCAGACAGAGCTGTGTGATATGTACAAATTTGCCTCAAGTGATGTCACATGAGTCATTTCAAGTTTGACAATGGAAAAAACCTGGATGCGATGTTTGAAAGAGCTGACCAGACCTCTGTCGCTGCTCCTCATGTCTCCTCGAGGCTCAAGGCCACATTAGTTACTGTAAGCTTAACATTACCAACTTTATGATCAGTGTATCCTTATTTTTATTTTGCTATTCCAATTAATCTATCTACTTTACGTATTTAGTTATCTGGAAAGTATCCCCCATTCTTAGCAACTGAGCCTACTAAGCTCTGATTGGTCAATTGTTTCCTTAATGATACGAGACTGGTTTCAGTGGGCATAACAACAGACTCATTCGAATTTCTGACCGAATCTGAGATGTGGACAAAGATGCTGAGGTCTGTTCGTGTTTAATGTGTTTAGTTTGTTCAGTTTCTGGTCTGCAAGTTGATTTCAATAGTGAGTGGTAGCGAATGTGGCAGACTGGGGAACACATGGCTCTCCCTTCAACCTGAGCTTTGGAAAATTCTCTTTAATAGTGGAAAATTACACAACTTAAAAGTCATGAGCTGAACTGTGCAAAACAAAATCCCTGGCATGGTGTTAAATGTGGTATTCCACTGACCTCAGACTTCTCCATGCGGTTCTGCAGCTCCACCTGAGCCACAATCTCGTTCATGTTGGTCTCCAGCACCATGCCTCCCATCACCACTTCCTGCAAGATATAATGGACCTGCACACAAACCCAAGACAGTGGTTAATACAAAGCTTGTTAAAAAATGACAGTCTTTGTGCATGCTCGCTGTCACTTAATATCTCAGATGTCACTTTATTTGTGATTTTGATGAAAATCCAATAATCAAACAATAATAATGGATTGGACAACACACACTGGCTGCGCCACATGGCAGCCAGATGTAACTGTGTTAGTTTTCAGTTGATCAGTCGTGTCTTGTTTAACCTCTCAGCTCTTCTGTGTTTTTGTTTTACCAAAGGCATGACAGAGGTATAAAAGTTCCAGTTCTCTCTGGAAAGCAGCCACCATTGACGGCTCATTGGGAGACAGTCTTCAGCTTCAGTCTTGAGTTTAGATTTTTGAATTCCTGTGGGCGGAAAACATTTTGGGGAACATGAGACTGTCTTGCACAGCAGACCTTATTTGTGGTGCAGGATTACAAACGGGAAAGAGTTCTCTGAAAAAGCTTTGAAGCTTTAAGTCCTGGCAGAGACAGAGAAACAATTGGATATTATCTGTAACGACAGCCTACATTTCTTGATTTGTTCATTTGTGCATAACAGGTTAATAATACAAGGTTTGTTTTAAATCCCATGTATATAGATAACACATTTATGATGCATGTCAATGTGGTCCAGTTAGCAAGGCTTAGTAAGAGCAACGGGTTTTCATCCATGCAGAAGTTTTTCCAAGTTTCATCTTGGGAACATTCCTCAGGCAAACTCCCCAATGCACCACATGACATCAATTTCCTGCAGGGAAAATTCAATCAAGATGGCCGAAGATGTTTCTGATTAGTCCCCAGACACACTTCAAGCTCAGTTCCAAGTTCCTGGGAGAGAAAGGAGGCCTTTTTGTTGCCTGAACAATACACAGCTTAATTCTAAAAGGAGCCTGGGCAGAATTTTAATGCATTTTTCGAACACATCATCTAAAAAAATGGTAACCTTGAATTCTAATGTTTTTCTTTTTGCCATTTCTAGAACAGGTCCCCACGTTTGAACAAGATGCAGCTCCCATGCACAGACATTTTCACTCCTGGGGTCCGACATTTCAGAGTTGCAGAAACGCTCTACATCATCGTGTCAGGAGCCTGGATTGACTTACGATACGAGTACAAATGCTCTCCCCACACAGCAAAGAAAACTGGACCATTTATAGCAATGCAACTGCTCCTGAGAAGCAGCTTGGTGCATGTAAGAGAAGTAAAAACACCACTGCACTGCATACCTCAGGATTTCCCTATAGGTCCTTCATAAAATAATGGATACATATTAAATTACACTCATGTGAATCTTTGTTGAACAGGAATTTTAAAAGCATTCATATTATATTTCTGTGCTGGGATTGGAGAACACAAAAGTAGGTAACATCTCAACGTGAGGTTTTCCATTTTTGGATGCATATAACAGATCTAGAGCACCACGCCCTAAATGTGTTTAGTCTCATGGATGCTAGTAACCTCAAGGTACAGGCTTACAGTAAGTGTCTGACCTAAGCCTGAATCAGAAGGTGGACCGTAGACATATATGACCACTTGACCACTTCCTCAAATTGTATAACAGTCACTGGCAAAGAAACAGCAGAACTGGATGAAAAAATTGTCCTCAGTTAACCACAGTTAAGTCACCACTTCCTACAGCTCCTGCACAGTAAAAACACAAATTTATTGGAAACATGAAGTGTTGATTTCGCATTGACAGCAAACTAATCACATGCGGACATTTTGTAGTTCTGTAGAAATAACAGTGACTGTTGTTCTGAGACTGGAAAGGGGCCATAGTTCAGTGGATCTAAGTCAAAGGTACTTATGCACAACAGTGTCGCATGCACTATACTAGATTGGCTGCTAAATCTCGTAAATATGATTTAAAAAAGCAGGACAAGTATGTGACAAAGTACAAGGGGTGAAAAATCACATCCTCTATTCAGAGAAGCTGAAAACCTTTGGTATTTTGTAAGATAACTGAAACCATTGGTCGCTATCAAACTATTGTCAATTACTCTACTGATCACCACAGCTCTACACAAAATAGCACTGTGCAGAGGAAACACTATTGAAAAGGTTTCCTTCCCTGCCACTCACCTTGTCCATGTGGAATATGAGGTCCAGCTCACAGACGTTTTCAAAGCATTTATCCAGCGTTTCCACAAACACCTGCAGCGAAGAGGATTCGTTTAGTCATCACTTATAAAATAAACACCAACACGTAGAGAAGAGTGAACCTACACATGTAATTAAAAAGGCCCATATTGGGAAGATTATAATTAGATAATTGGAATTTATAATTACATTGGAGGGCGTAACAAATATTACATCGCCTCAGGAATTTATATTATCTTCTGTTGCAATGACTTGTGCTTCACACTGAGCATCAAACTACAGAGTGATTTTAGATAGGATTCCAGTACTGATGAAAATGTTAAGGTTAAGGCCATACAGGGGGTTCAGAACAAACATTTAGGTTTAATAAAGGTTAATGTGCTTGGTTCAAACGTGTAAAGTGAGTACACTGATCAAAATAATATAGGAGAGATGTTTAAGGAAACAGTTAAAGCATTAGGATATATTTACTGAGCTTTGTGTACAGCATGCGTTTGTGATATCTTGGTTTCCTCCTTTATATTATGTGAGTTAACACGTTTTACATTCAAAAAGATTTCACTTGAACAGGAGAATTATTTTCATTTAGAAATTACACCAGCAATTAAAAGTCAAACGTAAAGGGGTGAATGAATTGTCCTTCTCAAGATGAATTAAATACAGCATCATGTAATGGAAAGCAGTTTGTGTAGTAATTCAAGTTAGAGCCAGCTTGTTATTTTCTACTTGGGCATATTTGTATGATGGAACAAAGGGGTGCTATGGAAAAAGGGAGGTTTTACCTCAAAAGCCACATATTCAATATACTTATGGAGCAGTTAAATAAAGCAGAAGCCGACCTGGATCAGGTCCAGGATGCCGAGCTCGCTCTCAGATGAGTCCACACAGAAGACAAAGTAGAGAGTTGCATAATGTCGGTAGATCAGCTTGTAGTCGGAGCCACCGATGAGACTGAAAACGGATATAAATGTTAGATTCCAAGACAATCCCACAAATAAATGCATCTTGTGTATTAAATAACTCTCTATTAACAGACAACTTCATCATTATCGTGTGAAACAGTTAATCAGAGAAATGGTATGTGTGACAACTTGTGTGTGTTTGCCTCCATCTAATGGTTAAAACAGTGATACTGCATCTTCAGTCTGCCTCTGGCTCTGCTTTACCCCTTTGCCAAGATATGTCAGCTTCTGTCCTGTCATCAAAGTTAGTGAAGAAAAAAAAATCCAAAACTGACTCTAGGTTTGCAGTCGTTAAAGTTCTGTCAAGATGTCATAACATATCATAACTGAAATTACAGATCCGCCTATATGACCCTGCCAATATAAACGTGAATCTCTCCAAATGTACACAATCTTATATCAATCAAATAACGTCGGTCTTTCCATTTAAAAAAAAAAAGTGCAGCTGCAGGTTTTATTCAGCTGATCTTTGAACAAGCACATCCAAAGAACTTTTTAAATGCTCAGAAGGAGCAAAAATCTGCTCTGTTCTTTAATTGTCAGTGTCTTTTATACAGATTTTCTACCAACAGCATTTTACTTAGGTAAAAGATCGAGTAAATAGACACAAATGTACTCAGCTAAAAGTAAAAGTACAGCATTAACTTTTCCACATCAGTAAAAGTAAGGAAGTACCTGCTTTTAAATACACTTAAAAGAATCAAAAGTAGAATAACTGGCAGAGCGTTGCCTATTTTCTGATGCAATGGTCAACTACATCATTAACTGTGCCTAGAGTCTATTATTCAGTTAAATATAAGAATAATACAGACTCCGTCATATTAATACAGAATGATGCTACTGAATATATTTGCATTGTCACAGTAATTAATGGCTAAATCTCTGCAGGAGCCTCTACAACCATTAATCCATCTCTTTCCTCTCATTGATTAAGACATGGTCTAATATTACCTGAAAACAACACACATGTAACATAACGCCTTCAGGGTATGAAGTGGAGTGGGAAACACAGATATTTGCTTCTGTAGGTAGTGAAATGAAATTGAATATATCATGAAAATATTTCTTTTTAAGTACAGATACATTAATTAAATGTACTCTGTTTCATCCCACTACTGGCAAACAGCACTACTTGCCTTCCACCCTCCAGGAAGTTGCAGACATTATCGTCTCTCTTTGAAACCAGATGGAAAGTCTCTCGTATGATCTGCTGTTGCATGTCCTCTGCCTGCGGGAAACAAGTTGCACACTGTGGTTAATACCCCCCCTGCAGGCACGACCGCCATCGAGCTGTAAATAGCACAAGTTACATGGAAAACAAAGCAGTTACAAGCTACGACAATGAGCTAAAATCTGAGATCTCCACAGTGTATACACGATACGTGTGTTATTTGTCTGTGAACTCATGTGACATGTCTACTAACACTGTTAAACGAGGAAATAAAGACATCCGTTTATACAAACATGCTAATGTTGTGAAGATCAAACCCAAACATACTCACAAAATACTGATAGAATCGAATCAGTCGCGGTTTCCCGTGGTTGTTAAAAATCAAAATGGCCTTAATCATTTTTACTCTTCAAAGTTTTGGATCCACTATGTGAAAAGATTCATAAAATACTGCGATTTTGTCTGTTTTGACAGCGTTAGCTACAATGCTAAAAGTCCTCTCAGCTGGCCGGATGACTTAACTGGTCACATCCGGTTGGGTCGCCAAATTTACCAGTCGGCCTCGCACGAACAACACAGGTGTTTCATTCCGGATAGAAACTTTTCCGTCATTCAAGTTTCCCTGTTGCACCCAAGGAGAAGTTAAAATGGTATTTAATAATAATACGTTATTCAACGACCTAAGTGAGTTTACAGCACATGTTGTGCCTTAAAATCACTCACAAAAAGTGTAAACCAGTACCTGAATTTTGTGTTGTTTCTCTGACTCCTACAAACAATGTCAGAACTGATATTTCTATGTCTAATGATCCTTAAAGACACCATATGCTATAATTCATGAGCCTTCCAGTGAATGAAGCTCATTGTCAGTTTATCTTTAAACAGTTTTTGACACTTTGTGTCGGGTTTTCGAGTCAACTTCCCAATGACCTATCCTTAGTCAATTTTGTTGAGGGTTTACATTGTTTCTCTGTTCCTTTGTGGCCCATGTGTCATCACAAGTTCGGAGACTTTTCCCACATCACATAATTTTGCAGTCTTTGTGACTAATGCACCAGCAACTGAGGCATCCAGTAATTAGGGGACCTTTTGTACCTTTTGTCGCTGTCTTGAAAACTACAAACTGGTGATGTCCCACTAGCGGTACCTTTCTTTGATATGATGTTGTAAGCCGGAGGAAAAAGCTGAAAGGAGCCACGTTCATGAGTCAGCCCTGGCTGACACTCAGACCACATCTAAGGCCTTAGAAATGGGTTGGGTTGATGTTTGATTCATTGATTGAAGTAATATGGTCATTTGACTGACAAGCACATATTTATTTTCTTAAATTCAAACATTGCAGTTGGTTATATCTTAATCAATTATTAATCCTCCATACTCGATCAGGGTTACTTGGGTTCAAATGGGATAAAAAGTTAGTTTTTGGCGTCATAAGTGTAAAACCAGAGGACAAAATCTAGACAGTCCTCTATCTAGACAGTTTGTCTAACTGTGGACTTTTGTTTTATTCTGTAGGTTTTAAAATCAGGTGACCCATGTGGCCAGCAAAGATGCCATTCAGTAATGAGATATAATTAATTGAGTAAAGTAAAATAAGTAGATAAACTGAGCAACGGCAAAACATATTTTGTGTGTACATGTGGCTATGTCACATGAATACACACATCATCCTTTGTCATTTCGAAATCATACTCAAACTATTTAATACAAATTCAAGCCAGCCATTCAGTTTAGCTTTAGCTTGTTTGTAAACCAGCATCCATCATGATTTCTTCACAAATTGGATTTTCTGGTTCGATAACTGTGTAAAAAGTGCTGGTCTGAATTTGAATCGATTTGAACAGTATTTACGTTTTACCTCAGGTGGCGCTGAAATACGAAACTTTTTGGGAGTTCAACTCATCTAGATCCGTGTGGAACACCTTCTGAAGCTTTAGGCAAATATTTTACATCGGCAGATGCTTCTGCTCAAAATGTCAGTTTTTATAAATTTGTATAAACACCTCCAAACTTGTTTCCCTGACTGTTTGCTGACTACATGACTCCAGTTTCCATTTGTCTATGTCATAAGCTGCGGGGTTCACACACTTTATCTTCTGTGAATGTAGAAATTATGTATTCATGATTTGTGCGTTATGAGTAAAATTATATAATTTGTTCAGAACTGTAACTAAGATAGATGTGTCACCATATTTAAGACAAATTATACACAAATACTGTCCCCTAATATCCCACCTGTACTGAAAGATGTATAGTGTGAACATATAATCTGCATTTTCTAAAAATGTTTGCACTTAATTTTAAAATCTCACATGTTCACCTGCAGCTTTACCTTATCTGATCTCAAATTGTCCCATCTCACCTTATCTTACCTAACCACTATCTTATAATACATGTCAGTGTGGGAGAAATGTGTAAAATCCCTTATGAGAATAGTCTGGTCTGTCATCAAGATAGACCAGAGACTCAATACAGTATCTACAGTCTAACGAGTAGACAAGTATAATGCTACACAAAATCATACATGTCTTGTAAGACAGAGGGTCCTCATAAAAACATTTGGCCGGTCTGTGGTCCAGTGTCACTCCATCAGCCGATCCTTGACCCACAAATAGGGTAAGTTCAAACCGGCCCGACACCATTCTGCATTTCTGCGTGATCAGCCTTCAGCTACATCAAAATGTCAGAGCACATTTCCTCTTCTGATTTCATATCCATTAATTCTCTGTTGTATGTTTTTCGTCATTAGTGCTGCAAAGCCACCGTGCTGTTCTGCATATCATCTATTATTTCCCCACTAAATTCCCTTCCTCCTGCATGAGCACAGTAGAAAACAAACAGACGCTCATTAGCATGTGTGACCCGTTGGTGGTAAACAGGCTTATTTCCACATGAGTGCAGTGCGAGAATGGATTCCACCGGGACGGTCGAGGTAGGTGGGCCCGCCGGCTGCCTTCATGGGGACTTTAATAGGCACTTAACAAATGCAAGTGGACAAGCACAACATTCTCTGGCACAGGGGGGGTCATGTTGGTACAGTGAGCACTTGTTAGAGGGTGACTCACTGTATTTGGACTCTTGGGTGGTCACTGATATTCACTTCATTTTTAATGTGCATTTTTTTCCTTTCTCCTCTCAGTGCTAATTGTTGTATTGTGATGGATGCCGAGCGCTGTCTGCCAGGGCTGAGGTAATGTGTGGCGTCCACATAATGCCGCTGTGCTCTGCTCTGCTCTGTGATGAAAGCAGCCTGTAATTACAGGGATAATCAAAACTGTCAGGGGCTCTTCTATGGACGGTTTTATTTACTGTCTACTTCTATCACAGCATCACAAGCTGCATGGACCTCCACATCCTCAGCCCGGGGCCTCAGACCTCCAGAGATCATTGCAACTGTACTTGTCTGGGTCTCAAGCAAAGTAAAAGTCACACAGATCTTGGACGATCTCAGTCTAACTCAAACTCATCAGCATATATATATATATTAAGTACCTAGGAACGCAACTTGACTTAGTTTTGTGGCTTTTATGGAGCTCAATAGGTCGTGAAATTCCCTGTTAAGCCCTTTAGGTTGTACAAAGCCCTTACACATCATGGGGTAGGGGGTCTATATCCACTGTGACCGACAGTTACAGTGGATGTTACTGCCGGTCACAGTATTTTTAGAAGGAACACACACATAATAACTTAATTGATACAGTCAGTACAGCACAACAAGAAAACAAACAGATGGTATATTCCAGATATAGCCTCAAGGTGGCAGCATTTAAGTGTCCTTATGTGACATGGATTGTATAGGCTCATTTCAACAACAATGGTTACATCGTGTGTGACTTGATAACAATAACACGAACACAATAGCCACTTCAAGTTAGGTAACATGGTCATATATGTGCAAGTCCCGTGTGTTGCATCTAAATGAATTACAGGCTTCACTAAAGCTCCAGTTTTTTACATGTCCCTCTCTCAATAGAATAAGCTGCCTTGGGTTGTTAGAAAATACATAGGAGGAACATGGCTCTGTATAGTGATACATAATCTTCATGTTTTTCATTTCCAACTCCTCGTCCTCATAGTTAAACTGTTGGATAGTAAATCAAGCCAGCCATTCAGTTTAGCTTCAGCTTGTTTGTAAACCAGCAATCCATCACGATTTCTTCATGAATTGAATTTTCTGCTTCAACAACTTGGAACACAGTGCTGGTCTGAATTTGAACAGTATTTGCGTTTGACCTCAGGTGCCGCTGACACAAGGACCTTTTTTGGAGCTTAACTCATTGAGATCCTTTTCTCCCTAAAGCTGGATGAGAATATTGAACATCAGCAGATGGTTGTTGTTAAAGTGAAAATGTCTGTTTGTTTTTTATCACCCGCACCTCCAGACTCGTTTCGCTGGCTGTTTGCTGACTCCATGGCTCCCGCTAACTTCTGCTGATGTCATTAGCTGAGGGGTTCACACACTCTTTCCTCAGTCTCCACCGTCGTCTGGGGCTGTGCACAGACCTCAGTACACAAGGCCCTCTGCTGCGTGTCTGTGAGAAGCAAAACAACCCTGATCCTGGATCAGTCTCCTGGATTTCCATCACACCGCGACGGAGGGCACGCCGGTGAGCAGAGAGGAGAGTGAGGCACGAGGTCTCACTTCGCCTCTATTTTTGAGACGATGTGGAATTCTTAGACGATGTGGATTTTTCTAATGCACATATGATATGTTGTGATGACGCAGATGTAGTTAGTGTATTGTTTGTTTCCCCCTGCAACTACGATGTATTGTGACGAAGCAGATGTAGTTTATGGTTTGTTTTCCCCTGCACATATGATATGTTGTGACGATGCAGATGCAGATAATGGTCTGTTTTCCCCTGCATATATGACATGCTGTGGGGAGGCAGATGTAATTTATGGTTTGTTTTCTTCTGCACATGTGATATGCCGTGAGGATGCAGATGTTGCCCACGGCCTGTTTACACACTGTCAACACACACGCAGATAAATCCGGCCCCTCTCGTGATGAGTACCAGACCGGTCTCTATGGCAACCGCTCTCCTACGGCGGCTCGGCTGCAGTGAGGGGAGCCACGCCCACTCTCGCCTCAGACCCGAGGGCGGAGTTTGAAGCTCGAGTGATTCATCTTGATAAACGGAGACGATCTGTACGCACGGCGCCGTGTTTACAGCGGACACGGGCAGACTGCAGACCGTGCGTGTTACCTGTGCATTCATCCACGGCTCCGCGACCCGCTCACGCTGCCTGTGCATCGACTGAGCGGGCATTAGATCAAAGGAGCCGAGCGACCCTCCGGAGCAACAAGGTCAAACACTCCGGTCCCCCCCCCCCCCCCACCCCGGTTGATAAGAAGGTGCATTACAGCCACCACAACAACGCGGTGCGTGTGTGCATGATGCGAGGCTGAGCAGGAGGAGGAGGAGGCTGCTGCGGTCTGAACCCAGATTTTTTATCCCTGGATATTTTCGACACGGGCGTCGTGCCGTTTGCGTACACGGGCTGCGTGCGTGTGTGTGTGTTTGTGTGTTTTAATATGACACCGAGTGCTCCCCGCCGCCTCTTCCCATCCCGCGTCTGAGGGGTGGGGGGGGGTCTCACCCGTTCTCTGCCTCCCGAGGACCCTCCAGCAAGGGGACGTTGAGCGTTTTTTCTTCCAGCCATGGAGAGTGAAGATGCGGATTACAGAGGAATCCCCGCCGCTGCTGTAGCCGCATCGTACACCCCGACACGGCGCTGTTTTCGGCAGGACTAAGCGACACTATGAATACACATTTTCAGCCTAGAGGAATAAATCAGTGAATTTAGTCCGGAGCACGGTTGGACTCTCCCCACTAGGAAACGTGTGAGAGAGAGAGGGCGCTATCCCCGCTAGCCTGTGTGTAGTAACGCTAGCTTCTAGCTCCTTTAGCCGGCTAACTGCTAAAAGGTGCTGGCTGGGGAATTGAAAAGCGGTTTCATAATTCCGGCCGGGCTTCGCCGAGCCTTTCCCTCCCTCAACATTTTTATTCACAGGGTCTGGGGGGATTCACTCATTCCAGGAATGAGGTCTCGAACAGAAAGGAACCGCTTGACCTTGTTTTGGGGTCTGATGCTGGGTCTGTCGTCCTGCCTCCGGCCCGCCACCGCAGAGAGTAAGTACCGCTGCTCCACATGACCCGACCTGGTGCTCAGTCCTCAGGCTTCAGTACCGTTCACACATGTGGACTGAGGTCACTGTTCGTAACAGGGAAAACACAATATCTTAGGCTGTATGTTTCTTATATAGTATTGCACTGTAAATTAAGAAAACAATCTTTTTCAGTAATATTAGGAATTTATTAATATTGAAGAATAAATATGGTGTACCACAGTGTAATTATGTGGTTATAGGATAATATAATAATCATATGTATCAAGAATTAAACCGAAAATATTTGCATGTAGGAAATGCAATTTCATCTTAAATGGAAGAAACGGTTCAATATGTAATTTTTTGTAATTGTGCAATTACGTGTGGTTAATTTCATGTTTGGTAAATGCTGTGTGTCTTCACAAAGTCACCTCGCAGTGCTATAACTTAGTTTTAAAACAGACTGCCCAGTTAAATCTCTTTTTAAGTGTGTTGGTATATACAGGATACCGGGAGTCAGCCAAGGCCAGTCAAGCTTTATTTACACCACATTGTCAACTCTGAGTCATGGCGTGAGGAGGAAGATTCAAAACAAGCTGATGAAAATAGGGACACAAATTTGAATTGAGAAATAAAAGAAACCTGGTGATTAAGTCATTAAGGTTGACCTCTCCTACATTGAGCAAGTATGGGATTTATACTTCCCCGCTGAAAACATTCCTAAAATGTCGGCAAACATTAGGCGCTGGATCTGTTTGTACCAATAACTTTGACAAATTCATCTCTTTGGACGTTAAATTTGATAAACAACTACAACACATACAAAATGTGAACGCATAGACAGATTTTCTACATAGATGTTCTCATTTTTGGGAGGTAGAACTTGCTATAGAAGGATGGGGAGTCCCGGTATTGATGTTTTCATGGTTTTAGAATTTTGAGGGGCAGTTTAGTCTAGATTGGGCACTACAGATGAATTTTCATTTAACCTTGAACTTTTCAAAGTTTCTGACGAGACAACCAGTTCTATGTATTCTTCAGAATATAGGTGTTCTTTACCCAGGAATGTTTTTGTCAATATTACTCCCTCAAGATTTAAAGAAACCAATGCACAATATTTGTCAAATGGCATCACTGTGCTTCTTCCTGGCAGTGCACCCCTCAATTATCCTCCTTAGCTAAACAAACCTGGGAACACCTCGGAAAAAAAAGCTTGCAGCATCTCTCAGCATGCAAACCTTCAGATTTAACAAATGTAAAGCTTCCATAGCTTTGTGTTACCATCTGAATGTCTTTCAATGTTTCCAGCTATACTGCAAACTAAAACTAGGCTTCCTGATTCATCCCATTCACCGTGACATGTTGGGGAGGGGCGGGTGGGTCAGGGGGTTGAACCAGGGTCCGGGTTTTAAAATAGTACAAGCCAAAGTACATTCACAGGCAAAACAGACTAAGTTCTGTTGATTGGAAAGAGTGAGGAGCTTGTGAACTGTGTCTTATGGGGTTTACTGTTAGCCCAAGTGGGCACCGGACAAACCTGGGAAAAGCAGAGGTGTTCCCATCGAAATCCTACATTTATTCTCAATGCGATGTGGTGCTGTCTAAAGGTCCCTTGTGTGGCTAAACTCTGAGCATTCCTGTTGGTTTACTGTATCAGTTGGGACGAAAAAGCAGCTGGCAGGATCGGGTTAACCAGGTTCAGCTTGGCTACTGCACACACAACTTTGCAGATGTACCAAACAAGTTTGATCTGTCAGGAAGGATCTGGTTCTCATGCTTCCCTGTGCATTGCTTCTCACCTTGCCTCTCATGTGTAAAAGTATTTTTGAATATGTTCCCCCTCGGGCAGTCTGTCTCTAAGAGGATGGAAATGAGGAGTAAACAGACTCGCTGCAGTCTAGTGGCAGTGAATGAAGCACCAGCTTAGAGGCATATTGCTTCCTATTTCTTGTCATATTGGGCTTCTGGTGGATTTCCTGCAATTGTCTGCGGACAGTCTGGGACCCGCAGTCAGCGGGGAAAAGGTTATCAAAAGTAAATATATGGTCTAGAGGCTCATCAAAACAGCAGAGATAAGCTTGTGTACTCAGCTGTTTTAAATGTGTCGTCGTTGTGGTGGTGCGATACCTGCTATTGATATTTTCATGTAGCGGGAGCACAAGATGAAATTTGATCATAAGTCTTTGTTTGGGATTTTCACAAGCATGGTAAGGAGCAGTTCCCATGAAAGATGGCCATGCTGGCGTTGCAGTGAGGCCACAGAGGGTGAAGCGTAGAGGCTGTGGTGATGTAACATCACTAGGCAGTGTTTCTTTTTTACAGGCCTGGGTGTCGGGATTGTATTAACAGGTATGCAACTCACTCAGGGCTGCGGACGGTGTGCACTGACAAGTAGATTATAGAGAAAGACATGACCGCCATACCAGTACACTGCCTGCTTTAAATCACACCAAAGGAATTTTATAATGTCACACACCAAAGGCTGTCACATCCTGTCTGGAGAAGATTTAAACACCTAAAGCCAATTAACATGCCAAATAAAAATAAAGGCCATACAACTTCAATGCATTTTCAGCAGTACACTGGTACACTACAAGCAACTAGCTAAAGCTCTAGTGTGCTTTGAAACTTCTGCCACGAGCAGGGTTGAAGGAGGCCAACTTTGGGATGGTTTATATACTGGTTCTATGCAGAGTTTACTGGGCTAAAACATGCCCAAATTACAGAACAAACTTAAATTGTTTCAGCCACTTTTAGCCACTACTAACTGGATTTTTGTGTTGCTGCCAAAGATATGTATTGATATGTGCAGTGGCATTTAACTGGATAATAAGTATATGTATGTGAATAAGGAATTTCACATTTTCCCCCCATGTTATGGAATGTGATATAACTGCTAGTTTTGATTTTTCCTATAAGTATGAACTATAAGTATTTTTTTTACACATGATTGTCTATAGCTACTTGAGATTGTCAATTTATGACCTGTATCCAGATTCCCCCCGCCCCCCAATTTCTAGTAAACATGAATTTAACGTAGAATCAGCTTGTTTGGTATTTTGTCACTAGTCATTAGCTGAGGACTTTGAGTTTCATGGACATCAGCATTCAGCAGATACTTGGTCTCTACGCTGGTCACGACCTGCGTGGCCCGAGCTTCAGGCGCCTGAACCTGTTGCTTCATAATTTGTGTGTAGTTTTTATAACTTTATTCCCAACAAATGTTGGCAAAGCCCTGAGTCATAATTACAATCTTAAAGTTCATCTTCCCTTTCTCTGAGCTGCGTCCAGATCTGCTGTGATGTCAGATATATTTAATTAACTTTTCAAACAAGAGATGCTGGGTTGTAATACATCCTCCCTGGTGTCATGTTTCAGAGCTGCTCCCTTGTACAGAAAAACACAACATGTGCAATTACAATATGTTTCCTAAAGAACAAAACTGCTGAAAAGGGATGACTGATTACTCTTGAAATTAGTTAGATCACTTACCTGCAGTTTATATTTGGGGTACTGCCATACAACCGTAGTAGTGTTTAACAGTCACAGTTGAGTCTTTCCTATATGAGCGGAAAAATGTGTTTATTGACCACAACAAAAATGTTTAATTTAGTTTGAAAATATGTTAATGAATCACGGTCCTGCAGTAAGAAAAAAAGGTAAAATCTGAACAATGTTTACGGAAAATATAGAATGGTGATACTGGTGTGTAGCTGATAAGTCATAGACCTGTGTCGTGTTAAACTACGCTTTCAGATAGGTCCCGGGAAAAACGTTCATTGCCAGCAGAAAGGTTCAGCGTGTTCTTTCGGAAATTGAATTAAACAGTTCCAACTCTGTGGCTTCTGAAAAAACACTATTTATGTTTTGGAGAACTACAGATGTTCATATCGGCAGTATTGTCCGTGGCTGATTACCTACCATTTAGTCCTGCGACATTTACAGATTTTTACAATATTCACGTTCAACATCAGTTTGTACAGCATTCTTTGTTTCACGTCATTCCATTGCTTAAACTTTGGTATGTTAAATATTACACTTTTAATTTAAAAGTGATGTGCCCAACCCTGGGACATGGCAGATAGTCTAGGATTACGTACAGCCAGGAGTACATTGCTCTAGATCCAGGTGATACTTACATTTATTTACGCTCATTAAACTTGCAACACCAGACCTAATGTTTGATTATGAAAACTTAGAATTTGTATCCTGAAAATTACTCATCTTTCCTAAACATTTTAGGGCCACATTTGTAAAGTAGAACTTGAGACCAGCATTAAAGTGGTAGTGTGACAACCTGCTGATTCGTATGAGTTTTCCATGACTCACTGCCCTGCAGCTTTGAAGTGTAAATCCTCCTCACTGTGATGTGCGATAATGGCCTCCATATTTCTGTGGGTGCTGCTGGGGCTTCAGGCTAAGTGTTGTTTAGAGTACACCACAAAAGTGGGAGTAAAGGCTGAAGAGGCAAACACTCCACCGATCATATCCATCATGCAGCACCAGACTTTTTCTGATGAGGGTCAGGATTATTTAAAGGCAAAAAAAGGGAGGGCACTTTTTAATACTTTTCTTTATGGTGGTTTTTGGTCCATTTCTTCGTCAAAATAGAGCGGGACTCTACTGATGGTCAAATTCAAGAAGTTCAAATTAATTTCATGGGAGGCTCAATGAATAAAGGTGAGGGGAAAAAAGACTTGTATAAACGAACAGACCGTTCAGAGATACAGTGGTTTTGGGGAAATTTGAGTTTGTCCTCACTTTTCCAGTTTCAGACGTTAATAAATGCCCCAGGAACAGACCTATTATGTATTTAGTGCAGTCTGACATTATCTCAGACAACAATTATCACATAACCAGGATTGTGTTAGCATCCATGAATTGAGCAAAACTAGATAGATAAACAAAGGTGGGATGAGGACACACTCACAGTCTATACATTGTAGGGATTACCATTAAATTCATGGTTCCCATTGGATGTATCCTACAAACCTGCATTACTTTTGTTTAGTGCAACCAACCGATTGAAGTTTTCACTTGAACTGTAAAATGTTTCAACATCTGTGACTAAATGTGGTATTGCCATTCATGGTTCCATGGTAGTCTATTCTATTGACTAAAGTCATCATCTGAGTTTTCCTCCAGCAACAAAACTTTTGTGGTGTTGTGGCAACTTTAAGATGGGAAGTCAGTTCGAAATTTAAAGTTTTCCATAACTTTGTTTTACGTGACTTGAAAACATTTCCAACAGTCCTAGTGCTAAATAACATGCTAAAATATGATTATGAGACATAAAAAACTAAATATTGTATACACAAGACATAAATTCTATAGTTGTTAGTATTTAAACATGATTTCAGCGTTAAGCACAAAGCCTCACAGAGCTCTTACCGGGGCTCCAGGCTCTTTTTTTCATGAAAAATACATTTGTTGTGACACTCCTCCACGATTCTTTCTGCTCTTTGTTTAACTTCTTTTCAAATATTTGTGTAGATTAAATCATATAGTCTGTATTTAATCAACTTACAGTCTGTACATATTTTATGGATGATGTTTTTATGTCAGCATAGGCCTTTACTGGAGTTATATTCTGATGGCTTCCTAAAAGCAGATAAAACAAAAATAGTGGGTCATGTTCGGTAGACACAAAACAACAACAGCCTGAAAGCAGAGCAAATTAACCTTTTTGCATTGTTAAATTACACTTGAATAGAGCACGACCCAAGTATTTACTTTGTCACACAATGTTAAGTTGGCATTGAAACGAGAACAGATGTTCTGTCAACAATAGATGGGCTCAAGTGTACTGTCAATATTTAAGAAAGCTATTGGATAAATACTTCTTTGTAAATATCAATTTCTGAAATTGAGATGTTTGGTTGTATCTTGTTACATTTAACAGTTATTCATTGCTCTGTTTAAATAGTGGGTCAGTAAATTTTGAGGTATTAAGATAATTTGTGAGAAGTTGTTCTTATACGTCGCTTAAAAAGATAGTGTAGTTTGATTAAGCTAAAACGACATGGTATGATGAGGAGACATTTATATCAAAGAAACAAATATGAATTAAGGAAGTAGGTGGTTGGATGTTTATGTTACTCATCTTACCCTCTCCTTTTGTTTTCCCCTGCAGTCTGTGGTCCCAGCATCGACATTGGCAATGATATCAGTGAATTCAGGCGTTTAGAGAACTGCACAGTGGTGGAGGGCTACCTGCAGATCCTCCTCATCGGTGACAAAAACAACAATAATATCAACCTGGAACATTTCCGCTCCCTCAGCTTCCCCAAGTTGACCATGATCACTGACTACCTGCTGCTATTCCGGGTGTCGGGCCTGGACAGTCTAAGTGCGCTCTTTCCCAACCTTGCCGTCATCCGAGGACGTAACCTGTTCTACAACTACGCCCTTGTAATATTTGAGATGACCAGCCTGAAGGACATCGGCCTGCACAACCTGCGTAACATCACCCGTGGTGCCATCCGCATTGAGAAGAACCCTGAGCTGTGCTACCTGGACTCTATAGACTGGTCACTCATCTTGGATGCAGAGTTCAACAATTACATTGCCGGGAACAAGCAGTCCAAGGAGTGCAGTGATGTTTGTCCAGGCATCATGGAGAATAGTCCGCAGTGCAGAAAGACCATGTTCAACAACAACTACAACTACCGCTGCTGGAATTCCAATCACTGCCAGAAAGGTAAGCAGACTGTCACACATGAAAGCTCATTAGGGATTTGAATTGCAAATGGATTTTGGAGATAGTCTAGCCTTTGGCCTGTTTTTGTAACTCTGGGATATAATGAACAACCCAGTGTCCATAACGGTGGCCTGCCAACGGTCAGTAGCTGTGTTTGGGCTGCAGGGAAGGAGGAGTGCAGAGGAATGTCGTCATATATATAGCTCAGGTGTTTAAATCCTAGTTAAGAAGACATGAATAAAGAGCTAATCATAGGTATCAGTGCTGACAACGGTTCTACCTCTGCCCATGTTGCTGTGGGTGTTCTGAGTATTAGCAATGACACTCATTGTCAGCATCTGTTTAATTAAATACAAAATTACGTATATTCTAGGTTGGTTACCTGAGGGAACACAATGTGCTGCAATTCTCTCAAAAGAGTCTGTATCAGGTATATAGAGACAGTTATTTTAAGCTATTTGGTTTAATACAAATGTTCTCTCCTGCATTCCCTAAACAAACCGATTTAAAGGAGCGAGTAGATTGGTTTATAATTAAACCACTCAAAGCATAGTGAGTTTGAAGTATCCCTTTAATTCAGTGTATACGACTGCAGTGTTTTCGATGACTTGTTTTGCTGGTGCTTTTCAGATTTGTGTGTGTGTGTGTATGTGTGTGTCGGAATTGTTTCCCTGGTGACTGGCCCCTTGCTGCAAACTCGGCATGATGATGTTTTCAGACTTGTGACATGAAACTGTCGCAGGACTGGCCTTGATCACATGCATGCACGCCCGCGCAGTCGTCATCATTTAAACATAGTTGAAGCAAAGACAAAGATACAGGCAGGCAAACATAAACATTCAAATTACGGAGATGCAAATATTTCTAACATAGACGCATACACCTGGCCTGCTTTGTGCGTTGTTGCAGTGGCAGTGTGAGCATGCTGGGAAAGAAATCCCAGGGTGGAATATGGATGAAGGGATGTTAGAATGATGGAGGTGTCTTGAGGATGGAGGATGATCCAGGGGCGGGTCAAGTGGAGGAGCAAAAGTTGGTACTATTTATTATTTCACTTGTCAACATTAAAAAATGGAGACCACTCCTCTTTTTCGTTATTTGTGGAAACTTTAATGCAACTCACTTAAACATGTTTAGGTCTGTTTGTAATGAGAAACTGGGAAGGGCAAATTAGACTTTGCCGAGTCACCACAGTCTTGGTAATTATTGGGAAACACTGGACACAGTATAGTTCCAGATCATGTAACTCCTGTAAGTCCTGTCAACAGTTGTCTTCACAGCTACCTAATTATTGATGTGACTGTTGGTGTCTTCTTTCAGCCGCAATCAAATGAGCTGGAATTCCTATATCGTCAACATTACAGGTGAAGTGATAATGTGAGGAGTGAAAGTTGATCAAATATAATATTTGTGTTAGCATTTTAGGCATTTTGTCTACGTATCTTTGTTGTACAATTGGTTAGGAGCTCAAGTGTAACTGTGTGGTGCCGTTTCCCCTGGTTTGAGGACATCTTTCTATCTCCACGCTGTTGAGACTAGACTGAAACATATTGTTTTTCACAAGGCGGGAGTTGTGAAGGACAGGAAATAGATGTCAATATTATTTTGAAATAGCCAACTACTCAAAATGAATACCTTGGGTGGAAGAACTTCTATTACCAGTGCTACTGCAACAGCTGCTGCTACTACTGTTTCCATTACCTCTGCCTTAACTAGCAAGCCATCTGCCAATTCTGCTACAACTAATTTATTTTACTAAAACTACTACGTCTCCATCTTAGACTTCTAACAGTTACTTCTACCACTTGGTGCCACTACAACCACAGTTGACACCATTAGGCATGAATGCTGGGGCCACTGCTCTCATTCACAGTTGTTGTCATGTCCAACAGACATTGCTACACTCAGGCTTCATCCATACTACTAAGAGTTTTTTAGCTCCTAAATCTAAGACATTTAGAAATGCCGTTGGCCCCATTTTAGATTGAAAACTTCAGGGCTTCATTGTAGTCTGGACGGGCAGAAACATTGCTTGTGCAAAAGCGCTAGCAAAGGATACAAATAGGCGGAACGCGGCCGGGCCGGACCCAGATGCTTTTATTAGATCTTTATGTAGCGTTTCTATTTTAACCTGCAAACTTTCTCTTGTATTTATGGTAGTCTTATTTTAACCTTCACAGCTTTTTCGTCTTTACGGTAGTGAATCCTTGCAGCACATGTTAGTTTACTTCTGTCACTGATCCAGAGAAAGTAGGTACAAATATAAACGGTTAAAGCTGTTTAGTTGTTATTGATTGTTGAGATTGTCTTTATGTGATATGTAGTTATATAATAGGAAAAAATAAGAAAAGGGGATATATATATATATATATATTTTTCAAAAATTAAGCACTTTATTTTTAGATTTGTTTTTTATGCAAACCTTATTTTACATGAAACAAGAAAATACCTTTTTTATTTCATTTCTAGAGGTCACTTCAGTTCATCGGGAGTCAAGTAACTACAAGGCTACTTAATCTAGTTGTTGATAGACTGTTAAACTTGAATTCACAACGTTTTGATATTCCTCCAGAAAGTTCCTTGAATTTTACTTTCGTTTTCATAATTTTTTTGATGGACAGCTTAATGTAGATTGATAGATTCCCTTCTACCTGAATGGAACTCTTGAACAAATCTTATTTAGGAGAATTACAGTTGCAATCAGAAATATTCAACCCCCTCACCTCAATTGACATTATAGTGATGTGGATGACAGATAATGACAATAAATTACAAAAAACCTCATCAAACAACAAAAGATAATTATTGATGCGTATTTTAGTTATTTTGACAACAGAAGTTGACTTAACTTTGAAGTTCAAATGAAAAATGTAACTCTTTCAACACATGTGCATGTGCAGTATTATTCAACCCCCCAGCTTCAGTACTTTGTGGCGCATCCTAGCTTTTATAACTTCTAAAAAAAAATTTCGGTAAGTGCGGACAAGCTTCTTACATCTCTCGATTGGAATCTTTGCCCATTTTTCAAGTGCAAAAGCCTCTAGATCAGTGATGTTGGATGGCTTCCATGCTGCAACTGCCTTCTTTAAATCTCACCAAAGATTTTCAATCAAATTTGAATCTGGTGACTGTGAATGCAACTCCAGGACGTTCCAGGATCTTTTTCTCAACCAAGCTTTGGTGGACTGGGAGATTTTGCTTTGGATCATTGTCTTGCTGGAAAGTCCAATGATCACCACGGTTCAATTTGTCAACAGAAGGAATCACATTCCTCTTTAAAATGGCCTGGTATTTCTGTGAATCCATGATGCCATGTACACAATAAAGATTGCTAGTTCCTGCCGCATAAAAACAGCCCTTTGACCAACCTCCATGCTGGACTGTGGGGATGGTATTCTTCTGGTCATAAGCCTGGCCTTTCACATGCCAGACACACCGCTGGTCCATACGTCCAAACAGTTCCAGTTTGGTTTCATCAGTCCATAGAACTGTCACCCAAAACTCTGTAGGCTTATCCAAATTCCTCCTGGCATATTCTAGTCGACTTTTGATGTTGCTTGTGGTCAAGAGCTGAGTGAGTCTTGGAGCCGGCCATTAAGTCCTTTATTATTCAGTGCACGTCTTATAGTTGCCACTGCAGAACTTGTACCAGCCTTCATCAGGTCATCCTGTAGGTGTCTTGCATTCACACAGGGATTTATCTGAGTTGTTCTGACTAAGTTGCTGAGGGTCCTTGATGAAATGCTGGGCTTTCTTCCATGGCCAGGCAGCTTTGAAGCTGCTCCATCAGTTGTAAACTTCCTTATAATGTTCCCAATTGTGTCTCTTGGAATATCATTTTTGGGGGAATTCTTCTTCTACCCAAGGCCTTTCAGGTGTGATGAAATAATCTACTCTCTCCACTTTTGTGTAAGCTCCTTTGTCTTTCCCATGATTGCAACTCACCTTGAATACCTTCATGGGTAGGGCTTATATATGCATCACAGCTGAAGCAAATGAAGGATCAGTATAGAGTTCCCAAAGGCTTAATAATGTTTCAACTCAACTTTAGGACAAAAAAAACTGTCAGACAGCTTTAAAAACAACAATATTATATAGGGGTTGAATAATCGTGACATGGCTATCTTAACAAAATATACTGCTACACACAAATACTACATCATGCATTTTCCGAGTTGATTTTCTTTATCACTCAACTCATAAAGTAGGCATCCGAAGTTGAATATTTCTGATTGCAACTGTATGGTACTGTAAAAAGGCAGATTAGCAGTTCAAACTGGGCTATTTTTAATTGTGAAATAATGCCTTGCAATGCATACTTAGTTTTTTGTCATTTTGTATTTAAGAAAAGATTATTATAAATTGACTCAAACTTTTATTTTTGATAAATTCATTATTAAGATTAAGATGCATTTATTTGTCCCAAAACACATGCACAGACATGCACAGGCACACTCATGCAGGTAGGGCAATTTAATCTCTGCTTTTGACCCATCTGGTGCAGGACACACAGAGCAGTGAGCAGCCATGTATGGCGCCCGGGGAGCAGATGTTGGGGGAGTAAGGTGCCTTGCTCAGGGGCACTAGACAGGGTAGGGAGAATCCTCTTGGATTTTTTGGACAGATCAATCAATGTTCGTCTTTTTGTTGTTTCTCCGTGGAGTCGAACCAGAGACAAACCAGAGACCTTTTATACCCATAGTCCAAGTTTCTGCCACTAGTCCACCAAGTAGAGTAATACAAAATAATCATTACATTAATTGATAAAAAAAAAATCGATTGGTGCAGCCTTATTTTCAGGTGTGTTAAGGCCGAATTATAGTCGGGTTGCACGCATGCATGCAAAACACGCAACACGCCCCTCGCATGCCCTCCTGCGGCTTGCGTGCGTCCGCCAATTTTTCTAACTACACGACAAAGCGACGCAAGCCTCACGCAGCCCGCAAGGCTTATGATTGGTCTGCTTACTACATCCCTTCCACAATACGCGGAAATCACGGAAGATTTAGAATAACAAATATGGACCAAATAGATGAGCACGTGGCAGAAGAGATCCTAAAGTATAACCATTTGCAAAAACCGTCACTGACTGGCCGATTTGTCCGCCAGAAATAGGCTATGAGGGGCCGGAGTGGCGATCTAAATAAACAGTCGACGAAGAAGAAGACGTCTCTTCTTTGTTGGTTTTGTTTTCGACAAACAATGTTACTCCGCCTAGTGTTCTGGCGGTGAATTGCGTTGTAACACGCACAACACGTTAGTGAAGTACAAACCAAAACGAGTCCGTCGATGCAACTGCGTAGCCTTCCGCGCTTGCAGTCGCAGGACTATAATTCGGCATTTAGTATGTGAGAGGTCATTACCGATGCAGAGCTAAATGGTTTGTGTAGACAGATCATTTTAGTTTGGAAATATTGTTTCAAAATAAAAACATTGTATTATGGACCTAGGCTCTTGACTAACTGCTGCCAGCACAATTTCAGAAATGTATTCTTAGTTTTGAAAAATAAAACTCGGCAGTTGAGTGTTAAGGAAGCATCACCAACTATCCTGAGATATGGGGTGCACATACATTCTCCTGGTAGCAGTTTGTTCCCAGTCATATCTCAGAACCTGACTAACTGGATGGGATAGTTGCAGGCATGGCTAATTTATTTGTGTTCAGTTGGCATCCTCTTATCTGCGAGGTTGACATGTCTTGTTAAGTCAGTTTCAATGGACTAAATATAGAAGAAGTAGAGAATGATCCTGTGAAGATGCATAAGCAGTCTACCACGCTCCAGAGGGAGTGTGTCAGCCGGGGCAAATGGGCCATCGGTTGCCACTGCCTCTGCCTTAAAACAGAATTGATCTCAGACAACATGAGCTCCACTGCTGTCTGCACTGCAGAGACTACATTGTTGGGCTATTTATTAGGCACTTTATTGGGGAGGTCTGGTGGTAGTAAAGCCAGGCTTCATTAAAGTGACGAAGGCCGATAGCAGAGTTGTTATGAGGGCCGACCACACTGTGCTGATTTCCTCAAGTTGTTGTCTGGCAGCTTTAGCCCCTGTGGATCATAGGTTGTCTACACAAACGTACTGTACAATCCTTTGTTAGTAGAATGTAGCTTCAAAACAAGTTAAGCCTGGTGCTGCTTTTCTTTGAATTATGACTGGTTATTTGATCTTGTATGAATAGCAGCAAAAACTGTGACCACAGTTGAGCATATTATCACGATTGTCATCTGTGACCTCTGATAAGGCCCCCTGTTGAGCTTAAGTAGTCTTATATTATATCTATTGTTTAAATGTGTGCATTACTCTCTGCCTGAAGGCCGTGCTGACATGAGAGTCAACTCAGAGCCATTTTATTTTCAGGCCCGGTCATTCGTCAGATCAATAAATTACAGAAGGGAAAAGTGCTAGGCCTGTTTTTGTAGAGTTGACACAAAGGACATGCTTTCAGCCTGAGCGCATTCATAAAACTATTACAGGCAAAAGAGGGCTCAAGGCCTGTTTCCTTCTCCACGAAAGTGTTGTGTTTTTCAATCGTAGTGGTGGGGGATGCATTCTCCAGTGTTTACTTCCCTCATTTGTTGTTTGGAATCTGGTTTGGGTGTTTTGTCTCGTTCATAACTCAAAGGCTTCTTCCAAAAAAGAGCCATGTCTGTGCATGCTGGGACACAAACACACTGTCTCTTCACACCCGCTCACGCTCTCTCAAACCCCCCCCCCCCCCCCCACACACACACACACACACCAGACACACACACACACGCACTCACATGCTCTCACATTGAGCAGCATGGGGGATGTTTTTCCGGTGCTTTGTATGGTCTGAGGAGATGAAAGCACATCATTAAAGTACAAACTAGGTCTTTTGGGATTTACTGGAAGGTATTTTTTTCTTTTGTTAACCCCTGACAGAAGGGATTACACATTAAACTAGAAGGATTGTCTTCAGGGTTGCTGTTTAGCCTGCCACTATATTAATTGACCATACTTGACATGTCAGTGTTTGCTCATTTGTAGTCATTTAGCTGACGTATCTTCCTGGTGAGACAGTAAGCTCCTGCATTGATATTCCGGGTAAACAAAAGTAACTTCGAGTCTACTTCATGTTTGAATGATTTATTTTTGTATCCTGTATTTTTCTATTACACCATGTATAAAATTTTATGTAGGCAAATAAATTATTAAACTGAATGCCTTTTTATCTTGTCGGGATTTAAGGTTTCATGGTTACTTACAGTGGTAGAATCCAAAAAGACAGACAGACAGACAAATGCATACACTACCACTGACTAGGGATGGACATTCGATTAAATTGTTTTAATTGATCGTCAGAAGAATTAACGATCGATTTTCGATTAATCATTAATATTTTTAAATTAAATTTCACTATTTATAGGCTATATTAAAATGCAGTGAAAATAGAAAAAACACAGCATGTTTCCTCATTGAGATCTTTATAACAAGATGAACAACTCTTGTGGCAGTTAAACAGGATCCGTTCACTGGTTACACTTGAAACTATGCGCTGCTGTACTCTCAAACCCCGACGAGAGCCGCAGCTAGCCGCTGAGAGCTAGCTCGATTTGACGGTTTTCGACCTCTCAGTCCGGTTGTTGTCACGTCCTCTCTCCTGGAACCCCTCATCCAGACCTGGGTCTGTCCGGGTTCCCTTCCCCGTGGACTGGACTGACGGTCCGTGTGCGGACATGAAGCAGAGCAGCGGAGGCTAGCTCCGGGCTTCTTCTTCCAGCTGCTAACATCCTCACTGTGCTGCGTTCCAGGCAACTCGGATATTCCGACCTCCTGCCACATAACGAAATCCATTTTTTCCGTCGATGAAAAATCAACGAAATTCTTAATGATCAATAATCGATCATCGATTAATTATGCCCATCCCTACTGTTGGAATAATTTTATATAAGTTACCATGAACTGAATATGACCTGCATGAACTGAATATGACCTGGTGTAGGAGTTGTTATTCAGTGCTGTCTGGAAAATGCTGAAGTAAGCTTCTAAGCTGTAGGCGACCTTCTTACACGTTAGAGTTAGCCTGACTAACCACTGCTGTGCCTTGCGTAAAGTTGATTTTTAAGGAACTGTCTGTTATGGTTATGAAACCATAAAGGTTATTTTTCCATTATGTGTAGAATGGGGTATTACCAGATAAAGCAACACCCCGAAGAGAAGGAGTTATCAAGAAATGAAAACCCCACCCAATTGATGTGTTGTAATTTTGAGCTGTGCAAATAAAAACACTGTGTTTGGGAAATTCCGTTGAAGTTGGCTGCGACCTTCTCAGAGATGCGGACTTCCCTTGCAAGTAAAAACTAAGTACTCGTGTATGTCTGGTGTTTGATTCTGATTCAGTTCTTACAGCATTGTTACATATCTGGGTGAAATTCCCTTCGAAACCTACCACTGAGTTTTCAAAAGTAAACCAATCTCTGCTGTGTATTAAGCTTAAACCTGGTTCTGGGGATGCATAAACTTATTTCAGTGCCTCCGGAGCCAGTTATTGAAACCCGCTTTCTAAATTGATGCTTCTTTCAGCTACACTTTACTCATGCACTTTATACAACCAAAAGTCTGCACTGGAAATGTGCTCTATATTTTCACTCATAATTTTTTCCTCTGTGACAGAGATTCAGGTTTAGTAGGGATTAGATATCAGCATTGAGTGTAACACACAGTATTGGTCCACTAGTAATTGAGATCCAACCAGGTTCAGGTCCAAATTCTACTCAGTCTAATTGGGTCAGGTGGGGTCTGGTTTTACTGCCACAAATCCCATGTCTATGTGGTCAATATGTTAAGTATCTGTAAAGGTTCAAATGGACCTTAATTAATCAAATCAAAGAACTGGTGTATAGAATTTAAGGGAGGCTACATGTCCTTACCTCAGATTCTTACTTGCTGAAATCATCCTACTCAATGATGGTCATCCTACCATGGTTCAGTTTCCTCTGGATCAAGGAGGGAGGCAAAGGACTGATGCAGCTGTAATGTAATACAACAAGATGAGTGATGTTAATAAATTATTTGTAATTCAAGTAAAATCTTTTTCAAGAAGCTGGATCCATTCTTTTTGTATGCAATCAGTAAAATGGCATTAAGATCTTGTCCTTAGAGGATTGTAAAAACAGCTTTACTGTATTAAGCTACAGCAGCCAATCCCCAAAGAAGTTATTGATCATCACAACTAAAATCACAACAACTAGTCATGCACCCCTTACCCTAACCCAGAGCCCAGAGGCTGTCAGGGCTGGTAATTATAGGGGCTGCTAGTAAACCAGGCACATCCAGGACTACTTTTAGTGAACAGTCACACCCATCCCTGGAATTCCTGGAAGTGAACATTACTGGTTTGGCTGTGTCCAAGTGCCTACTGTAATTATGTGGCCTTTAATTGTGCTCTGTTAACACCGTCATGTCGGGATGAGCTGCGACCGGGGAGTGACATGAGTCTCTTGTCTATGGATTCGAGGTTTGGTGGAATTTGCCGGGAATAGTTTTTTCTTCTTTTTTTCATCATTTCGCTCTGACCTGATCACAGGAGAAAAACAATAAAAGAGATGAAAAACAGAACATTTTGGCCCTGTTGGAGATTTTTTTAGTTCTTTACTTAAGGGCTTTTTTCATCGTCTGTATTAATAAGGGATATAACAAGCTCCATATACTATCACAAATAACAAAAGCATGAACAGATGGCAATTTTATTAATTGATAATACGGTTCTTTCTCTTGTTCCTTAACCACATTATAGAGTGGTGTCCTGGAAAACCCAAATGCAGGTTTCGGATTTGAGTTTTTGTTCTAGTAACATAACAGAGAATCCTCCAATTTAAGGAAACTTATCTTGATAAGGTGTGGTACATTAGAACACAATAGTTTTGGAAATCTCTTATCAAAGAAAATTGAATATAAAAAAACTTCCATTTTGTTGAATTCTGGTTGAAACTATAGCCTTCAGGCTAGGATGCCGCAAGGTGAGGGGAATCTTAACCTCTACCTCCTTCATCCTTTCTATCAAATTCCAGGGATATTTCTGCCTTCCCACACCAACAAAACACTCTAACACAAAGACTAAGGAATGTGGAAAACTCATTCTGATGTCTGTGTTTGTTTGTGTCTGTGTGATTAGAGTCAACAAAATGTGGAATTCATCATAAAGCAATTGAGCTGTAGTTATTGTTCTAGAAATATTTATTCCATAAACATGTGATATGTATGTGTAACTGTAACTATAAAAAATATTTAATAATTAATGAGATCAAATAATTTAATTTTGCTTACAATTTCAACAGTTTACCCATAATGTTAGTTATTTATTGAATCATTTAATGAGTACCTTTAGCTAAATATTTAAGCGTTTATTGCATTTTGTTTGCTAACCCACCCTCTACACATGGTGTTCATGAGGTACAGAGGACTCGATATTGTACATTTACTTTTGATTCACATTGTAATTAACACTTCAGTGAACTAACACTTTAAGCTACTTAGTTGAGGTTCAATCTGTCCACATATCTCTAAGGACCTTTAAGTACCCTCGTGTTGGAAATCCCTACTTTAATCACCAATCTCAGACACCAAAGAAATTGACCAGCATTCATGCTGCCTCATCACTCAGAATTAAAGGGAATTAAAGGGAGATTTGATCTACAGTCTCACTAACTACAGTCCATCTTGATTTGATGTGACAAGGTGAGCAGAAGGATCTTGTGTGAATCCTGTTTTATTGCGGAAGAGTCAGGGAGAGACACATGTCCAGCTCATCATCGCCAACAGGACTGATGTTCAGCAAGTGCTTCACCTGTGTTAGTTTTTATTTTTTCTCTCCCAATGACCCCACTGTAATTATGCACAGGAAGCTTTAGGACACACATCTCCTCTGGGATGGCTCCTTACACTAAGAGCAGCGAGGGGGGATGAAGAAGAGGAGGGAAACCCAGAACACCGTATGATATTCTTGTCAATAACCGTGGGCAAACTACAGCTCTTTACCTGAACTGAACAGCAGCTGTTTCACGTGATCACTTTACTTGTTCCAAGTGTCTCATTGTAAAACCAAACTCAATATCTGATTCTGTTGAAAAGTGAAACCCCCAACTACCCCCCCCCCCCCTTTTTTTTCTAGTGATTATTTCATTAATTGAATTGCAACAAGACCCAATGAAGCGGTCCCTGAGTCATCTAATTGGAATCCTAAAAGAAACGGGTTTGCACCAGCCAATGAAAACTATACCTCATTCTCCCGTTTCCATCCATATGCTATGCAGGTTGTTTAAATAGCTTCTACTGGACACAATGTGATACAGTGGTACATTGTGTCATTTTGTTTGAATGTAGTGATTTTCATTGGTCATGGATTTTGGCTGCCCAGACACGGTCTGTTACGGTCGATGATGTGCTCACTCTTTGTGGCGGTCTGTGATGCTCAGAGTACTTTATGAGCCGTCTGTGTGTCAGGCCCAACTGATTGGCAGGTTTTGATGTCTCGAATCTGCTGGGAGACTCAGGAGATGAACCGGACAGTACTGCTCAGCCATGTAGAGCTGTGAATGCACCGAATGAATGGAGATCCTTGTTCTGCTGAGGCGAATCAGCCTGTAGACACTACGCACGCTACTGACTGACTGGTTTTCTGAACGACTGATTCACTGACTAAACCTTCACACTGACAGACTGTCTGCTTGTCACAGAACATGCTTTGTCCGGGACTGGAAACACCAAAATATTGTTGTGTTTTCTGTCCATCATCAACCTCTTGTTCTGCATCAGGATACTGTGTTGGTATTGTTTCCCAAACGGGCCCGAGTACTCAACACACAGGGAGGGCACAGAGAGCGTGGAGTCGGAAAAAGGGCAGGGATAACTCCACACTCATTTGATCACACAGTCAGTCACACACATACACCAAACTTTGAAAAAAATAGGAAAAAGAAAGTAAGTCTGGAAACATCCATTACCCAATGTTTTCATCTGTTCTGAGTGGATTCTGTACGTTTAGACAGATTTGAACATTTCTGGCTGAGCAGGGCAGCACACTAGTTAAAAATACAATGTTTGTTTGAGACGTAAGACTATTGCCGAGGCCAATTTCAGCTTGGGCCTGGAATCATAGCTGTAGTGCACATACAGTGAGTAAGAGCTGAATGCTGATGAATGAAATGGTGCAGATCGATATTCTTTTGTCGGCCGCTCAGTTGTAACATACTATTTCATGGCCCTGGTTATTTTTGTTAGTGGTGAGGGAAGGTCAGGGTCTAATCCCACAAAGCTCGAGATTAAATATTTTCCTTTTAAATTTAAGTGACATGGTAAATGTCTGACAAATGTTTTACATAGGTCTCCGTTATTATTACAGGCACCAAGGGGGTTCTGTTTTTATCTGCATTTGCTTCGTTGGATCACGGAAGAATACATAACGTTTTGGATCAGATCTGGATCAGTGGGAGCCAGAAATGTTTTTCACTTTCTTTCAAATTCTTGTGAAATATGAAAAAGTTTTCATTTAGTTTCAACATTTTGTATTAAGGCTAATTCTGCCAAGGTTTGAGGAGATAATAATCTCCTCAAACCTTGACTCAACAATTAGAAACTATGGGTTCCTCTCAGCAGTGTTGTCAAAGGCCAATGAGCCAAGTCCTGGAAGGCACATGCACGCAACATGCGCACTTTGTATATCTGTTTTCATTCAGAGAGTACTGTTATGATGCGTTGTACCTGCCTACTGAGAACTGCTGAGCATTGCAGGAACACAGACACACAGACACACAGACACACAGACACACAGACACAGACACAGACACAGACACAGACACACACACACACACACACACACACACACACACACACACACACACACACACACACACGGTATTTACGGTGGAACATCCTGACACAATCGCTGATGAATTTCTGGTTAGGGGTGTTGGAATAGGAAACCAATACAGATTCCTATCTGTTCAGACATCCGACTCTCCCTGTTAACGTGGTGCTGTCTCAGCCACGAGTCGTTCTTGTGCTAAAGCCTGGAGCGTCATCAAAGCAACCCAAGTCTGTGTGGTACATCCTGTTCTTATCACCTCAAGGAGGGGGGCTGAAAATAAGGATTAACTATCGGAAAGGCTTTTAATTCTTATTCCATCAGCTGATCTCGGTGTGAGAGAGAGAGAGTGAGAGAAACAGCTACCTGCCACATCCACTGTTTAACCAGCTGGCAAGATATTTAGAATCAAATCGGAAGTTTTCATAAGTTTTTTTTCTTCATACTTGTGTGTGCTACTCTTTCAAGGCTGCTAGAATTAATAAGTTTAGAAAAGACACAGACGTTTTCCCGCCATCCAGCTGGTGACTGGTGTGAGTTTCTCAGCCAACCTACCTGCTGGGCTGGTATGTCTGTTTCCCTGAATGCCTCGTATTGGCTTCTTGACCCACTGCAGTGATCTTTATCCCACAGTCGAGTGAGTGCCCTGTAATGACAGAATGGACTTCAAAATGTACAGAAACTATTTTTCATCCAACCCTTAAGTTTCTCGTAACCCTTTCTGACTGAAGCAACAACACAGGAAAAAAGCTTCACTTGTGTGGACGGATACATTCATAGATTTGCAGAACTCAAACAATACAAATATCTTGTGTTTTTGAATGATAAACTTTTCTGTTTGTGTTCATTTGTGCTGTCTGGCTCCCGCAGCTGGCGGGTGTGTGTGTGTGTGTGCGTGTGCGTGTGTGTTTTCCTTTAAGAAAAATGTGATGCGTGAAATGGTGTTTTTAGTTTCCTCCTCTTCTACCATCTCCATCCTAAACTATCCTTTTCTATTCTTCCTCTTCTGTCCTCCTTACCACATCAAATTCCTCCTTCCATAGTTCATTCTATTCCTCATCCATGTACATTCTCCTCCTCTGCCCCTTCCTTTTCCTCTTAATCCTTCACCTCCTCCCCTTGAGCTGTAGCTTTGCATTAACCTCTCTCTTAAAGTGTAGCAGGGAGGAGACAGAGGATAAAAGCTGGGATCTATTATGTAGGCGATGTACACTGTGTACCCATCAACCCCTCCACCTCCTCCCACCCTATACTGGTCACACAGGGAGGAGGCTTCAGATTAGCAGTTCCCAAACCGAAGACAGGGAAGATCTCCCTCCTCAACCCCTCCTCAGCTCTCTACAGGCACATTGCAAGATTGCACCTTTCCAGCACAGCTTCCATCACCCCATGCAGGGGTCAGAGGGCGCGATTGGAGTTGGTAGGCGTCGGGCGGTGGGGGCTTCAAGCAGAGAAAGAACATTCTGTACCAGAGAAATGAAGCACTGGTTTTGTGCCGCTGGGCACAAACAGCCTGCTGAATGGTTGGTGGGACCACACAGTCTGAAGGGGTTGATTGGCTTCCGTGTCAGTCGGGAGGGAGCCCGGAAGGTCATCTCATGGTCACTGCCTGATGGTCAATCTTTATACAATGTGAAGCACAGTAGATTTCTTCTTCCTGAGTTCAGATCCAGTCAACCATGCATATTAGGTACTTCCAAGCAGGTGTGCTGAATTCAAGGTAGTTAGTGTTTGGTTAGTATATTAGTATTTGGTCAGATAAGTGAGGACCAACACTAAAAAAAATCGATAATTTTTTCACTGTGGTATTGTTGCTCAAAACGGCTACTTTCATTTTCACTGTCAGCCAACAAAGCACATGAACGTGCACTGCCTGACAACTGCTAGAAGCTGACTTATTTCTATGACTCGCTCTCCAACGTCTGGCGATCATCTCTGCTTCAGTGGTGTTTGTCTCTTCACTTTATAGGCTGTCGGAGCATGGGGCCTGGGCCAGGCCGTTAAGTGACAGACGGGTACGCCAGCCAATCATTTTAATTTGGTCTGAATGAAATGAACGGTAGTGAGGGCCACAGACACCAGTGTTTTAGCCTTTTTTTTCTGACAACATTGTAACCCTACCTCTACCAACACTTATCTTCATGAATGCATAATATGATGCACATCAGCAATTCTGCCAGAATCCATTCAATCCATGGCAGTAACGGTGGTATACTCCAAGTTAACTCCAAGTTAGAGAACTCTTATCAAAAGAGGAAAACGTATGTCCAAAAATAATGGCATGAAGAATCCAATGCAAGAGAATTGTTATGTTATTATAAGAAGTGTAACAATGTTTTGGTTCATTCTGTTGCAGGTTGAAGCACAAATTAGAATATGGCAGGCCGCCAGAGTCTAGATAATTAATGGTAAACACTGGAAAACAATGCCCATTGTTTTCCAGTGTGGAAATGCTGGTAATGTCCTAATGTGTTTAAAACGCCATATAAACAAACTTTATGTTTATACATGAGAGCTGCAACAATTAGTAAATAAGTGGGAAGTATATTCCTGTAGGATGAGCTGCTGGCATGCAGCTGTAAAGACATGTTTCCCAAAAACCACACTTCCTTTGAGTGTTGGGTTCCAAGTTATAGAGGTAAAAGATCAACCAGATGGTTGGAACTTTTCTGTTTTGTCTTAGGCCCTGGTAATGACTTCCTATTCCAATTCGACATCTGTTTTCTTTTTTCTGTTTTTGAAGAGGCTTTTCTTCAAAGGGCTTTACAGTCGGGCGTTCAGCTCTTTCAGTTCATGTAATTTGAAAAGCGTAACAAAACAAGAATAAGTTGCAGGTTCGATGACTAAAACACAGATTCTGGAGTCATTATGGATCAGTGAAATTGACTGTTGTCATTACAGTAACAGTAGACAACCCCTTTGGCCCTGGTGTCTTCCGTTTGTTCGACACAGCTTATAGAGGCAACATGTGGAAACGTGTCTCTGTGATTTTATCTCTCAGCATCCGACATGATTTGCCATAACTTTTATTTGCCTGGTTTCTCTATAAACACATCCTCTGGTTAACCTAAGCAGATGACATCATGCAAATTACAGTCTTTTGTTCGTGGAGTTGTTTCTCATTCAGATATGCCTGCCCCCTTTGTTTATGCCCTGCACTTTAATAACACACAAACAAAATTTCAAGAAGTGAGTTTCTGTTATTCCTTAGCAGTTGGTGTTTGTCTCTGTGGCAGTGGCAGAAGTACTTTGAAAGAAACGTTACGCTCTGTGGATTCTTTCTCCGTCGCTGTGGTGGTGTCAAGGGAATTTCACCCAGACATGTAACAATGCTGTAAGAACTGAATCAGAATCAAACACCAGACATACACGAGTACTCAGTTTTTACTTGCAAGGGAAGTCCGTACCTCTGAGTAGGTCGCAGCCAACTTCAACGGAACTTCCCAAACACAGAAGCTTACTTCAACATTTTCAAGACAGCACTGAATAACAACTCCTACACCAGGTCATATTCAGTTCATGATAACTTATATACAATTATTCCAACAGGTGGTAAGGGGCTAAATGGAACCTCTATTGTTGGGAGGAACTGCAGTTGAGTTCAGTGAGGCCAATTCTTGAACCAAACATTGCATCATTTACTTCCCTGCTCTCTCAGTTAAGGGGTCAACTTGGGAAAGGAGCTGTTGTTGTGTCTGCTTGCTCACTGTCTGCATCATGCTTGATTCAAATTCCTCTACTATCAAGACAAAGCAGCCGGGAGGTGTGGCTCCGTTCCATACGTGGGTCAGTCCAGTGTTTTCCCTCTGTAGCTTCCAATCAGTTTTTCCTGTCATCAGTTACAGTATCCTCTTATTTAGAGGGACACCACAGCAACTAGAGGAGTTATTTGTAGCTGTGCTGGTTGGAAAACCCGTACCGGAGGGGCTTTGTCACTGTGGATCTGGGATGAGCCTAGCACTGCACTACTGGGCTCAACACCAGCAACTGAGTTGGACGAAAGCTCTGACTCGCTGTTTGTTGGATTTGGTTTTGTTGGCTGGATTTCTTTTTACACATACAGAGTTGTTGGTTGCCCAGTTTGCACGACTTCCTTTTGATTGTCGGTTTTTATTTGGTGCTTTACAAGCTCTATTCTGAGCTGGTTCACATGTGTGTACACACTCATTGTCAGTCATTCTCTAGTAAGTCTAAATCATTTGTTCAGGACTGTAGCCAGCAGTGTCGTGCCAGAGGCTAATTTGAGCTGAGGACTCACTGCTTGTGATTATTTGTGAGGCTCTTTCATTTGCTAAAAATGGGGTAATGCATCTTTACTCTGTGTTCTTGTTGTTGGAATTAGATCACAAGAACAGGGAGACTCAGGCAGGTTGTCTGTAATACATTAAGCAGATGTATATTTTAACTAGAGCTGCTTATTATTGTCATGATTAATTGAAAGTCTAAAGGATGAGGAAAAATATTCATCAGCGCCACGTGCGACGTCTGTAGTTGTCTTGATTCGTCCGACCGACAATCCCAAACCCCAAGGAAACCCCCATCCTTCCTGCTACAATAGATCTAGATCAACACTCTGAACTTATATTACAAAAAAAACATGGAGCTTCTAGCCTTTTACAATCTAGGAAACATTTTAGAATATATTTTGTTGCATAGTTATTAACCTGAAAACTGCTTTATCAATATTAATATAGCCTATTTACTGTGTTCTGGACAACAGTGATATGCTAATACTGCATGAAAAGCTGCCTCCCTAAGTGTACCATGGAGTAGTATCGAATGGATGTCCTTTCGTGTCTTACTGTCACTTATGATTTGTAGGGAAAAATATTAACTGATATATGTTTTTAGTAAATAACTCCCCTTGTCTCTGTCTCCCCATCAGAATGCCCCGAGAAGTGTGTTCAGCGAGCGTGCACAGCGAACGGCGAGTGCTGTCACCCTCAGTGTCTAGGCAGCTGCACAGTCCCCCTTAACGACACAGCATGTGCTGCATGCGTGCATTACTACCACCAAGGACGCTGTGTGGCCGACTGCCCTCCCGGCACCTACAAGTTCGAGGGCTGGCGCTGCATCAGTGCAGAGCTTTGCTCCAAAGTCCACCTTCCAGAGTTCGACAGCTTCATCATCCACAGTGGAGAGTGCATGCCAGAATGCCCGTCTGGGTACACACGCACTACACTCAACAGGTAAGCCGTAGTCTACCCTGATCTAGGCTGGAATGGAGCCACTTGGTGGAGGTACTCTGATTGTTGGTCTGACATTGGCACCAGTTACACACCCTGTCATTAGTCTTCATTCTTAAGTTTGATCAGGGCAAGAATAGAGTTTAATTCAACAGCTATGATAATAAGACGCTATTTTGTTTATTATAAGTTTCTGGTTTAATCTTGTAATAAACTGGCTGGTCCTGTGAAACACTCGACATAAACTGTATCAGGGACAGAAATAAAAAGTAAAAGGTCAGGAGAGACTTTAAAGACTAAAGTCAAGCATAGGTGACAGTGAACTGACGTACTGCACATTTAGCACCTCCTGTCTCTCACTATCACTCTCTGTCTGTCTCCAGTATGACCTGTACAGCCTGTGATGGTCTGTGTGATAAAGTGTGTGAGGAGAAGGTCATTGACTCCATGGACGCTGCTCAGTCTCTCAAAGGCTGCACTGTTATTAAAGGCAACCTGCATATCAACATCCGCCGAGGCCGTAAGTACCGCAGCACGATACCACAAAAACATGACACCTAATATTCCCACTGCTTCAGTGTTGGTATGATAATGATGAAGACGTTATTCATAAGTTTCCTCTTGTATTTTAAAATGACTTGGGGTCTAAATCATCTTTTTGTATTTTTATTAGCCGATTAATCCAGAAATCTCCATATATGGTTCGAATATCTTTTGAACCATTCTTCCTATAGGCTTCACACTTGTGAAGCGTATTGTTGCTTTGTTGAATGTGGTGCGATTTGGACTTGAGATACATTAAATATTTATACAATTTTGATGAACAGCGCTCTCTAGCAGTGGCGGCTGGGACTGCACTCATAACTGTAAGTTACGCTGGTGATCACAACATTGTCTTCTGAGTAATGTGCGCTCTCTCGACAATGCCAACGACAGCCGATTCTGTAGTTTGCGGAGTTCAGCTCTGTTTACTGAGTCGAGCATCACCGAACTCTCAACAAGCAGGTGAACAGCTCTCCTTGTTGCAGCAAGGGCACTTTCGTGTTCTGTGCTAGCAGAGGCAACGCCAGGATTAGCCCTGAAAGACTAGGAAGTCAAAGATGACTGCGTCAGGTTTTCTCAGTGGCGGATGCCCAGGTTTAGAGGGCAGGCCGTTTATAGGGTAGATCTATTAAATACAATTTAATAATTGCTGCATTTAAATGAAGATTTATTCAACCCTCATATACTATCCCCTTTAGCAAATAAAAGTGTTTGAAGATTAAGTATGTTTTTGCTTAAGTAGATTGTGTTGGTTAAGTTGTTTTATTTTTTTTTATCAAAAAACTAATCTCTGTAATTCTTGTGAAATAGTTGAAATCTTGTTCATCAGTCCTGATTATCTAAACTCCAGATATCAGTGCAGTTAATCAGTAGATCACTACTAGGAACTGTTTAATTTGAAAAAATCCTATTCAATGAGGCAAATAGGGCAACAAACAATTGAAGGGAAAAAACTGTAGCAGATAGAAGATGTAAATCAGATGAAGAGGTTTTCAGTATGTCTCTCAACAAATGCCTCAAATACGCAAGCTCTATTTACCTCAAACATCATGGTGTCATCAACCGAGTTAAGTCAGTGATGAAAACTGAGTGTGTAAATTATAAATAAGATACGTGTATACATAATTAATAACAGGAGTTTGTCTGTTTGTATGTTTTAGACAACATGGTGGCAGAGCTGGAGAGTTTCACTGGTTTAATTCAGAGGGTGACGGGATACGTGCGGATCCGACACTCTCACACTCTGAGCTCCCTGGCCTTCCTCCGCAGCCTCAGATACATCGACGGAGAAGAACTTCTGGATGAGTATGAACATGCACACACACACACACAGATGTTAATATATGGTCACACTCCTAAGTTAAGCTCTGCTCTCTTGGTCATTCACATTTATAAATTAATGAAAGAGGATTCCCTTGAAAGGGTGTTTACTCTAAACCACTTTCAGACATGCACTTCTGAAAAACTCTAACAGTGGAGTCCATGTCTTATCCTGAGTTTGCCTTTCACATATTCACAACGCAGCAGAAGATTATCCTCACAACAACAGGCAGGATGTGATATGTTAATTCCACTGCGCGACACTTGTTGTTAACAACACTTCAACTCTGGCTCTTGAATCTTTTTCTCATATCAAGTTTACATCTTCATCTTTTGTTTTGTTAAATTTTGCGTCTGCACAACGTGAGAAACATTATCATCGATCACAATGAATCCTCTGGATAAGTTCTGGCTGTATTCTAGCATGGGCTTATTCTGACATAATCCAGAGTTTTTGCTGGGTGATGGCAGGAAGAACTTGCGAAAAGGTCCACAGCCTCTGTCAAGGACATTTTCCTTCTCACATCCAACCCATCTGGATAATTTCGGCAGGGGCCGTATGGGAAAGCAGCTCTAGTGATTATTCTCAGCATCAGTCAGACTCAAAAACTGATGTTTTGTTGCAACACACAAATGTGAGGAAAGAACCTTGTGTTTGTTTTATAATTTGGTTAGTCAAGGTCATCACTGAAATGTTATTTTGTCTGTGAGGGTGCAGACTGGATCGAAGACATACTTCCATGTTTTGGTTTGAATAACTGTTCTGTCACCAAAGTATATAAAAAAAGCCTCACTCAAGAATCTTGTTTTTAACTTGTACGATTATCAAATGCATATCCCCCTTTTTATATAAGACCTTGGATGCAGCTTAACTTAGAACCGTCCACAGAAAGGCTCTCTCAGGGTCATGGAGTGGCCATCACTCCCCTCTCTGTCTGCTTCTCCTTGAGCTCATGGGAATCTTAGCATCCCAAGGCACACATTACAGTCATTCCTGGATGTCTGGGTGTTACCCAATGACTCATACAAGCTCCTCTCCCCTTTTCTCCTCTATACCCCTGTATCCCCTCTTCTCATTTCCTCTGTAAACCCCCCCCTTTCTTAGACACCTCATTGTGCATTTTTTCCATTAGGAAATGAAATAAGGCATTGTTCTTGGTGGGAAAATTGGTCAACAGCTTGGCACGAATTCCGATACACACATAACCTTAAGCAGAAACAGTACACAGTGAATATAAAAGTAAGAGACTCATTGTTGACTATCTTTCATTCATCCTCTCCTCTTTCCACCCTCCAGCATGTACGCCTTCTATGCGTTTGACAACCAGCAGCTCCAGTATCTTTGGGACTGGAAACAGCACAATCTCACCATCAAAACAGGAAAGCTGTACTTCAGAGCCAACCCGAAGCTGTGCAGGTCTGAGATCCGCAACATGTGGAACAAAACGGGTATCCATGGCCGCTTTGATGAGAGCGATTTCCGAAACAACGGCGACCGAGCCAGCTGTAAGAGTCAAATGAGCATTAGTCTTACAACCACAAAAATGTAAATTGCTATATCCAGTACATGTGCAGGAGATAATCTACTGTTTCCAAACACCTCCTGAGTCTGATGGTGCTCTGCACCATGTGTCAGTATTTACTGCATTACTCTGTCAACATGACTAATTGCTGCACATTTGAACAGAAACATATTGAAGTACTTGATTTTAACTGTGTTCCCACTCCCGCCTAGGTGAAAGCACTATCCTGACGTTTAAGTCCAACACCACCAGCAGCACACGGATCAAACTGATCTGGCAGCGGTACCGACCTCCTGACTACAGGAACCTCATCAGCTTTATTGTCTACTACAAGGAGGCGTAAGTGTTTCAGAGTAGCCTCAGTCATTGGCTTCTGATTGTAGCAGTGATAGGAACTGCAACTCAATTTCCCCAGCTTATTTTTACACTGGTCAACAGGATTTCAAATGCACTGAGCAATAAATAAAATAAACAAGATAAACAGTGGGTCGCACAAAGTCTAAGTTCATGTGCCATCACATCGTTAGAGGAGAATATTACAGTACAGCACCGTAGTTAAATATTAATGAACAAAAGGAATATGGAAAACACAATTTTTTTTCCTAATTGAACCAACTTTCTTTTCAATCAAGATGTAAAGTGCAAATAAAAAAACATGTGATAGAAACACCTGGTGTTTTATTTAATGCTGTTTAGCGTTCGTTTGCATCAGTTTTATACATAAACACAAGAATAAAAAAACATCAATGGAATCCAATATCAAAAAATGACTATACAGTAAATACACAAACATTCATTGCCCTTTACATTCCAACACCTGGTAGTTGAATGCGCATCATGATGTAATTTAGAAAAAGTGCAGCATCAGCTGTTAGACTGCCAAAGTAAAGACAAAAAAGAAGTTGGTCACCAGTTTGTGTTTCATCAACGCGGATCAGAGCCGATAAAAACTTGTGTTAACTGCAGAGTCATTTGATAGTTAATGCTGATTATATCTATTCTTATTGCCGAAAAAAGATTCATGTTAGTAGTGGTCAGTTGTTTTTTGATCTCTGGAAAAGGGGCTTATATTACATGAATGTAACTGATATTAACAAATTTAAAAGGTTCATGATTATCTATTAACCTCATTTCTTCTTCTTTCCAGGCCATTCCAGAACATCACAGAGTTCGAGGGGCAGGACGGCTGTGGCTCCAACAGCTGGAACATGGTGGACGTGGAGCTGAGGCTGGACAAGAACTCTGACCCTGGTGTTCTGCTGTCTGGTCTGAAACCCTGGACGCAGTATGCCGTCTTCGTCAAGGCTATCACACTGATGGTTGAGGACAAACATATGCCGAGTGCCAAGAGCAAGGTTGTCTACATCCGCACAAGACCCTCAGGTAAACATAGACTGAGAGTAGAGAAAACACAGTACTATGTTAATATGATCCTAGAATGGCTTCAAATGATCTAGAGGCGCTAAAATAGTGAAACTCTTTTTAACTAAACCTCCATTAAATCTCTCAAACTTTCATCAGGCATGAGTGTTGAGGGAAGGTCAGACCATCGTAGTGTTAGGAAGTTTTAAAATACGATTATATACTAATGGACATTAGATTTCCCTTGTTGAACTGTGATATTAACCGACTCTACACATGGGATTTTTGCGATAACATTCCTGGGTATAATCCAGATGTAATGTAAGGAGATGAGGAAGAGAGTTTTTAAATAAACACAGCTGCAACCCAAAGAGATGGAGAAAACCCCATTTACAAAAACTATAATACAATTAGTGTGCTTTAAACAAATCCAGCTGCAGAGGAAAGATGTAGCAGTGCTGTGATGTCAGTGAATCACATCTGCACCAACCCTGAAGGAGAGACGTTTCCTAAAAGTTGTTTGAAATCAGGTTTCTCTAGCAGCCACATGGTGACGACTCTGAGGTCAGAATAATTTAAACTTTTATCTCTCTCAGCGCCCTCCATGCCTCAGGATGTGCGGGCATACTCTAACTCCTCGACGCAGCTGCTTGTGCGTTGGTCGCCCCCCATCGCACCAAATGGAAACCAGACTTATTACCTGGTCAGATGGCAGCAACAAAACGAAGACAGAGAGCTGTACCAACACAACTACTGCTCTAAAGGTGCGCACATAGATGGACACACAACTTCATCACTCAACTCTACTGCTCGTTGTGTACATTTGTCATGAAACACATCCTCCTACTCCTCCTGCAGATCTGAAGATTCCCATAAGGATTGCTGCCATAGGTGTGGGAGACCAGGAAGAGGACACCAAGCCCACTAAACCGGATCCTGAGGGGGGAGATAAAGGTCCATGTTGCCCCTGCCCCAAGTCAGTGGAGGACCTGGAGGCAGAAGCTGCTGACGCCTCCTACCGAAAGGTCTTTGAAAACTTCCTGCACAACTCAATTTTTACACCAAGGTAAGCTACACATCATCATTATCTCATTGATTAGCCAAGCCTTTTTTGTCTAAAAAAGGCTTGGCTAACACATGTTTTTGTGCAATATCCCTATAAATGCAGTTAGCCATCAAGAGCTGTCTTTTGCCATGATATAATAATGTTAAGTCTTAAACAACAAAAAAGGGAAGAGGGCCCAACATAACCCTGACCATAGTCAAACAACCTTGTTTTTCTATCTTTGTGAGGACACACATTGACATAATCCATTCCCTAGCCCCTTACCCTAACCTACAAGTTTTCTCCATTTGATAGAACTATTCAAAGTTCTTAAAGAAAGAGTTTATAATTCCCCCCTAAAAATAGGAATATGATTGAAGATAACAACTTCAAAACTTTGAAAGGGTCCATTCATTCAGATACAAAGCATGGTCCACGTTGAGGTGATAAGAATAATTAACTCCTTTTCTATTTAAGCACAAAAACATTTAATACACATGCTCCTGGAACAACTTGGTAACTGTTCTTTGCACTCTGGTCAAGTTTGGATGTTTTGGAAGTGGTCTGATGTCACATGTTAACATAAACATTGCTAGTGTACGTTCCAGTGTGACAAGATCAGTTGAGCTGTTCAGTCATTTTATTCATGCCTTAGTTTAACTGGTTTAACAAGTTTCACCCCAACTTGTGATGACAGAGGGAATATACCTCACACATTCTGAGCTGAGGGATGATTTTTAGTAACTGTGACATCGACATTGAAATAAAACGCAGTAAAGAGTCAAAATCTAAATTCCTCCCTCCTTCTCCCCTTGTATCTCCACCATTCTCTTCCAGGCCTCCAGATCGTCGCCGCAGAGATCTCTTTGGCATCGCCAACTCCACTCACTCCCACCGCAACCGTCTGCACACCAACAGCAGCACTGTCCCTCCTCTCCAGGCCGCTGTTAACAGCAGCACCCTGGCTGACGTGGAGCCAGCTGACAGAGAGTTTTCTTTCACGGAGCAAGCTGTGACGGAGCGCAGGCTGCAGATCTCTGGCCTGCAGCCGTTCACTGTTTACCGCATTGACATTCACGCCTGCAATCGACAGGTCCAGCGTTGCAGCGCGGCAGAGTTTGTCTTCTCCAGAACCAAGCCTGCAGGTAAGAGAAGTGTAACTCAACCACTGTGAGGTTAACAGTGTTGTTGTTTTTGTCATTTGGCTACAATGCTAACCTTTATTCCTGTGTTTTCCAGAAAAGGCTGACGACATTCCGGGCCAGGTGACCTTGGAGGGCCATGAGGACTGGGTGTTTCTGCGCTGGCCAGAGCCACCACGACCCAATGGACTCATCCTCATGTATGAGATCAAGCTTAAGCTGGCTGCTGAGGTAAAACAACATCTCCACATCGTCACTCGCCTCCTGCTGGAGGAACATTTATTTAAAAGATGTCAAAATTTATCAAAGTAAATAATTTATTTATTAGAGGGGTCCACATTTTAATAAAATATTGGTGGACCCATCTGTTTGACCTGTAATTTAGTTTGAGGAAAATCAATATCCTCTTCATGCATAAATGACTTTAGCTTTATGCATGGATGGATTAGTGTGAATCAAAACTATCCTCTTGAACTTGAAAGACTTGTCTGCATTAACTGTGTTTATATTTTTGATAGATATGATTTGTTAGTGATGCTAAATGAATGTATGCTATGAAACGGACATTTGATAAGAATGTATCCAGTTAACAGGAGTGATATGTTTATACCTAAGAAACTTTCTTAATAGACGACAGCAGGTTTGCATAAATATTAACCAAGCAACTGGCCCAATGAACATAGATGTCTTACTATTCATCAGTTAGAGATTACACCTGAGAATACTCTTAATTGTCATTGCTCATTAAAAATTAAAAACAGCAGGTCATGGATTCTGTTTTGGATTAGTTCAATAATTCTGTGAATTGTAAGTTTAATTTTTTCTCTCTTTTCATCACTGTGTGTGTGGGTGTTTGTGCTTGTGTCAGACTGAGAAACACGAGTGTGTCTCTGGTCAGATGTATCAGGCCCAGCGTGGCGTTCGGCTTTCCAACCTCAGTCCAGGAAACTACTCAGTCAGAGTGAGAGCCACGTCGTTGGCTGGCAACGGCTCCTGGACACATGTTGTGGATCTCTTTGTAGCTGAACGTAAGAGACACACTCCCTACATCTGCACACTGCGATTCTCCCTCCCAATTTTTTCCCAGTTTTCTAATAACACACACTATATGTAACACTTTAAACCGAAACAACAACAGTAATTAAAATGTTCGACCCAACAGGATATGAGAAAGTCCTCTATGCTATGATCTTCATTCCCATCGCCATCATCCTCTTCATCTGCCTGCTGGTCACAATGCTGGTGGCCTTCAACAGGAAAAGGTGTGTGATTCTGTGTATTGTAGTAATATGTATATAGAGCATAGTTTCTTCACTCATAAATATCTTAATACAAAATGCATTCAAAGAAAACCTGTTGAAGCTGAGTGACCGCGCCAAGCCGAACCAAAGCAGCAGTCCTATAATATAAACACCAATATAATGTATATAATATAATGATATTTTTTAATAGATTGTTTTAGGTCCAGAAGATATTTTGGTTAGTCTCTCTTAACCGCTATCTGCATGTGTGGTTTATAGCGATCAAACTGTAATAGACACCAAATAAATAAACTGTAATCTTTTTTTTATTGAATCAATTAATGCTAAAATCAATTCCTCCAGCCCCTGTAGCTTTTAAACTGAAATGATTCTGTACTATGTTATTTTGGAAACAGATATCTATGATGGTACTCAATGCAGATCCCAAAAGTATATAAGTGTATTGTGTGAGTGTAAAGTTAAATGCAAGTTTGTATATTGCCAAAACTTCTGTTTTTTTTTTTTATTTGGTCAGGAATAGCGACCGTCTTGGAAACGGAGTCCTGTATGCCTCAGTCAATCCAGAGTACTTCAGTGCTGCAGAAAGTGAGTGAAATATTAATGTGACTAATGTGGTGCAGAGTTTTATTGTGTATTGTGAGTTTTAATACATGAATCTTTTCACCTTGTGTTCAGTGTATGTACCAGATGAGTGGGAGGTGGCGCGGGAGAAGATCACCCTGAGTCGAGAGCTTGGCCAGGGCTCGTTTGGCATGGTGTATGAAGGCCTGGCGAAGGGCGTGGTCAAAGACGAGCCAGAGACACGAGTCGCCATCAAGACTGTCAACGAGTCCGCCAGCATGAGGGAGAGAATAGAGTTTCTCAATGAAGCCTCCGTCATGAAGGAGTTCAACTGTCACCATGTGGTACGTACACACCCAAGCACAGACATCCAAAGACATGACATGCACACATACACACACACATCATCCACAGGGATCCTTAAACATTAGGCCACTGTATGTTCCTCCTCTTTGTCCTGAGACTTTTAAACCATAAGAGAATAAACAAATGTTTGAATCCATATTAGTGTATTGAAAAACAAACATCAGTTTCTTCAGGGGACAAGATTGTGAGTCCTCATTGCGATGTGTTGTGTTTATTGCAGGTTCGTCTCCTGGGAGTGGTCTCTCAGGGTCAGCCCACTCTGGTCATCATGGAGCTGATGACACGAGGAGACCTTAAGAGTTACTTGCGCTCCCTCCGACCTAAAGAGGTACTGTCTGACTTATTAACTGCATCTGCTTCTTCCAACTAGAGAGAGCTGGTGGTCAGCCATCCGTTTGGCTGTAATGGTTAATTTATTCCTCTGCTACTATTGAAGCGTTGTCTCTGGTTGTGTGGGAGTGTGATAACCTAGGGCAACTTACCAGCCGTCCTGCCCACTTGTCATGGATGTTGGATCAAATACACCACATTCAGTAACCTATGATAAATGGATTCAGCTTGACCGATTTATTTGTTTATCTTTTTAGTTGTGATTTATAAAGACGTGGTTAAGACCGCTAAACTGTCAATTATCAAGCCTCAATTACATTTCTGTGTCACAAGGGTTTAATAATTACATTTTAGGAACCATTGCCAATTAAGTTTTTGTATTCTAAGACTCAGATATTTAACCATCATGACCTTGTTCTTCACGTACAACTTACTCTTCTCTCTGTCGTTCTTTCTGTCTGCAGCAGCAGTGGACGAGCCTGTCTCTCCCTCCTCTGAAGAAGATGCTTCAGATGGCAGGGCAGATCGCTGATGGCATGGCGTACCTCAACGCCAACAAGTTTGTCCACAGAGATCTGGCAGCCAGGAACTGCATGGTGGCTGAGGACTTCATCGTTAAGATTGGAGGTAAAGCACTGTAGGGGCATCAGAGGTCACCGTCACCTGAGAAACTGAAGAGGGAGGGAGTTCAGAGCAGGCTCATCAAGTGGAAATTAAATGGTGGCTACTTGACAACCAGACTATCAAGGGAACATTAATCCAAGTTAGAGTATTTCATGGTTACATATTTCACATCTGATGCTTTAAAAAGTTAACGTTTCACCTAATGTATTGTTGGCAGATTTCTCCCCTGTGCCTGGCTGTGATGCAATATAATCCATTCTCAAGGAAAGTTTCAAATTATAAACAAAAACATGATGTGAAATAGACCTGGAAATAAAATGTGGATCGGAACCCGTATAGGTCCTGGGTTATACATCTAATCCTAGAGGTGAAGTGAACCTTCTAAAACCAGCGGTGTACATGTGTCCACACCTTTTCATCGTGTGTGACTTTATTACCAGCACAGAGTGATCTGTTAAGGATCATGCTTACAGTAATATGCCTTGGTGAATTACCTTGTTAAATGTCGCCCTCCAATGTAATTTGGACCACACAACAGACAACATGTAGAATAACACGAAGTATGGAGACATTTTACATCCAGTGTCTGGTTTGTTATGTGGCCAGATTTGCCTTTGTTCCAGTTTTTCACTTTTGTCTATTTCACTTCGGTTTGTGTGTAATTTTAGATTTTGGCATGACCAGAGACATATATGAGACGGATTACTACCGCAAAGGTGGTAAGGGTCTGCTCCCTGTCCGCTGGATGTCACCAGAGTCCCTGAAGGATGGAGTCTTCACGATTAACTCTGATATTTGGTGAGCAGACACACACACAGACACATATATACACACACACACGGCTGCTTCTTTTTCTGTGTTAACTGCTTTCAAAACTGTCTTCTTATCATAACTGTGATAATGGAAGTCATACTCTTTTACCACCTCCTCCCTCTGTCCCCCTGTGTAGGTCTTTTGGGGTTGTACTGTGGGAGATTTCCACTCTGTCTGAGCAGCCGTACCAGGGTCTGTCAAATGAGCAGGTGCTCCGCTTTGTCATGGACGGAGGGCTGCTGGAGAAACCACAAAGCTGTCCTGACATGCTGTAAGACACAAACACACACACTTCTCTGCAGAGAAACACATCAACACACGACTGACCTACAAACTACTATCTGGGCATCTTGTTTTCTTCTACTCCACTAGCTCAATCATACATGACTTCTATTCATTCTCACAAACAGTTAAGCTTTTCTGCTGCTCCGCCTCAGCCTGCGGGTCGTTGGGATTTTCACACCACAGCCCTTCTGTTCGTCACTGTGCACTCTTGTGTTTTCCGTGATGTGTTTGTACTTAATATGAAAGAGCCTGAGTATAAACCCACATCAAAAGAGCTGTGAACGTTGCAGATAAATTTGGCCACCAACCACAAAAACATTGAGGGTGGTGGAGTCATGAGGAGAACAAATGTGAAGCCACAGGGTTTGTTGTGAGAATAATGATGAGGGCTTGCTTTCAAAATCCACTCTCTGTTCATGTGAGGGTTCTCTAACAGCAAACAAACACATATACGCTTACATCTACTACATAATGTTGTATCCACTTAAAGGTACAGTTCGACAATTCAGAAAATAAACTTCCTACATTAAAATAATTGTAAGATAATATCTTGTAAAAAGTGCTTTACTATTTAAATTGTTGTGTACACTGTGACAAATTAATAGCTTAGCAATGAATACAACTTTTTTACATCAAATTGTGTCAAACAAATAATAGCCCTCACCGACCTGTCCCAAGTCAGTAGATTACATATTGTGATTGAACAGGGGGTCCAGTACTGGAACTCACCTGCAGCATGCTCTCCTGTAGGAAATAACAGCAAGAAGAACTTGTATTTTAGATCGGCCCACCTATGCAGGATTTCTCAGTGATCGTCAGTGTGACTGTTACTGATGGAACCATCGTCAATGTGCTTGTGTGTACTATTTTAAATAAACACCCTATATATGGCCATCAATATTGATACCATGTTAAGCTTCCACAAATAAAGGATTATATAGTTAACACTGTAAGTACACTGAAAGTAAAACTTTTAACCACAGATTAAATACTCTGTCACAGATGACAGGCTCAACCTAAAGAAGCTTTAGCATGTTGGTAAGAGGAGCTAACGTTTGTGTGTGTGTGCGCTTGTGTGTGCCTAGGTTCGAACTGATGCGAATGTGTTGGCAGTTCAATCCTAAAATGCGTCCAGCCTTTGTGGAGATTATCAGCAGCATCAAGGATGAACTGGAGCCGTCGTTCAAAGAGGTTAGTTTCTTCTACAGCGCTGACAACAAGCCGACCGAGGAGCAGCAGGTCCACCTGGACAAAATGGACAGCATTGAAGATGTTCCTCTGGACCAACCTTCGTCCACACAGCCACAGCAATCCCTGGTCCCCCAACAGACCCCGCCCTCCCCGAGCTCAGAGGCTCCACCTGTCCCCTCACTGAGCCCCAGCTCCCCTTCCTCTCCCTGTACATCAACCGCCGCCATGGACAAGCAGGCGACAGGCCAGCAGGCGGGCAACGGGCTGTCGGGTCCGAGCCTTGCAGCAGGGTCAGAGCTCGGGACAGGCGCGGGCGCCACAATGCGGCCATCTCTGGAGGATCTGCCGCCGTATGCACACATGAACGGTGGACGCAAAAACGAAAGGGCCATGCCCCTCCCGCAGTCGTCTGCTTGCTGATGGGATAGACACACCCACCAGACTGCCCCCTGCTGCTCTGCAGGACCTGATGTCACAGTGGGTGTGATCTTTTAAAAAAAGTATTGATAATATAGATAAAACACCAAAACCATACCTACTATCTGGGCGTGGTTACTCAGAGAGGAGCAAAGACTCACAGGAAGTCGGAGGAACTGTTTCTGTTACTGTTAGTTCATGCTCTGCTGTAACTCCATTCACTCTTTTCATATTATTCTACTTGAGGTTTCTACCAGCTGGCTGTCAGATGTGACACTGCCCTCGCTGCTAAGTGGAAAGACCAAAAAAAGAAAGGAAAAAAAAAAAAAACAGTAAAAGACAGGAAAATATAAAAATAATTGGGGGAGATCCCTCCGTCTCTCTCTCTTTATGGATCATCTTATTTTATAAATCGGTGTTTGCTACTTTTTTATATATATTTCCAAACAGAAAGACAAAATGTATAGGCCTTTATAAACAACTGGTGTTTTGATCCCTTTTGGGCGGGCATTATGGTGAAACTGTTAAGCATATCAAATAAAAAAAAAGATCAGCGTCTTCGTCTGTCGTTCAGTAGACTTGTTGCCGCAGGATGGGTCTCAGCATAATGCCAGGTCGACAGCCATTCTGCTGAATCTTAAACAACCAGGGGGAGAAAGGTCAAACCTGCCAAATTTGTTGCCAAAATTGTACTTTTTGTCAAAGGATCTCCTCTGCAGCCTTGCCCTGCAACACACCAGATGGAAAATGGAAGAAAATCAAAAGCACTTGGATTTGTTACCACACTGTTAGTTAATTTTTGATGACATGTCCCTCTACAGTCCTACACCACTCCTTTATTGCTGTTTGATACACACACACATACTGTACTATATCAGATTGACGTCATAGACAGAGGTAACATCAATTTATCTGAAATTCAGCCACATCCTGTGGCAAGTGCTGTTTCGTTACACTTTAACTGCCAATACAGTCAATAAGTCAAAATAAGTCAATAAAGAGGTGAGGACTGAAAAGGGAATGAAGCATAAAGAAGAAGATAAATATAAACACTAGATCTATAAAGGCGTTAGCTCCTTGTTCAAAGACCTTGCTGTATACAAAAGGGTATTTTTTTAGACAAGCCACTAGTCTCCAGCATTTACAACATCTTTACGTGGGCAGAGCATTTATTTACACACCAGTTGTTTTTGTCACTTTTCTAACTTTTGTATGGTAGGAGACATTTATCATGTACAGAACAAAGCTGCTATTCCTTATTTCTCTTGTGGTTGTAATATAGTTAATATCTATATATAAAAAGAGAACTCCTTCAGGTTGGATCTATGAACGTTTCCACTACAGTCCATTTTTGAATGCTTGTAACTGTATAAAGTATATCTGACCTAGTTTCTTTTCTGTGTTTGTGTAAAAAAGGTATGACAATTGAAATTGTGTGTTTTCAAAACACCTGTAATGTCCCCTCCCATCTGACGATAGGACAGCGATGGTGCCAGCGGCACTCAAAGTTCTCATGTTCTCATGTTCTATGGGACACATTCGAGCTCGGACCTCTAAGGTTTGGACTAGACCACCTCTACCCATCATCATACTCAGAGATTAAATCGTCACTGCTGAGTCCCAACTTAATCTCAGGTCAGAGAGAAAAGTCAAATCCTTTTCTACGTTCTTTTTTGTGCTGTCATACCCAGAGACATCCTGTGTCTCATTCTATGTCCCTCTGACTGGGTTATTGCATTTTCTCTCATCATTAGGCAAGAGCAATCTTTCTTACATCAGCCTGACACCAGAATAGGGTTTCCAAGTTTTCAATGGGTCCTTGCACTTCAATGAGTCTAAATACAACTGAATATATTAATAAATAATACTGTTAGGTAATCGAAATGGATCAATGGATTTTTTTTTTTTTACTTTGTTTTAAAGACCCGTCATTAACAATAAACTTTTAATGTTTGTTTTATAGTTCATATATATTTCACTCAGTGGATAAATTAATTCAAACTTAGCTTAAAGTTTTAATTTTTCAACTCCTTGTTTTCCATTTTCATGGTCTCCCTTCAAAATATATTCTTTATATGTCCCTTGTTTTTCGCGTGTATCATTATTTGACGCTAAAGCATTTTAGCCAACACACAAACGTCAACAGACTTAGCTAGCTAATGTGGCTCAAAGCTTTTTTATTTTACTTGGTTTATTTAGATGCATGCGTCATTAAATGACAAACAAAATTGATGGAGACATGCAACACAAATTTAGAGATTAAGAGAATTTATGATAACAAATGCATGATGCCTTCTTGCTAGTGTTAGCTAGCTAATTAGGCACATTTAGCTGCAGCTGGTTTGCTAGCTGAAAGCGGCTCTTTGTGTTTAGCTAGCAGTACTTTTAGGCAAGCTAGGCAGATGCTAGGCACACAGAAATGCTGGACTTTACCTATTAAACAAATACTGGACATGTTCTGTTATTAGCAACTCAACCTGACTTCGACAAGAGAGCTAACTGAAGGTCCCATGTGCTGAACATCTAAGAGTGTATCAGACAATATGAAGAGGTGTATAATCAGAGAGGACCACATAAAGTAGATATGTCTCATTAACTTCAAAACGTGGTGTTTTGATTTTCGCAGCCCAGATGTTTTTGGTTATTTATGTTACTTTTCATGTGAAGTGTTAAATCACTGTACAAATTCCCCACAAGTTTTTTTTTCCTTCTAGTATTGTATGTTCTTTTGCTATTTCGGGGGAAGGTTTCGTTGTTATTCATTCAACCATCCATCTACCTCACTGTTTTTTTTTTTTTTTTTTCCTTTTTCAATCTATATACATGTACAGAAAAAAAAAACATTTCATCTCTGTTGTTTGGCTTAAAATAGTCGTCTTAGTAAGAGCTGTTGATAAGGTCAAATTCAAACCAAACCATTCTCAGATCATTCCTAATAGATCATAAAGAAGAGTTCTGTAACTTTGTTGGTTGGGGGGGCTTACAATAGACTAAAAGGCTGGTTTTAATTCTCGGATGTTCGCCTGTGAGAGGCAGTGGCGTGTTCCTCCCTCTTGTGCGTTGCTGTTACTTTACCACATGCATCTGTTTTCTGGTGGGTCCTTTGCTTGACAAGAAAATAGGTCTATTCTCTATTTTTTAACAACAAAATGTAAACATGTTATTTTGTAATGAAACCCAACCGAACTTAAATATAAACAAGCAAAACTGATACTTAAACTTTCAATTTAGTTTTTGAGTTGCACAAATTCAAGTAAGTCATTTCTGGCTACCATATGTTTGGATCAGGTGTGACTTGAGAAACACCTCGAGTGTGAGGAGCTGGATAAAGATGTTGTATTTGTTTTTTTTATTACCACCATTACAGGAATTACAGGTACTGTTCCTTGTGTCTAGACCTGTTGCCGTGGTGATCATAATCCCAGAAAAAAACATCCTTCTCCCTTTTTCTTTTTTCACGAGTCTTCTTCCCACCCTCATGGGAATCATTGTAATTTCAGGCTGGGAGTCTCAGTGATATGAGACCTCCAGACCAGTCCGCCCACAGCAGCAGACTGTGGTGTTCGCGTGCCGGTTTGAACTGACGTGATGAGGTCATGATGGGTATTTCAGTGTTTGTGGTCTGATTTTTGCCTCACTTAAACCCACGAGCACCTCACAGAGCGGACTTCAAATTGAACAAATTTCTTCTCTTAGTATTTTTTGTTACACCGATGGCCAATTTGTTACCAAGATTTTGATGTGTGTAAATTATTCATAGCCTTCCAGCTCTTGTGTTTCAACTGCAATGATCTGTTAGACAAAAGCTCAATTTTTGGTTTTCTTTTGTACATGCTGTTGTAAGAATTTTTCCTGTTATCAATATAATCGGAGTACTGGGGAAATGATTGGCTGAAGGAAAAGAGGATGTCTGTTTCTCTGATTCTTTTTTTTCTACATGAGATTTAAGATGAATAAAAATGTATGCAAACTGTTTCGCTGCTCATGTTATTATGAACTGTGTGTCTTCTCTGCACCAAATGTTGCTACAGTCCAACTATTGCTAGTGAGGGTAAAATATCCAATCCTTCATATTCAGTTTAGCTGGTTGATTTTTTTTCAGTGCATTAAGGTCGCAGGGCAGAAACTTTCAGAGGCTGTGCAATGAACACAGTGTATACTTGAACAGCTCAAAAATCACCGGCATCCAACGTTTGTCATCCCTAAAAACAATTTACAATCTACCCATCTGAAGAGAAGTAGCTGCATGTTAGTGGTGTGCAGGTGAGGAATTTCTAATGCAATTCAGCTAAGTGACTTCCAAACGAGAGTACTGAGTCAATTGGATTACCAGCAGAGCCCAATAGTGGCAGAGCTAAAAATAAAACTGGATCTCCAACAGAAAGGTGTAAAAAGATGCAGAGAGACCCTATTCCAACTATGACTTAACATAATTAAGTAACTAAATATGAGTTTGATTCATTCATTTTGAAGCTGTTAGATCACACACTACAAGGTATTTCCTACACATTAATATATAACTAACTTTTTTGGTATGCAAATGCAACTTGCCTATGCCATACTTATGTGAATGTAGGACTTACAAAACAATATGTCTCAAAAGGGGGGAAAAAGTATATTTCAAGCAAGGACATTCTAAAGATTGAGTCATAGATAGACATGTGTTTAAATTTGATCTTGAAATCTGAATCTTCTTATTAGTACTATCAATAAGATAATAAATCAAAAAGAAAAAATTATGAACATTTAAAATAATTCAATCAAACAATAAGTTAATATAGTAGCGTGTCTGTGAGCTAATTTCAACAACTTTATTTAGTAAGTTGGGTCGTTTCATCTATAAGTAAGCATATTTTACATATTGCTTGTTTTATACTAAATAAAGATATCAGTGAAGTGAAAGCACAATATTAAATGGCGTGAAACTACACTTGAATTCTATATAAATACGATGCATTCTAACGTTGTACCAGCGGGTTGCAGCCAAGCACCATTAGGAGAAAAGAGAAGAGGAAGAAGATGAGTGACGTCACACGTTGCTGCTTTACGACCCTTTACGTCTCGAGCTTCATGTCTTCTTAAAAGTACAAGTCTAAATACAGGCAGGTCCCGAGTGTGTGTGGGGTTTAAAATGAAATGAACACACTCCTGCACAGTTAAGGTAAAAAACTTCCTTCCTGTTGTTGAAAGCAAACGGCTACTAGCAGCCTCTTAGCTAGCATGCTAACTGTGATGGGTATGGAACATGTCAGCTAACAGCCGACGCTAGCTACAGGCTGTTGGTGCTACTGCTGCTGACGCTCACTTCAGCTCCTGAATCAGCTGTTAACTCCTGTAGCCACACAATTTGTGCGCTAAGCACAGATCTGAGTTTAGTTTAACCTTTGCTCCGTTGTCTCTGCTGTGTGACGATGCTCCTGCTCTGTTCTCCTCTCAGTGATGCCATAGACGAAAGTGTCAGAGCCCAGGCTTCTCCACCAGGGAGGAGAGAGGTCTCCTCAGCAATGGCAACTGAACTCCACGAGACCATATTCATGGCCAAACAGGAACGCCACAAGAACCTGTTCCTCAACTACAGGAGCCTGAACGTCTTCCCCGTGGAGCTGCTGAAAGATGAAGGCCTACAGTATCTGGAGAGACTGTACATGAAGATGAACTCGCTCACTACACTGGTACGCACCCAGCAGGACGTGATGATTTCACTATGTCAGACATCAGCAGCAAACGTTTTACCCAAAGTACAAATGAAACTTTATATATGTAGCTGAGCACAAGGGAAAAGTGCCTGATAGTAAATCTTCTTATGTAAAGTAGAGATACATGGAAAATGTACTGAAGTTCAGTACTGAAGTAACTCTTGTATTCACTGAGTATGTCTGCTCTTTCTCTCCCTCTCTTTCTCTCTCTTCCGTTCAGCCTGACAATCTGGCTCAGAAGCTCCCCAACCTAATTGAACTGTGAGTCATCGGCTCAGCTGTGTTTTTTGTGCAAATATTCTAAATCATTTTTTGTTTTATTTTATTTCAAAGTGTTGCTACGTCCCTTCAAAAGCGTCCTTTGTGTTGTGTTGTTATTGTTGGCTGGTATAATATGAAAGGTGCATTGTATTTTTTGCCGGGCCCATACAGATGCAGATGTCAATTGTTAAGTCTTTGTAATTTGCATCTGCTGAAATGATCTATTTTACCTGACTAATCTCACAGACATGATAACGAAAGAACACACACTATTGGTGAACTTTAACCAATGAGATATCAAATGCTAAGTCTAATTTACTGCCCTTCCTAATCAGCAGTCCCTGGTATAAGAGATATTGTATCTTACTGGGACCTTTCCTCTTAATTACATGATGAAACAAATAAACTGAATGAAAATCAGTTTGTATAGTAACAATTGTTTTTCTTTTCAAGGTATTTGCACTCAAACAACATAATGATTATTCCTGAAGGTAAGCACACCACACGTCATAATAACATTCCTGAGTCCACAATTATTTCTAACATCTTTCTTTGTCACTTAGTTTTCTTTAAACAGCAGGTGACACTGATTTATTCATACTGACATGACACGATAGATATTTAAACTAGAGAAATGTGCGAAAATTCCAAACTGTTGATTATATTTGACTATTTTTATCTGCATGAGTGAGAGGAGTTAGAAGAAGTTTGTCTGCTGGACATCATTTTATGTGACGGTGGTTTGATCCTCAGCTATTGGAAACCTGGCCAGGCTGCAGTCTTTAGATCTGAGCAGTAACGCCCTCCAGCTCCTCTGTCCAGAGATTGGCCGACTGAGGTCCCTGCGCCACCTGAGACTGTCCAATAACCAGCTGAAATACCTTCCTCCAGGTGAAAAGCAGAAGCTGTCGGCCTTGTTTGTTTGTTTCGATTATGTCTTCTTCAACTGTACCAAATTTTACTATGTTATTATCATTATTGGTTTTGAAGAAATATTCAGAAATAGTCTCATAGAAATTAATGATATCAGTTTGTATAATAAAAGCATTAAGACAAAAACATGACACATTTCAAGTGTCAAAAAAACCAACTGAATAAAAATGTAATGAACATCACATAACAGATGAATAAGATAAAAGCCGACATATAAACTTATAGAAAAGCATCTTTGTGTGTACGTGTAGGTGAGTTGGATCTTGTCGGCCAGCAGAGGGCAACAGCTACAATAAAATAAAATGAGGTCACTGTCCTCTAGAACAAGGTGCTGATAATATAATCTGTGATCTGAATCTTCTCACTCACTGTAAGTAAGTGTCTCCAGAACAGGACATTTACCTCAGAAACATCCATGTGTCGGCCTGGTTATCAGAATGTTCTTTCTTGGTTCACGACTATTTAGAGAGGTTAGATGAAGTGAACTGGTCAGCTGATAGTCAGCTTATAAATGACAAAAGTCTTGAATGATCTATTAAGACTATTAAGGGTAATTCATATTCTAACTTTTTGTATAAAAACTTCACTCTAGATTTTCTTTGATGTAGGAATCAGATTTGTAAAGGTTGATTCAGTCTTTCTCTCTTGGGTTTGTCTGATCTCTCCAGAGATCGGTGATCTGCACGAACTGGAGTCTCTGGACGTGTCCATGAATCAGCTGATGTCTCTACCACATCGTCTGCACCGCTGTTTGTCTCTACAGAATCTGACTGCCGACCACAACCTGCTGTGCCATGTTCCCCGGCAGCTCTGCTGGCTCCACCGCCTCAACCAGCTCTCCATGGCCGCCAACCGGCTGACCTTTCTACCGCTGGGTCCGTATAACCTGTTATCTGTCCGTTGCCATAATGATGTAGATGAAATAAGCAGGGAAATGTGAATATGCTGTACGTGTGTTTCAGATCTGGGCAGATCGCGGGAGCTGCAGTTTGTTTTTGTGGACAATAACGTGGACCTGAAAGGCCTCCCCTCATACTTGTATAACAAGGTCATCGGCTGCAGCGGGTAAGGGCTAACCTGGATAACTGCACACATGCATTGGTTGAATGATGGAGCTAGATAATAGAAAAGAGAAAAATATGATGGAAAGGTCGCGTGCTGCTTCTGTGCAGGTGCGGAGTGTCATCGCAGGTGTTGGAGGGCGACCTGAGAGAGGTGCCGGGTAAGGCGCTGAGTCAAGCTCTGGTTGGGTTATCGGCTGAAGTGAAGGTGGTTGGCTCAGAGACGGAGAACGTGGTTCCCCTCGAGGAGCTCGCCATGAGGACACTGCACCGCATCTACCACCACCGGCCAACAGGTGAGGTGTAAAGTCACGCTGTAGCTGTGCCTCAATTCTGGGGCCACATCTCTCATCTGTGTTACAGCGGCGCAACAAGACTGTCCCACAAATGTCTCCTACACATGCGTCCTTTCATACGCATGTTTAATAGAATTTAAGTTAAAGTTAAAAAGTTAAAGTAGCTTTATTGTCAATTTCTTATGATGTTCAGAACACACAAGGAATCGATACAACGTTTCCCACTCTCCCACAGTGAGACATATAAAGTGCACAGGCACAACAGATAACACAAGACATTTCCTAATACTAAGTAAACATACAGAATTTTTTAAGTACAGCAGCATAAGGTTCTCTCAAAGTGTAAACGTAGTGATTTAAGTGATAAAGTGCAAACAGTACAAGAAGTACAAGAGACAGTTTGTTGCAGAGTCCTGAGTGTTTTTAGTTTTTTTGGGGGGGGTTTAAGCCTCCAGTCAGACTAGAGGATATGTCTGGGGGGAGTGAGGGGAGAGAATTTAGCTTCCTGACAGCTTGGTGTATGAAACTATTTCCGAGTCTGGTGGTGCGGCAACGGAGGCTCCTGTACCTTCTTCCAGAGGGTAGGAGGCTGAACAGACCGTGTGCGGGGTGGCTGGTGTCACTCACGATCGAGGTGGCTTTCCGGGTGAGGCGGGTGGTGTTAGTGTTTTGCACGGAAGGGAGTGGGGCACCAATGATCTTCCTGCTGTGTGCAGTGCAACTACTGCCCCACACAGTGATGCAGCTGGACAGGATGCTTTCAATGGTGCCCCGGTAGAATGTTTTGCGGAGGAAGTAGAGGCGCCGCTGGGCTTTCTTCACCAGTGATGCAGAGTTGGTGGCCCAGGAGAGGTCCTCGCTGATGTGCACCCCCAGGAATTTGGTGCTGCTCACTCGCTCCACAGCAGCACCATGGTCAGTGGGGGGTGCTCAGTGAGGCTTTTCCTGAAGTCGACGAAACATAAAAAGAAAAAGAAACATAAGCAATAAAATGACAGATTCCTTTAAGTATATTCACTAAGTAAAAGTATTCCTGTGTTGTTGTTTTATAGATCCGAACTTGCTGCCTCCCATCGCCCTCCCAAAGAGCCTCCTGGACCTGCTGCAGTTCCCCCTGGGTCACTGTCACCGCTGCAGCCAGGCCATGTTCACCATCATCTACCCCAAACTATTCCCCCTCCGTGAAACCGCCCTGGCAGGAGTGCACCGCAGGTTAGAACAAACACACCTCTGTTCCCCTTTTGGATATTCTACCAAAATAGTATGAATCTTGTTTTATATTTGTAAATTAATTCCTCTCAACTACCCTCTCTCACTCTGTTTTCCACACTTTTTGCTGTTCAGGACGACCGTGAGTTTTGTGGCCTATTGCTGCTCCAGTCACTGCCTCCGGACATTTGACCTCCAGGGTTGAAATCCCCTCATTCGCCCGTTTACACATTCGATGAAGAAGGTGTTGACTGGGTGTCCAGCAGGTGCCAGATAAAGAGCTTGTTGTTTGTGTGGATCTTGAATCTGTGTGCTGCATCAGGGCAGGAAGTCTGTGCTTGAAACAAAGAACCGCAGATTTGCAGCTTCTGGGGATGTTTGATGGATCAGATCATGGACACAGGACTCGTTCTGCAGCGTTTCAACACGGTAGACAAAGACTCAAACTCAGATGGAGCTTCTGTCGGGAGTCAAACTCGAACCTTTGCACCGCTGTGTGTGTGTGTGGTGAGGGTCAACATAATAACTACTGTGTGAAGGCTGTGCACCACTGGGCTTCTGTCTAGAAACTAACAGTATTAAACTTAAGTTAACTCAGTAATGGGCACTTTTTAAGAACAAGCACTGTTTGATATTTGGGAAATCATTAAATTCTCACACAGACGCATCCCATTGATTGGGGAGTCAATTCATATTATTAATATGGATTATTTGACTGATTACTAAGGACTATTTGAAGGCTTATAATTTAAAATAATGTGTATCTGTGTGATGTGTATAATTTACAGCAGCGGAGAAGAACCTACCACATTAACTTTCTTCGAGAAGCCATTTGTCTTTGAGCATGTGACACTCGTCTCACAGTGACATCTGAATTTATACACTCTGTCAACATGACACATTTCATGAGATCAGACTTATGTCGTCAGTGTGACTTTATTTCTAAAATCTTGTCTCCAGTCAATAAGATGAGCCAAGGATTGGTTTGACATATTTGTTAAACTGATACCGGAATGTTGTCAGTTCTTTTCTAAGGCGGTATCGTTTTTTAAATGATGGCTGGTTTTAGAGCAAAAGTAAATATGAAATTTATATTTTAAAAACAAATGTTTCCATCACCAGCATTTCAATTAAATATCAGTTTAAAATTTCAGGATCCCACAAATATTCCTCAGAGGCACTGTTCGATTCTCTCGTTGGACTGACGCCTGTGTGTTGATATTCATGACTGTACAGTGTAAGTTATCATTTGTTTTGATTGTTTTGCTTTTGGCAGTAAATGTTGACTGTTGTTTGAGCTTTGTGAGTTTTTTAAACTACAGACACAGTTTGTCAGGGAAGCTGCATGGAGAGGTGTTAGTGTGGCTGCTTTCACTTGCTCAATGTTAAATAACACTTACAAAAGAACCCTTGTGACACTTTCATTTCAATACATTGTGTTTTGTTTTCCACTCTGTAGCTAAATATCACATTCTAAAACTGGCCATAAATAACTTTTGGCTTTGTATAAGTTGCTAAAAGCTGATTATAGCAAGGTTTAAATGAATCCTGCATTCATCTATGTAACATTTTTCTAGTGTACTTGTTCATTACTTCCTTTGACAAGTATTCTGATGATTACAAGCAGGTTTAGTTTGTAGCTCCCCTGAGAACCACTGGACATGGGGTTGTAGGAGGAGAATGTGTGGGGTTGTAGGTCATGAAGCTGAGACAACTAAGAAGTGCATGTTGCCTGAACTACTCTAAACCAACAGGTTAGTCGTTTGCAGTTAAACTTGATATTTCAAGTTCACCCAACATTTCACTTAAATGAGCTGAGGTAATAACAAACCTCAAATCTCCTGGCAGTCCCACAGTGATTCAAACTTACAACCGCTTCAGTGTCGACTCGCTAGTGTCCCTGTAAACTGTCTGATATGTAATTAACTGTAATTAAAGTGGATTGTTATGCATCTGGCAGGTTATCAGATCTACAAATTAGTGTTGATCGGTGTCAGTAGATCAGCACTAATCAGGGAACTTGTCCCGGAACATTAGATTCAGATGCCCCCCTTTAGAAGAACAACAATGTGTTTATACTCAAACACTAAGCTGCACTTGCAGGTGGGTCTTTGCTTCAGCCCCTGACTCAGTCTTGTCTGCTGCTCCATCCGTCCTCTTCAGTTAGAGACGCTCCTCTGTGCAGCCTCACCTGACTCGTGTCCTCAGTGTTGTTAATTGTCTTCAGCAGCTTCTTGAGATTCAGGATGAAACATGAATGATGCATCTGATCGGAGAGTGACACTAAACAAATACAAAGACCAAAGTAAGGTGAGACGCCTTGTAAACTTTAAGAGTCTAAATTTAGCACATAAGCCATATTTAACTGTGAAATTAAAACGTTCTGTGGTCAATAAATAAATCTAAAGGTCATGTTGTACATATCTTTATGGTGTTTTTTAATATTTCTGTACTGTTCCCTGTTTTATATTTATGTTTATGCACAAACATATCACAGCAAATGTAGTGTATGTGTAAACCTACTTGGCAATAAACCCCCAATTCAGATTCCCATCCTAACTGATAAAACTTTGACTTGGTGACACACAAGGGCTGCAAATTCCAATGCTTCCATGGCATCCATGTTAAATGTGTCCAAACTGTAGAAGTCAGCTAAGGATCAAGTGAAAAAGAGCGAGCACTTGAAATATGTATGTCAGTGATAATGGAGGGCGCAGCAGAAAGGCGAGCGGCTCATTTCCCAAGATCGATGGCGCGTTCAGATGAGTGCGAGACCGTGATCCGCTCTAGCTGCTTCTTCAGCTTCCCGCCCTCCCTCTGGGACTATCACATCTCCACTGACTGCACGTCTGAAACAACACATGAGCATGTTCATATGAAACACACGCAAAGTATGAGGGAGGTGTACATAAACACACAGGAGAGACAGACTTATTACAGAAGAACACAACATGACCAACCTGTAACCTCCGCTGATATTATCCAGGGAAACATGATATTCTTCATCAGGAAGCCAAATGAAATTCTGTGCAATATACCAGCACCATGTGATCCCGTGAGTCCGAGGGACATGTTTACAATCCACTGAACGCATGAAGGTAAGGAATCAAAGAAATGGAGATAAAGGTGTTTGTTATTTGCAGTGTTTATGTTTCTTCCATATATTACTAATATTACCGACCATACCTCTATCATTATGTGTATATCCTATTGTATATTATCTAGTTGGGGCTCTCATTTAAAATTAGTCAGTACAATACATCATCCAGTAGCTACATCAACTCAGATTTTCCCTACGTTTGAGGTGGGGGCAGAACTGGCTTCTGTTTTTCTGTTAATCTACACATTTCTAATGGAATGAGCTACAATCTGTGGCTCATTCAGATTCCCCCCCCCCCACCCCCCCCCCCCCCCCCCCCCCCCCAGTGAGGTTTTTCATGATTCATACTATTGTTCTAAGTAGGTCATGTGTTGAGTTGTATCTATTTGCTGATTGTAAATGTCTCCTGTTCTCAGAAATCTCTGAGACAGCCTGATTAAATAATGAGTACTCTAGATATTATTTCTTAGGTCACACTGGTTTCATTTTAAACATGCATGTTAATAAAGTAAATGAACTGTGCACTCTACATGCTCTGCTTCCCTGACACATTATGAAGCACCGTGTGACATTTGGATGCATCATGCAGTCCTGAAGTAATTTCCTGTGGTGAGTCAGGTCGGGTGAAGAGCGAAGGGGGCGGGGGGGGGGGCAATGGCCGAAGCAACAGACGCCAGTGGTTTTCAGTCTATTGTAGATAATGTGGACTGTGAAATGTCACAACATGAATACAAGATTCCAATTTCGTTTGTAGTTTGGTGAATTCCATTAGCACCTTCATTTCCCCACAGTGATGTTTGATAGGACATGTGTGGCTTTCATTCCAGTCCCTGAGCCTGAGTCTGAATCCAAGTCACCAAAGAAGAGTGCGACTAGAGTCCCCATGTCCCATGTCTATGGCCATTATGAATAATGCTACAGTATTAATATATATTTCAATAAAACATCATCATGGTCTGTTACAAATTAAGTAACACTCAGTAGGACAACTCAACAGTCCCGTTAGATTCAATCAAGCCTCATCAAATTGCACATTCTCATAAATCCATGAATTATTCTTTGGGAAAACAGTGAAAGTGTCAAACGACGGCCTGTCTCACCATGTTGGGGTCCATGTCTGATGGTGGAGACAACTCAGACGTTAACCAAACACTCAGGGGCTGGAGCTTCCACACGTTTGTCCTTTATGAATATAAGCTACACATCAACCTCACCTGGCCCGGTTGAACAGCTACTGTCTTATCATAAATGAACCAAATGACGGACACGTGTATTTGAAACTCGTGGTTGAGAGGCAGAGTACATCAGGCCAACAGAGACATGTGTCTGGTCCGTGGGCGGCGCAACACTCAACCAACCTGATGAGACTGCTATGGTCTCTAAGCAACACTGTATGTTTTGAAGAAGCATTCCACGATTTTTACTGTTACATTGTGAAAACGATCTTTGGGCTCTGCATATAAACTGCATGAGATTTTACCTACACTGAATCCTTCCACCAAGTTTTTTTTTCTTTTTCTTAATCTTGCAGACAAACAACAAACGTACAGGGGAGAGTCTCCAACATCTGACTGGGAATGTTTGAGTTGAGTCGGACTCGAACCCTGTTCCTCATCCGCATCTCTGCCTCAAAGATGCACATTAAGCATCTTTTCCGGAGCTCCTCTGTGTTGGTCAATCAATCACAGTCTGTAACACACACAAGAAATCAATCTCCAATTTATGTCTGTCATCTTGAAAGCGCAATAACGCCCGAGGAGAAAAATGGTTTCTTCAATGGGGTGGAGAAGATGGAATAAACCAATCCATTATTGGAAGACCAGATCCACTGAAGATCAGATCTGGAAAGCAAACTGGATCCTCTGCTGTGGAAGAGAATTGTCTGCTGAGGTTTTCTCTGAAAACTGGAAAACAGCAGTCATGTCTCCCTGGAGCCATGACGAGCGTTCATTCAAATGAGTCAAGTGACAACTGACGTGAGGTGAGAATCAGCCACAGACAGAGAGGAGGAGAAAAACCATCCCCTGTTCATCTGTACATCTGCCCCCAGCCCTACGTTGTTCCACAGCATGTCTGTCACACGATCTTCTCCAGAGTGACAGAAATAAATTAACACTGCGCTTCTGACCTTTGACCTTGACGAAACAAGGTATCCACAAATCACATTTATTCTCACTGTGGTATTGACTGTACCCTTCAGCAGAACAAGGACTTGGGACACATGCATATTTAGGGAGGGTATGAATGTAGAAATCAACACCCTGGCTTGATTAGATTTTTCTGAAACACTGGATTTGATGCTCTTTTGCCTGATGATAACAAGCCTGCCCACCACAGATCAGTATTCACATCCCCTGCCTCATGGCACTGCAAAAAAAAAAAGCAGCATGTATTTGATTATGTAAAGTCAAAGACTCCAGGGGTAAACAGCTCTGCACACGGAGGAGAATCTCAAAGAGCCTTTCTGTCAGGGAACCTCTCACACGGGTGCACATTCGTGCACATGCACAGTGTGAGCAGGCAAACACTGGGATGCATAATATTAGTAGGATAGCTGCACGCTCTATTTTGACATTCACGGTTCAAGATGAGCACGGGCTGAGGGGCGGAGCGTAATGTGAGATCATTTGATGTGTTTCTGAGATTGGGTCTGCTCCTACAACAGAAACATATATGATGTGTTAAAGAAACAGGTCTGAGATCAGGCTTTATAAATAATAAACACATTTTTTTTCTCATTTGTTTTATCTATTTCAAACTCTTATTGTCTGTTTGTCTTTATTCTAACTCACCACACTGTCCAGAGTGAACATGAATCTGGTCTTAAAATGCACAAATGAAGAATCCTCTCAGTAATCGCTGAGGTGAAACTGCGCCTGGCTCTGTGGAAACTGAGTGTGGGCAGCAGCCAGCAGGAGCCATCATGGCTCTGAAGCAGCTGAGCTGCCCCACTGATTATCCCTCCGACACATCTGACATCAGAGGGCGCGGCCATTTTGTGAGTGCCATCAAATGCACAAAACGAGACAGGAAGTAAGACCTCTCGACTGCACAAAATAAAAGAAATGGTAAGAGGAAGAAGACGAAGGGGGACATGGAAAGAGTAGTTTGTTTGTATCCTCCAGTAGACTACCCTGGAGTTAGGTCTATCTGCAGTTGATTCATTTAAATATGAGCCAAATCCTGAATATTTATATCAACCCTTATACATATGTAGTATATATGCATAACACATCCTTCATTATTGTCTGATTGATATTAAATTACTCATTATAAGACTTTTACTGTTAGCCCATGAATAATAATATTCTAGTGAATTTCTCATTAGCCTGTGTAGCCATCCAGTTACCAGAAACAGGGGGTGGAACTATTGTGAGGGGGTCGTTGTTGTTGAAGGACAGTTAAGAGAGATGGAACGTGGATCAAGTCCTATCCCTCCCTGGACAGTTTAGATTTAATAATGTGTAAAGAGGTCATGTTTAGGTTGATATTAAATTACTGCTGTGTTTCAGTATCTGACTTCATTAGCAGCCTCTGTTAGAGATGGAGCCAGCCACACCATGTCATGGAGACAGTGTTTGCCTGTACACCATCTGTCCTGCAGCTGAGGCCACAGAGTCTCAGGAAATGTTTAGAAAAAAGTCATTTCAATTTTAGGCTTTATTTTGTTAAACGTGAACAGGAAGTGTGCGGTGTCTAAATCCACCCAGTTTGACGCCTGGTTGTGAGGAGGACGGTGTGTTTCCATCGAGGGGGGTGCAGTCCCGTTAACGGAGCGGCAGGAAGGACACACGCTTCACCGAAACACATAAAGTACAGTAGAGAGCAAGCGGAGGAGAAGAGCGGAAGGAGCTTGAAGAAGCTTGAAGAAGGTAGGTTTTATTCACTTCATAGACTCACTGTTTGTTTTCCTCACCGAGACTAACTGGTAAAATCAGAGCATCAATTAAAGTTCGGTTTCTCCTCAATATACGAGACTGTAAAATACAATTCTTTCAGATGATTTACCACCAGGTTATTAGCTGCTCTCTTGTCCAGGTTTTCTCCCACAGCTAAGATGTTTGTTGCTGCTGTTCTAGTTGTTTGTGTTAATCGTAGCACTGATTCGTTCTAAGGTGATATTACATGGTCAAATCACTACACATGTCACTGAGGTGTCAGTGCTAGTGCGTTTGTTCTCTGTAACCTCTAGTTGCGGCGTGTTTTTGTGCAAGGAGGATGTGTTTGGATGTGAGTTTACGTCCTAAATGAATTAGAGGATTAAGGTAGTTGTTTGTTTTAAGGATTACATCAAAGGGTGGTAGAGCCTGTGCCCTCAGGCTGGCTGTGTCGCGGCTAAATAGCTCGTAGAGGAGTGAGTTGAGTTCAGCACCGCGGACAGCTCCAGCAAACACGCAGACTCTCTCTCTCTCTCTCTCTCTCTCTCTCTCTCTCTCACTCGCTCACACACACACAAATAGTGCTTTGTCTCTGATTTTTTGATTTTTGATTTATAATAATAAAACAAATATGAAAGATGCCCCATTCCCTGCTGTTCAGATCGTTAATGTGGTTGTGAACGAAGCAGCTCACTCATGAGCGTCAGGAAAATAAACGTTGATCTGCGCTGGAAACAAGTGACACTATGGTCCTCTTTGGAGGGTTTCATAGTGGATAAGGAAGGAGTTATACTGTATTGTTAGGCGTCTTAGTTTTGACTAAAGGACTAAACTTGGTCACAGAGCTACTGAGGAAGAGGATGCTCCTCACTTATGACTTCCTGTTTCCAAACTAAATCAATCAATCAATCAGTCAACCAATTAACCAGCCTATATATCTGTTCATGTCTTTGCTGATCCATCTGTTTACATGTCTTCATGATAAGGATCAGTGATATAAGCTCTCAGGTCAAAGTTCTCAGGGCTGTTGTTGTTTGGTATGAGGACATCCAGAATGAGGCATCAGTTGTGTCCCTGTGTCTCCTTGAGAGTTAAGAGACAAAGCATCATTTCACATATGTGTTCCCAGTCAGTTCAACCTGAAAGGTCTCGTAACTGCATCCGTGTGAGTAGGAATTCATGCAGTTGTGAATATGTGTACAAGATTTTAATGTAAGGTTGTAGTATATATCAACATCAAATTGAGGTTGAATGTGGTGCAGAGATTTTAGTAAATAGTGGGAATGAGTAGCATCTTGATTCTAGGAAAGGATCCTTATACAAACTGTTGGCCCTCTCAGCTTCCTGTCCTGTCTCGGTACCTGGTTTAATGTCAGGGAGGACAAAGAGCTCAGGCCGACGCTTAAGTAGATCAGCACGCGTGTGTGTGTTTGTTTGTTAGACTTGTCTTTTTGACTTTGTTGTTGGCAGCCCGGTGCTGTTTCTAACAAGGAGCAAATAAATCGATTAAATTAGGGCAGGGAATGACCACATAGCACTTCCATGATGGTTTTGAACTGGTGAAGAAGCTGGAAACCAAAGCCTGATTGTGAAATCGCGGTGTAGCTGGTTTTGTAAAACCCTTGACTGCACATTATTCTACTCTAACAGGCACCTTGAAAGAGCAATCACAGTCTTATTTTGGTCGGAAGATGATGTGAGCTGTGTGTTCACGGTTCTCCAGAGGTGAGACGCTTTGACAAACATGAAAACAGAAATCATTTTCATGGTGAGAAAATGGTTTCAGCTTGAACTGCTGTGCCCCCTCCACCCTCACTCACCCCTCCATCACCCTGCACAGAAACGGTGAGAAGTTACCACCAGCCTCCAGCTCCCTCACCTGGTGAAAACACTCATAGAGTCTGAGTTACATGCCTTTCTCTTGTCCCCCTTAAAACCACATTCACACATTTATCCACCTTGTTACTTTCTCTTCCACTGCCCTTGTTGAATTTCAGAGTCATCAGCTATAAAAAAGATATATCTGATGTCTAAGAATGCATAGTCTTCTTTTTCACTGCATGTTGCGCACTTATTCGGTTTCAGCAGATTGCAATCACAGTCCTTTCTTTTATACAGGTTTGTTCTGGATCTGCACTCCATTATAACATAATAAAGCTCCAATAATGTACATCCTGGTCAACATCCACTTATTAATGTCACTCTTTGTCAGCTTTAGTCAATCCCCTCTGTTCTTTGAGGGGGAGATGTTTTTCAAAATGGCTGCAGGATGTTTTGGTCTCACCCACGCAGTTAGTATTAAGTGTTGAGTCATTGTGCACAGAGGTGCGTGCTCCAGTCACGTACCTTTAAACTTGATGGAAACAAAGGAGACCTGCAGCTGACTTAACCAGCGGTGACATGTGACTATAGTCGTGGAAGGACTTTATATTCTCCCCAATGATGAAAACATGAGTTATATAAAAGTGTGCTGCATACGAGTTCTCTGTATTCAACCCAGCAGCAGTCAGTCACAATGAACAACAGGAGGGAAGGCTGCATTTGCCCATGTTATCTACTGTAGTTTAAAGGTCCTCTGTGGAGATTTGGACCACTAGAAGCTCTATGGAGCAACGTTTGTAAGAGGTTCTCCTCATTTTGTTTGTAGCTTGCACGTGCATGAGGACGCATTTGCACACTGACAGCCGTGTGAAGGACACGATATACACATTTCTGCTGCTGGTTTGCCCGCTACGCAGCTGATTTACTTTGACAGTATAGTGCCAACAATTACAGTACGACCCCTTTTGGTATTCACAGCTGAGAGGGCAGAGAAACATTATTTACAGGGACGTCAACAGACAACCACTGTTTCCCTTCAGGAACACACGTGCGTGCGCACACACACACACACACACACACACACACACACACAAAATAGACACACACTCTGAATTATGATCCTTATGCTTTATTGACAAAGCAGTACATTTCAGATGTTTGAATTGAAATTAACCTCTGTAATAAGATCTGTCGGAACATGATTTCTATGTCCGCTACACTCTATGCTCCTTAACCCTGTAAATAATAATTATAAATATCAGTCCAAAAGATCCCCAATCGGTGGTATAATAATACAGTTTATTTAGCTTACTCAAGGGCACTTAACATGGTAAAAACAGTGACAGTAAAAACAAGGTAACATTATAGCAGTGATATATGTACCTATATCTTTTTTTATTATGTTCTCTGCTATACGTGCCTGTCACCACGATGTTTGTGTGAGTGTATAAATGAACAGCGTGTACGGTGCGGCGCGGTGACAGGTGTCCATTTGAATGTGTTCATGTGGGAGGGGAATGGAGGAGAAATGGAGGAGAAGAGGGAGTGTTGGATAGTGTGTGTGCGTGTGTATTTGCGTGTATCTAGGTTTTGTGTGTGTTTCTGAGAGCAGAAGTGAGACAGAGCGGCAGTGAGTGCCAAAGAAAGAAAAGGGAAAGCATGTATGAGCTAGGGAAAGTAAAAGAGAGGGAGAGTAGTCCACGTGTTATGTAAGTCTTGTGAGGCATCTCTGTGTGTGTGTGTGTGTGTGTGTGTGTGTATTCTGTAGGCCTTCGGATTAATCCAGCAGGTTTTATCCTCAGTGAATGGGACAGTGGGGCTTTGCAGTGATTATCCCTGCAGGCCACAGATGATTGCTTTGAATCTCCTGTATATGTCCCACACTACCTCACTTCCCAGCCTGCATATCTGTTCGCCTGCACATCCCGCTGCCGGTTTAATAAGATCATGCTGACACAATTTTATTGTCTGTAGGTGGCTATAGATGCTAAATGTGTCAAATTTCCTAATGATAATCCTCCAGAAACAGGTCCAAACAGTTTCAGCAGCTGTCGAGGATGTGTTCATAGTGCGTCTTCTTTCCTCTGCGACCCACCTCAGCACATTTCAATCTTCCCGCCTTCGTTTCTCTGGATAATCTGCGCATCTCAGTCCGCTGTAGCTTCCCCCCCACCCCCCACCCCCCGCCTGTCTGTCCTCTTATAGATTATATAACAAGGAAATGTCAGAAATGCAATCTGCTCCATCATCCCCCGCTCAGCCGAGAAAACCTGCCCCCTCCGTTTGTTTTGAGTCACAGCCTCTGTCACGGTGAAGGTGGTAAAGATCGGCACTTGCTGCCTGGTAATCACCTGGCCACCTTGTACCTTTTTACTCCATCACTGAATTGAAATATTCACTTATGTGGAAAATAATTTAAATGCAAAGATGTGAGCTGATTGCTGATGGTGTTTCGGGGGGAGGGGGGGGGGTAATACGATCTAATATGCCCATTATCTTAGCATTTCACTGCAAACTGGCTCAAATAGCATGCTCAGGCATTTAGATTTCCTGAGAGATTTTGCACAGCAGATTCCTCCCTGTGTGTCCCTCCTGTCTCTCCATAGGGAATGTTTTAATTCAGTGAGGCCATATGGTCACGGTGGGCGCTGCTCAGGGCAGAGAAGCAGCGTCGTATGAGTTGTTTTGTTCTACCTTGTTCCATTCACATCCAGCCACTGTGATCAAAATGGATGAAAAGTCTCTGTCTTTTCATCCATTTTGAAAGAGCTGTTCTTTGAAATTTGACATGCATCCACTTATTTACACTGGATGTTTTCTCTGTACCTTTTTTTTTTTTAGCTTATTTGATTTGTTCAATTTTATACACAAATTTTGAGTTTATATGTTTATTGTTTCACAGTTAGAACAATCCTCTAATTCATCATAAATATAATGCTTCTCTTTCAGCCACTGTAGTTAAATATTACAGTTTTGTTGTTCACGTATCTTTATTTTAAATGTTTTAGTATGAATATTTAATACAAATTGTGACCAACTGCATCTACTGTAGATACAGAGAATACAGATGACATTATCGGCCCTATCATTTCACTGTTTCACCATCTGGATTGGAAACTATTGTGAGGAGGAATGGGAACAAATTGGGATTTTATGCATCCAGAATTTTCCTTTACGGGATTCATGACGAAGGCAAGTCACAGTGACATGACTGAAGGCTCCAATTTTGTGTCAGTGCAGATCAAAAAGATGGAATCTAAATTTTGTTTGAGGCAGGGGCAATTATTTTGTATGTTACTGTGTGTGTGTGTGTGTGTGTCTGTGTGTGTGTGTGTGTGTGCGTGTGGCCGTTGGCACACGCATGGTTTATTAGCAGTCAGCTGTAAAATGGGGGAGGTACTGTCTGAATAGTTTAGCCCTCGGCTCCCATCATGCTCTCTGGCCTACTCATGTCTTGGCATATGTGTTTACTGCTTATAGGTCAGCGACGTACAGTATGTTCTTGTGGTGTGTGTATATATGTGTGTTTGATAGAAAGTGAAAAATCTGTTCAGTTACAGATGAGTTGTTTCCGCACATGCTTCAGGTCAGGTTCTTATTTAGCTAAATGACTAACCACAAACTGTAGTAGTCTGAAGGCCAGTGCCCTCGCTCCAGCTTCATTTGGCCCACGTCATGGTGTAAAACCATTGAGGTGTTATACATCAATGTGTAAAATGATATTTACATTTGCCCTGAGTCAAATGTCCCTTGCAAAGAAACATTACTCATTTGCTAGAGGATGGATTGAAAATGTGCTAAGCTAAGACAAAGTGCTGAAACCTTCTTGTGGTGTCACAGTGGTATAATAAATGGTCCCTGTTTGAAGAAATTGAAATACAGTTTGACCCTAAATCAACAGAGAAACAACTGGTGTGTTGACATGTGTAATGTTATATGAATGCTGTCTGAGAATGCAGAGTTGATGATGCTATATATGAAGTGCTGCAGTCTGAATGTTAGGTTTATTTATTTTGATATATGATTCTGCCTAGTCCTGACCAAGCAGGTTTAAAATCAACTGTTAGGCTAACAAGGCATGAGGGAATTTGCAGGGTACAAGAGCAGCTGAGCATGTGTCGCTGTCTTTGTGTGTGTGTGTGTGTGTGTGTGTGTGTGTGTGTGTGTAGGTGTGTGTGTAATTGAAGGTTATCAGCCTTTCTATTTGAAGTCTTTCTGATGCCTGGATAAGAGTTGGTTCTGCACAACTGTGGAAAGAGGTAAAACCAGAGCAGTGCGTGTGTCAACTTTCAGTTTATGTAATCAGAGCATATTTAGACTATTTTCCCTTTTCACTATCCTTAAATATATTCAATAATCTCTATTTTATGGGAGATGTTGTTTGATTAGGACAACAATATCATGTTATGTTTGATTCATGGGGCAATACCTTGCCTATACACACTGTATAGACAAGTATTTGAAAAGGTAAAATAAAAATAAACAGACCCACTGATGCATTATGGTTTTGTATTTATATAGCGCTTTTCTGGTCTTGATGACTACTCAAAGCACTTCACAGTACAGTTTTACATTCACCCATTCACACACACAGCATCTATTAGCAGCACTTTGTTGTTCTATTGGAGGCAATTCTGGGTTCAGCATCTTGCCCAAGGACACTTCAGCATGCAAATGGGGAAGACTGGGGATCGGACTGCCAACCTTCAGGTTGGAGGACGACCGCTCTACCCCTCAGCCTCAGCCTCAGCCACAGACGCTGTGACATTAGTAATCAGTGACAACCACATCTGCATGGACAGTTGAAAATGTAAACTAGACACACTTACACAGTAGAAACACACAAACTCACATTTAATGGAGACCTAAACTAACCTCACTTTAACCTTAAAACATGTCTTCACCTTAATATGTAATGTATTATTAAGGGGACTTGGGCTTTTTTTTCATCTGACTGTGTAAAGGGATTAAGCACCCAACAACATGAGTATTACACAGAAAACATCCCCCCCCCCCAACACACACACACACAAACACACACACTGCTGTTGCATTAATAATGTTGACCTGGCTCTATCCCGTGAAAAATGAAAGTTGCTTCTGCTTTGATGTGTTGAGATGTTTGATGCTCGCAACACCTATATCCACACACACACACACAAACCTACACACACACACACACACACACAAACACACACACACACACACACACACATACACACAGGGCCATGTCTGCCCTGCTGCTGCTCTCCTTTTCGCCCTTGAACCAGTTCTCACTGTGTGATGTTTTCAGTGTCTCAGTGTGTTAATCTCCTACACGTGTACACATGTATTCCCAGTGTGTAACTACAGTCTACTCCTCCTTCAGTGTAAATGGACATGAGAGACACTGTCCTTATGGTGCGACTCTTTTATAATTACAGAAATTATTAGAAAGTCATTATCGTGAGGTTCGTAGCTACAGCGTCGTTGCTGGACTAATTTCCCTCAGATGGAGGTCAGGAGGTTAAGTCTGGTGCAAATAGAGGAGGGAGATGGGGACTGATGCACAGGGTTAACGTCTGGTTCCTTCACTTCTACACAATTATACAAAGAAAGGAGAATTACAGAAATAGCACGACCAACTCTCAGTCCCACTGTGACCACCTCCTCACTTCCCATCTCCCCTCTAACCATTCCACAATGATAAATTCATGAAAGACTGGGAAAAAAGCAAAATCGCCCAGATTCGGTTAGGTTAGTGCCTTTACAAATCCGTGAGAAACATACAACTGACAAGCTGCCCTGGTTTCTGTGACTGATAGATTCTCTGGAAACCAAGGTGTCCTGATGTCCTACTTCCTCCACAAACAGTGTTTTATCTCAGCTGAACATGACGCCTGATCGACAGCAGCCTCTTCGCTTGAGGGTGGAGGCAGCTTATCATGGCAGCCTGGCAGTCTGCTGCAGAGCATGTGTCCCGTCATCTTTCAATATACCTCTCTGCTTTTTCTATAAATCTCACAAAAGAGATTTTATGCAAACTAGTGTTTTCATAAAAATCAGCATCATGACTCAACTTATTTCAGGTCGATGTTAACAGAACATATACCTGCAGAAACTATTACACTGTCGTTGCTTTATGTATGTAATCTTTAGATTTGTTACTTACCATCATCTATCTAGTTTCATGTTCTTTGCTTTTCTTTGTTCTGATGCTGTCAGTGAGACTGTTTGTCTGCTGATTGCAATGAAAAGAGGAGGTAATGAACGTCCAATTAGCCACAAGGCAGAGAGAAGTGTGTTGTTATGATCTGGGTGTTTCAGCCTCTGTTGGAATGAAGGGAGAGTGGTGTCTGTCTCGAATCACAGGTCTGTGCAGTAGGTCAGTCGTTTGTCAATGCTACTGCTGGCTTATCCAAGTATTATTAATTTTTTCCCACTCAACTGCTTTTCTACAACGATCAGAGTGAAGTGTTAAATGTCCACAACTGCTATTATGCTTAATCGCATCCTGTTCGTACCAGTATTAGCTTTATCATCCTGGATTTACTTCTTTATCATCGGGCTGCTAATGCATTTACACTCTGACAACACTGTAGAGTCCTGCGTCTTTCATATCAGTGTTTTATGGATAGTTTAGTTGAGTAAATACGAGGGTGACATGGTGGTGTTGTGTCTAGCACTGTCGCCGTACCTGGTTTGAATCCCAGCCTGGCCGGGGTCATTCTGTGTGGAGTCATAACTGTGTCTGCATAGGTTTTCTCCAGCTTCCTCCCACAGTGCAGAGACATGCAGATTGAGGTACGGTTCATTGGAAACTCTGTATTGACCGTAGGTGTGAATGTGAGTGACTGATTTGTGTGTTGTTTCTGTATGTTTGGTCCTGTGATACACTTATGACCTGTTAAGTTTGGAGATTGGCTCCAGCTCCCCCCACCACCCTCAAATGATAAGAGGTAAAAATAGTTGATGGATGGATGCATGGATATATCGTATTGGGACCAACGAGTGTGACCAGTCGAAAAGGTCTTCTTACCATAGCTCGACTCTGTTTATAAACATGCTGCCTTCACAGCTAAATTGTAGTGTTTTCAGGCTTTTCAGTGAGGAATTTTCCATTTGTATGTTCCTTTCTCTTTGTTGCCTGAAATAGCTTCTTATTGTTGCTGGATTCTTCTATAATTGTGGCTGTGTAGCTGTGTGTTAATCATGTCAGCCCATGAACAGTCCCCCTCTGGAGCTCTGCAGCAAAAAACACAGCTCTGTTCTACTATCTACACACGTACACAAAAGTGCCTGTAGCTCAAATGACATGATATGGTGTAGCTGTCCGTTGGGCTGGTACCAGAGGGTTTTGTGGAAAGGAAAGAATGTGATGATGGACGTGACAGACTTGGTCCAAGGACAAACAGAGACAGACAAGGACAGACACGGAAACAAATTCAGACTTTTGAACCAACAAAAGAAATACAGAACAGATGAGAGTGTACATATTAGCAGCTAGACTTGTCACTGTTTACTGGGACGGACTGGGATTAAGTCCAATTATAAAACACAACAACAGCAACATTTCCCGTCACTCGTTCTTCATCTAGAGAAAGTTTTTACTGGCTTTGCTCATCGAGGTCATGTTCTGACTCTTTCCCTCTCTCATCCTCTTTCCACATGGGCCTTCAGCAGCTTTTAACATTAATGCTATTAATATTTGGATCAATAATTCATGGGTGCCCTTTTAACGTCTCTGTGTGTATAAAATGCAATGATACTTTAATTTGTTTGTCTGTGGTCGGTAAGATTTCAGACCTATTGTCTGTTTCCAGGAAATCGTATCACTTCCTGTACGCCGCATGATTTGACCTCAGTATTTAATAATTTAGCTACAGTGTGAATCAATGCTGTGGGGGCTCTTATTTATAGCTAAACATGTAGGGTATGTTATTATTACATAGATATTATATAATGTATACTTTTGTCTCGTTCCTGCACACACACTGTACATTTTCAGGGAGGGCATGGAAAGCGGATGACATGAAACAAAGAAAGCAAACGAGAGGAGATGGAGTTAGAGGAGAGTGTGTGGGTACGGTGTGTGTGTGTGTGTGTGTGCGTGTGTGTGAGTGAGAGAGGGAGAGAGAGGGAGACAGGAGAGAGAAAGCAGTGGAGAGGAAATCCTCTTTCCCTGCTGACTTTAATCTCTACAGGCTGAGTTCAGGCCTTACAGCAGCCGTCAGTCAATAGGAGTGACAGCCCGCAGGGCCACAGGTGGGGGATGGGGACGGCCGGACCTTGTATTAAATCACCTCCACTATAATGTGTGTGTTTGTTTGTGTGTGTGTGTCAGTGTGTTTGTGTGTGTGTGTAGTTTTTTTTAGAATGTATTACCCTGAAAGCAACACGATGCGAGGAGCACGCAGTTTGATTTTGGTTTTGTTCTTCTTAGCCCTCTATGGTGTTGTCAATCAATCAATCAATCAATCAAGAATTTATTGTAGTTTCTCCCCAAACAGTACAATTATGCAGTGAAGAATTAAATATAATTCCTTTAGGGCAGTGCAATTTCTATAGTATCTAAAAAAAACAATGAGAGACCTATGAGCAAGACATTATGGCAGAAACAACTGTACTGTAAGTGTAGGTGACATTAGGTGACATGAAACAGTCTACAATGTAGGAATAACCGCAGAGTTCTGAACTGTCAGCTGTTTGAGTCTGACTGCCCTTGGAAGGAAACTGTTTAAGAACCTTGTGGCCTGTTGTTCCACCACTCTGGTCCAGACTGATGATATCCAGACGCTCATGGTCTCCAGAGGCTACCCCCTGCTGCGTTGCACTGTGAAGTCGACGTGTTTGGGTTCTTGTGGAATATTACAACAAGTGGATGATTGGCAATAAATTTGCCAATGTTTCAAATGACTGGTTTACCATTGCTGATATTTCCACCAGACTCACTCTCCCACTGTGGCTAGTGCAAATACAATGTTGGGTAAATGTTAGCATTCTAACATTAGTTAAACTGTGTGTAAAGATGAACGATGTGTCTCTATTTTCTACCAGTGAACAAAGATAAAGCTAATATATCCCAGATATAGGTGTCACCATCTTGTGCTTTTGACTTCATTTGGAGTCGGTGTCTGCACGCTAGCTATTGGGGGATGGAGCCACAGTATCAAGGCTCTGTAGATATACTTGCTTGATTAATTAATTGTCAGACAATATTCAATGGGCTCCTAAATCGCTGTGCATTGATAGTACTATTAACAGTAGATTGACTTGAGTTGTCATTGTGTGTGCTTGACTGCTTGTAATCATGGCTGAGGCTCTTGTTATAACACAAAATGAATCTGATTCATTTATGGTAAAAACAAATCAAATGTCAATGTCATGGAGCAGGAAAGCTGTGCTGGACAGCAGTTCCACCAGAGTTAAATGGATGTGAGTAAATGGACAGGTCAGGAGGAACAAGAAGCTGTGCTGTACGTGTGACTTAACAGGAAGCAGCTCCACTGCTAAGCGATGACCAATCAATGACTGATCAATAACCCAGCAGAGTATTACCCGGGGCAGACGGATGTGGTGGGGAGAAGATGACACATAGAGCACGTGACAGCACACAGTGAGACGACCAGTATTTAATATTTTGCTTAGTTTAAGAGGACACTCTGTTTTATGGGACATGCATCAGTGGAACCTCAATCCTCTTGCCACTGACTACACGACCACAGCAATGCCGTCAACAAGTGGGCATGAAGGGAGCATTGCCATGGATATGTCTTGGTTTGCTGCCATTTTGGAAACTTCAAATGATTTTTCTAAAATGGAGCAGATGGCTGTGATAGTAACCTGAATACATTTCTTCCAGTGATCTGATATCTGTTCACACTTCATATGGTCTAAATTTTGGAAATCGCTACTTGCGCCTGAGCAGTTTATTACTTTTATTCCTAAATCTGTGAATTGTATTTCCGGCGACATGAACCTTTTCTGCTCTGTACAGGTATTGTTGCTGACTCAAGACTTGCAGAGTATGTTGCACTCTGGATTACAGCATCAGCCGAAAGTCTAAAATGTAAAATGTCAACATAAATATTTTAAAGTTCAACTACTGTATGTAATGGGCAGAGCTGACCAAAAAGCACACACACACACACACACACACACACACACACGAACACACACACACACAATCACACACACACAAAAATTAGAGAAGCACTTTGAAACGGCAGTTTTTTTCCTCTCCCTCCATTTCCTTTCCCGGCACATGTTCAATTATTAATCGGGCTGACGACTCCGCTGAGATGGAGGCAGAGACAGACAGAACAAGCAGATACTTTATCAAATATCCAGCTGTGACTCTACCTGACCTTGTGTCTGCTCCACTCGTGACGGGAAGCCATTGACAGATGCCTGAGACAGAAATCAAACTAACAACCAAACTCTTGAACTTTAAAAAGAGGGACTGGCTGTGTTTGCTTTTTTTATCCCCCAAAAATGTGAAACCGTACTGTAGCATCCGTCTCCTGCTGCAGAGTTTGATTGAGTCCAGCAGTCGGGGTCCCTCAGTCCCATTGCTGCACTGCAGTGGATTAGATTACATGAAGCATTAATGATCCCCAAGCTGAAAGCTGCTGGGTGGTTAAATTCATATCAGCGACAACACACGTTACAACAAAAACTCTTCAATATGAATCGTGCAGCATAAATAGAAGCGCTTCAGACACACAATTCAGATCTGATTGGAGCAGATCCGATTATTTGCCTCTTTAGAAGGTTAATTGTTCAGAGCGACAGCCGCTGCAGCCGCCGAGCGAGAGAGAGAGGAATTAAAGAAACGCGTGAGACTGGGCTGAGCTTTTCTTTGTCTCCTCATCTTCATACCGACCAGCAGCAGCAGCATGTAGCGCTCAGCCTGCAGAATTACAGCCATCAATTTTTCATGGAGCATACCTCCAGGTCTGCTGCGTCTGGCTATATGAAAAACTGTCTGGCAGAGCGCCAGAGGAACAAAAATAGACCCCGTCTCTGTCCTGACACTTTATTATCACCGAAAGTGTCCACAGCCCCTCCTTTGTTTAGCTTCGTTTACTGTTGATCCTTTTACACTGTAATTTTAGTTCAGTTAACACATTTGCTGCCCTTGTTATACCTCATGCATTGGTGTTATTTTATTGTGCCATAAACTGTGAACAAGCAGATATGACAAAGCCATTTCCCACTGGTGATCTCTGACAGCTCTGACCTTTTTAGGAACCATTTAAGGAACCCAAAGAGAGGCTCACCTGGATATTTGACAAGTGTTGATGTCAGGATTCAGACGGGGTCATGTCTGGTGTGGAAAGCTATTTGCTGAACCACAACAACTGTTACCGGGAGTGTTTGAAGTTGTGATCACACTGTTACAGACCAAGCTGCGATGAATCTAAAAGAGAATTCACTAGTTTTTGGATCAGAGCTGTGCTGCTTCTGTGATACATTAAGGATGTGTAACTATATATTTTTTCGGTATTGTTGGGGACACGTTAAGTAACAGGCTTTTATAAATGCAGACCTTGAAATGGCCTCAGTGAATAGTGTTTGTGTTTCATTTGAACAATTTTACTATAAAACACTATTTTAGAATTGTTGATGACTTGATCTATCTCTAGCTCCCTGGTTTGTATTTCATGTCATGTACCTGAGGCTACTCACACTCAGCAACGCTTCCCTTTTTGTTGTTTTGATGCACACCAGCTGATCCTCTAGATCAGACTTTTACTCAAGGTCACATGATGTCCATCAAGTTTAAAACTTTTTTATTTTATAAAGTATTGTTTGTGTACTAACCTGTTTTCCTCCCTCTCGCTCCCTCTCTTCCTCTCTCTCCCTATCTCTCTGTCTCCATCAGTCTTTCTTGTCTAGATCAAAGTTCAACAGTCATCATGGCAGACGAAGCAGACATGCGCAATGAGCTGGCCGACCTGCAGACACGCGCAGACCACGTAGCTGATGAGGTGCAGTTTAAGACACATGCATATTACACATATGAAACACACACAATTATATTGTTTGTTCAAATAATGTAAAAAACAAAGATACATATCTCTCTATAAATTAATAAAACATTTAACTAGTCCTTCCTTCAAGCCAAAAGTATGTTTTTTCATTTCTGTTCAACTCCAGTGTCCAGTCAAATGATGATAAATGTGGTCATGGTCACTGGTTGAACGTGAATATGATTTAAGAGATGTAAAATTTCCATAAAAAGTATCTCACACACTAATATCTCTGTGGACATTCAGAATTCAGTGAGATGTAACCTAGGAGGTGCGTCTCTAATCAGTCAGTCAGTCAAACAATAAATAATTTGCACATCTGACGTCATAAATAGATCTATTAATTTTGTTTCTGTTCTAGCATCCTCTTCAAATATATATATAAATGAACATGAATCTTACGGGATAAGTGTGGGGGAACATGACAAACCAGAAAGAAGAAAAACCGAGAACATTTGGTCAAAACTTTCTCTGCAGTCTGAACCAATTTTTGGTCTATGACGTGACCATTATGCTGTGACATTTCAAAATGACCTGTTCTCATAAGGACACAAATGAGTCTCCCAAGCCTCCAGGCTGCCGCTCCCTTACTGTGACCCCCCTCTGGTTCAGTAATTTGTTCAGGACGTCTCTTTAATCAAGACTGTGATGGATTTTTTTGGGATAAGGGAGAACTTTCCCGTCTTTAATGAGTTGAGAGCAGCTCAGGAAGAGCAGATAATTCTGTGCAGCGGAATAATAGAGAAGCTCAAATGGCCTTATTAAACATTCATGAGGAGATAATGCAGGACCAAGAGGCTCCATGGATGTAATGGGAGGAAACAAGAGGGAGGAACGAGGTAGGTAGGGGATGGTTGGATGAATGGAGATAAGGGGATTACCAAGTAGAAACAGTGAAATAAGGATTAGGAATGAAATAGTGTTTGGTTAAAGAAATGGATGGGAGGATCATGCAGAGGGCAGGAAGTTCGCAAACAAAAGGCAAAAGAAGAATCCTGGAGGAGAGAAGACGAATATTCATGGCTAATTATACGGGTCTAGTATCGTCTATATAATTCTAATATTAATATTATGAACCCATATTTCCATCTGAACACATTGAGATATCTGTCTCTGTTTCTGCTCTCTGGACTCTCAGCTAATCATCTCTCTCTCTCTCTCTCTCTCTCTCTCTCTCTCTCTCTCTCTCTCTCTCTCTCTCTCTCTCTCTCTCTCTCTCTCTCTCTCTCTCTCTCTTTCTTACAGTCTCTGGAGAGCACTCGGCGTATGCTGGCTCTGGTTGAGGAGGTGAGTCTGAGGACCAATCACACACATCACATACCCAGCCACAGCAGCAGCAGGGGAATAAACATACTCACATTTGTCAACTGTTGACATCTACCCATACCGTCCCTGTAGTGAAGTAGTTTTTTCCTCCCAGTGTTAACTAACTCTTCTTTACTTCTACAATATGACTAAAGCAAAATTTTAAGTTAAGTCAATGATTTGTCCAAACATAAAATGCCTCAACTTTTTAACCTGGTTTATACTTGACACAGATGAGAGCTAGAGAGAAATGGCACGTGAATGTTGCACATACATACTATAGCCTTAGGCGAGGTGCATCAGATGGCCAGTCTATGACAGGGTTGACTCATAAGCTACTATCGGACATGCAATGAACTCCGGACATTTTAACAAAACTGTTCCCGCCAGCCCCCGTGTAAAATGTCTGGAAAGTATGTTGTAGATTTTATACGTCATGTCCTGCCTCCTGCATACTCTACCAATGCAGGGGCCACCACTCATCTGAATGTAACAGACATTTTCCTGTAGTTGTGAACATATTCTGACGCAGACAATCTGCTGCTCCTCTTTACATTTGAAAGGCAAATGTCCAAATCATGTCTGAAAAGACGTATAGAGGCAAATAGCTATACACATTCACATCCACACGAACATGCAAAGCCTTCAAATAACCTAAGCTACATGTCTTTGGACTGTTGGAGGAACCCGATGCTAACTACTGCATAATGCCGCCTTCCCTACAGATAATAATTTCACATTAAAGAAAGTATTCATCCGTGTTAAAAATGTTCCCTTGTATGAAATTGTTATTCTCAATTATTTGGGATGCAGGGAGATTTCTTTTGCATTGAACTGTTGTGGGCACATATAATGATCATACTGACATTGTAAATTTAAGCCAAATGTTCAGCTATTCACTGAACGGATCAAAAGAGGCGCTTGGAGTCAGAGCAGCGTGCCCTTGTTGCACAGTAACCCACTGTAGAAATGTAATGATGGGATGGACAGGCAGGTGTCTGTGCTGGGTCGGTTCATCATGCTGTGAGCTGAAGAAAAGGTTCAGCAAAGATAGCTTTAATAGCCAGGTTACTTGGGAAACAGGGATGGAACCTCCTCGTATGTGGTGCTATAGTACAGATGTGCCCTTTTCAAGTCTTAGCTACCACAGTGTCTCGAGAGGATGATTGTTTTTTTCAATGTTTGTTTGAAGGTGTTTTAGAGAAGAAATTGTGTATGCATGTCAAGAAAAATTAGCATTAAGCTAGCTGTAAGTGCTGCCAATGATGCAGGTGTTGTTTACATCAGCATGTGTTTTGGGACTCTAGTTTCCGTTATGCTCCTGCTGGCCTAAGAGACCAGCCACATGTCTAAATGAGGACCTGTCCTGCGGCTGACAGTGACCTGCTCTCACTGACACTGACCTTTGAAGATAATGCCAGGAGAATGCCATTGGTTCAGTTCAACTGCTGGTCGGTGTTGTTATTATATCCAGAGGTGTGTTAGCTCTGAGTCTGTTCCCCTGGGGCACTCCCAGACTGTTGTTCTGGGGTTAAACAACAGTGAAAGAGAAAGAAGCAAACAGATACTGTCATTTATCTTCCCTCCTCTGTCTGACTGACGACGCTCTTTATCCATCTCACTTAGCGTCTCTCCAGAGATATAGGCTCAATATAGACCGCAAATAGCCATAAAGCAAACGGATAATGGATGAGATTCAACATCTGCCTCCCTCTATAAAACGGTCTCAGGGTTCTTTTTTTTTGGTTAGATGTTATAATATGCTTTTCTCAAAATGTCTTGATTTTGAAGATGTTATTAGAAAATGGGATCCGGACATTTTCCAGCGGTCACAGCAGGAGAGTCTCAAAGTCAGACGCGTTCATAACAACAGGAAGATGTGCAGCACTTACAGAAGCGGTGTGACGTCTGGGTGCAGCGTGCAGACAGGACACAACGTATACATTTAGCTGTTGCACTGAATTTATAGCTGGTCCCTGATGCCAAAAGTTCTAGAATCAAGACGACTTTTCAAGTTTACATCTTCATCGGCGTTTGTGGCTCCTCTTTTTCATCCTGAGATATTTGTAATCTTTAGGTGTTTTTTTCTTCAAATTTTCTGTAGAAATGTCAACAGATCCATTCATTGTGGAGAATCTTCCATACATTTCCCTGCTGTATTCTCACATTAGCTCATTACTCTGACATTAAGCCGAACATTTACTACAAGGGGGGCTGGCAGGAAAAGTTCCGGGAAATGTTCTGATCAAATGACATTTCTCACATACAGCCCCTGAGGGGGATTTCAGGAATATGTTCATACCTCAGTGCTGAAAGCAGCTTGAGATAAAGTGACTTTCGTTCATCAGTTTTTATTATTCTGTATATAGACACTACTGGCCTAACATGCAGACATCCAGCTTTGCATTAATTTGGTGAAGCTGGTGATTCTGTTCCTCACCTTACTTACATTGAACCTTTCCCTTACACAGGAAGTTGTGAGCACACGCTAATACTCCATGACCTCGTGTTAAGCAGGCTTATAGTGAAGCTTACACTAATAGAATAAGTGGAGAGCAGTCGGGAAGCAGTCACACCACACTCGTCCAATCATCTATGTGAGATCTGTGCAGTGATATCCGCCTGTTCAGGCCTGTCCAGATCCGAGTCTGGTCTGCAACTCTATCAGATATATGCATCTGTAATAAGGTTTGATGCGTTGTAATGCTCTGCTGAAAGGCAATTAAAGGACAGTGATGGCATTTAGCCTTAGCTGTCTTGTGTTTCCACTGCGAAGCTCAAGCTCTGCCATTAATATTACCATTACCACTTATTATCATCATTCATTATTAATGGAGGGCAAGGGGAGAATAAGTCCTACAAGCAGAGCATAGATTAGTCAAACTCAACATCACTTGTGTATTGGTTGCAAGGCTCAAGTTGTTTATTTAAGCATCTAACCCGTCAAGATGTTAAAACTTCCAATTCCAAGCATATCACCATACATACCAAAATATTGAAGTAGTCATTAGATCTTTACCGATACCAATATGACCAATAACTATAACTAACAGATACCAAAAACAGTGGTGCATAATTGTTTGTTGTTTAAAAAAACAACAACCCTGCTGCTCATCCAATCTACTTTACACTTGCTGGATGCGTTGCTGGGTCCCCGGGGGGTTGCAGTGTCAACTGTCAAGTGTTTTATATGAGTGGTTGCCAAGACCCCAACCCTAAATCTATAAATATTTATATCTGTAATATAATGTGTCCTTGTCTCATGTTAAGGTGTCCCATAATTCATTCTCTGGACCAGAGTACATGATGACCTTAAGATGGCAGGGAATGTCAGAGTGTATCTGTATCAACCGCCTGACATGGTCACCTTGTCGAATGCATAAAATCTGCATGTCTTCTGATTTTGATGATTCAAGGAATTGTTTGTCGTTTTTAGAAATAAACTATTTACCTTTAGAGTTATGTGACTAAATCAATAGTTCTCTAATGTTTCTAATGTTCACACTCTGTAAATATGTCTCTATGTAGCTAGCTGCCAGTTGGCTTAGCTTAGCACAAACACGGGGTTAGCCTGCCTCGGGCTTTGTATTTATTATTAAGTAATAAAGTTGCAGGATATGGTATCAACCCTCTCATCTTACAGGTGAATTGTCGTATTTCTTAAAATGTATTTGTAAGTAATTACACAAATTCTCATTCAGGATAATTTGTTGTAAATGCATAATTTACTGTGATGCAGCTGCCTCTACTGTATTGTTTTGAATATTAAAATCTACTTTTTAATGAATTCAGATTTACTGATAAGTATTAACATTATAAAAACGGCAAATATTGGTGCATCAATAGAATTAGCAAAATTAATTATATTGGGGATAAATTGACTTTGTAGAGCAACACTCTCATTCTCATTTTCTCAAGACCGGTCCAGAGAGGTTTATATTAAAAGTGTTAAGCCTGCGAGCAAGAGAAATGAGACACTGCTCAGTGGCTCAGAAGGAAATGTGAAGAATGTGAGAGAGATGGAAATGAAAAAGCAAAAGGCGAGGAGAGTGTAAGAGATAAACAGAGAGATAGAGAGATGAGACTGTGAAGGACATCAGCCCGAATCCACTGTGTCCATGGAGCAGTCATCTGATTTGATGAGCAGCATCAGGCCTGGGGTCAGACAATATATTACGCAAGCTGGACATGTTATCACATTTTTGAAGGCTGGTATAGGCCTTAAAAGAGGTACTCTTTAAAGAAGCACACCATAGCCATTATAATTTCCAATTTCAGATCAGAGATTTGATCAAAGTAATACAATGAATACATTTAATTAAGGCTTATGTTGGGACACCTGTCTTGTTCTGCCTTGTCTTGTAGTACACTAGTCAGATTTGACCACATTTGTGATTGTTTTCAATTGGTGAAGGAGAAACAAGATTTAAAGTCCAGAAGACATATTAGGATGGATATCTAGAAGATGTATAGTGCTACTCTAGACCCAAGGTAACGTGTTTAAATAAATGCAGACATTTTGAAATATTCTACCACAGGTCACTTGTGAAATAGCTTACTGGACATATAGTTGTGTTTTACTGTTAGCAGGCCTCATGTGACTGTGGTAACTATGATAGGAGCAATGCTTTTTCTTTTATCCATGAGGTTTGCACAACCTTAAACCCATTTTTGCTTTGGTAAACATGACAACAAGCATCCTAACTGTTTCATAAGCGTAACTGCGTATTTATATTCGTAAACATGACAACAAAGGTCAGATATGCTGCTGCCAGCACTCACGGTATGCTATTGAGAGCAGGAGGACCAAGCTCTGGAGCTTCTCTGGAAATGTAATCTGCTCTTTCCAGAGGCGCTCCTCCAGACCATATCAGATGCTTTGAATCAAGGACATGCATGGTTGTGAGGTATGAGGATGTTTGGCTTAATTTGCCTCTTAGCCAAAGAGTTAGATGAGAAGATTGACACCACTCACAACCATTATCTCACACTGTCTTTAACTGTTATATTTTCCTGAAGCTGAAAATGGTACATGGACACCTTTAATCAACTAACCAATCATTTGATCACTTTGATTCCAGAGTGTACGGCGCCTCTATAGATTTGTGTTTTCGTATCAGATGTGCCCTCGGGTCCTGGTTGCCCAATGGCAGGACAGCAGGTGGACATCTGGGTCGTTCTGGTACACTTGTCCCTACCGTGACTGAATTAGAATAGGAGACATTAGAGTGGATGTCTCAGCGAAAAAATCAATACCAGGCCACTGAGGATTCTGTCTTAATGTTGACAGACCTCCTGCGCTTTCTCTGTGTTGGTTATTTATCACACTCTTCTTTGTCTTCTTGTCTTTGTTTTATTTTGTATAATTTCCTGCTCTTAACATTTTTTAACTGACGTTGTTTGCTTTTATTCTAATGACTGTAACCGATACAGACACCAAGTTAAGTCTTTTAGCGACACCTTCAATTCACCAGAGGCCACCAAGGTTTAAATTGAAGACGTTCATTTTTCAGCCAACCAAATACTCAAATAGACTTCTTCACACCACCACCTCTGCTTAGTATAGTACACTTAGTAAACCTCTATAAAAATAATAACTTCCTGAGCAGGTGCTGGTCTGGGTAAAAAGTGCAAACACAGCATCAGGTTCTTAATGGAGACGTTGACTCACTGCATCACAGCAAAGTGTGAATAAGGCCTGATAGTGTGTGTTTCCTTGTGTGTGTGTGTGTGTGTGTGTGTGTGTGTGTGTGTGTGTGTGTGTGTGTGTGTGTGTGTAACTGGCCATACAGAAAGAGGTGATGTCACCGCACCACATGGTGCCAGTTGGCATGGTCAGATATCCTGTCCTGTGTAGTGTCCCTTGCATGTCTGTGATTTCCCATGATTCCATGTGGGTAAGCAAGCAGAATCCCTCTATCAGCAAACACTAGCTCTGCTCAGGCTCCCATGCTGAGGATTATATCATTATTCTTTATTTGTCTGCAAAGCCCATGTTATTAAAACCTTTGATGTGATTTAGTTTTACTGATCCCCAGAGAACTTTCTTCACACCCATTCAACATTTGAACTTCACTCTCACACAGATCCATAACCATTGGAAGATTTTTTTTCACCATTACTTTGATTGATACATACATCAGTGACACGTTTAGACGGCCTCCAACTCGGAACTATCTATCTATCACTGCTCCAAGAAGGTCAGAGCACTTTGATCCAAAATAGCTGATGTATGAACCGAATGGCCTTTGGACTTTAATATCTGTTGGAGCAGGCCTCTGGATCGTGGAGAGCACAAAGCTGTTGTTTTGTTGTACGCACGGTGGCTAATGTGGTTATTGTGTGCTCACTGAAGTGTGTTATTACGTGATAAAGCCCTCGCACAGACACAGAAAAGCGAATTTGCATAGATTTCTGTGTGCTGTGTGCACATTCTGTACGTGTGTGTGTCTGTGTGTTCTTTTGTGTCTGTGCTTGTGCCAACTCTGTAAGCCAAATCAGAATGTAACATTACTGGAGCTTTGTCAACAAATCTCTGGTACCAGCCCAGTGAACATAACAAATATAGCACATGCCATTTGGTGGACGAGTTTATCCAGAGAATCTGTGCAAAATTTGTCATGCATGAATATTTATGACATTGTGCTACTTTTTTATGCCTGAATCTTTCTATATGCATCTTGTCTCTAATATAATGTATTTAAACAGCTGAACTGCAACAGCAAATAAAGTTTCAGAGGAAACATAATTGTGACTTGATTTAATGTTTTTATTTACATAATGAGGACAGGTCTTTAATATATTTATGAGTAAATCACAAGTCTTTCTCTGATTCTTATTTTTGAGTCGCGTTTAGACAGAAACAGAGCAAATCTACTACTTTGACCATTGAAAGCTGGTGTAGGTTATTGAGCAATAATTCAACAATAACCTTTCAGCATAAAGTAAACCAAGTGATCAAGCTGAAAACGAAATGTCTGCACCTTCTCTATCCTCTGTTTCCTGTTTCTAATCTTTCCTGTGATGTGAGACTTTGACCAATCACAGGGCAGTTCAGAGGGAGGGTACTTCTATTGGCTGTTCTTCTAAGCAGCTGCACGTGCACGTCCCTATGGTGGAAATCCTACAGGAAAGCTCACTATTCCAGCCTTGGCAACAACTGCCAAAGAATCTTAAAAAGGAAGGAATAAAAAATTTAAAAATAGAGTGTTGGACAATAAACTGTATGTGGGTCATCTGTCACAAGCGTGTATGAAGCATGTGCATCTGCCGTCTTCATCTGGTGGGAGGGGCTTAGGACAGAGAGAGACAGAGAGAGAGAGTAATGTTAGTGTTAAACATTCTGGGATGACGATCAACGTATTTCTCTAGTGATCCCACCAACTGTAGTTTTGTGAAGGCTGCAGAATCACCCCGAATTACTGTGGCTCAATTGTAAAGGCTACAACAAAAATGCAAAAGCCACACAATGGAAACACAACCACAACTGAGATGAATGACAAAGGATGTTGACAATGAAATGAGCCGTCGTCTGTGAAAACCAAGACAAGTTAATCTCTGCTTAAACTGAGGTGCATGGTACATGGTGCTTGAAGCGCCCGGAAAAGTGGAGATAGCAAATGTTATTACTTTTAGCTTTGATATGGTTTTTGCACTTAATGTGAGTGTGAGACATCTCTGCCACCGTACAAACAACACATGTGTAGATGTTGGTTGCAGAAACTTGTGCACTTAAAACATGAGATATGATATGTTTTTTAGTGCATTTTAGAGATCACAGCACATGTTCTTACCTTTGGACAGAAGCAGGGGAGATGTTTGCGGGCTGTAGCTTCATATACATCATATTCATATGAGACCAGTATCAATCCTCCTTTTCAACTTAAGTAGTACATGTCGAAAAATGTCAAGCTGTCCCTTTCAGGTTGACCCGTTCCCACTTTGCCATACAAGATCCGTCACCCTGACAAAAAATGATTTCAAATTGCAATCTGACCCCCCTCTGCAGTCCTGATAGCGCTGCACAGTTGACCTTCACTGACCTGTCACATTTATTCTTCTTTTCCTTTCCCCCTCACTTCTCTTTGTTCCCTTCCTCTTTCTCCCTCTTTCTCTGTTTGTTAGAGCAAAGATGCCGGCATCAGGACCCTGGTCATGCTGGATGAGCAGGGAGGTAAGCTGTAAGGGAAAGATCCCCTCACTCTGTCTCTCTTACGTTTGCTTTCACTGGTAATCTGCTCGGCCGATTCTCTCCTGCTGCTGTATTACGCTGTATAATGGGAGAGTCGTCATCAGTGGTGCATCCGGTATAACACAGTAGAGTCCCAGTAGACACCAGGGAAAATTACCTTTATGGTTTAATAATAACTAAAGCAGGACAATAATTAATTTATTATACTGGATGTGACTGCTGAGCTAGCCTTTTGCTTTGCTTAGAAAAGTGTATATTGAGTTAATAATATATGTTAATTATATTTTAGCTAATCTTATGACTTATAAGTCCTAGAACAAATAGATCAGATCAGTTTCTAACCATGCTCTCTGAAACCTGGTTGACATGTTTTCCAGGCACCTGACTGACTGCGAGGTCAGAGGTCATCTGGTAATACATATATTTTAATGTTAGGCTTCCTCTGAGGTAAAATATCTGCTAATTGGACTGGTAACACACTTGCATACTATATTTCTTAAAGTCCTCGACATCCTCTCCAGGTCTGCCAAGTCTATGGCTCAGTTCATTAAGAATAACAGGAGAACTTCACTGACACATGTCCGTGAGTTTTCTATTTTCTCACAGAATCCTACTCAGTCCCTTGGTGTAATGTCCTCTGTGGTTCTAGGGGAGCTTTTTAAAGTCTGAAGACATGACTTAGGTGACATCACATCAATCAGCAGGTCCAAGCCACGTTTGCCTGTCACCACTTAACTAATGTGTCCATTTGTTACCCGTCAACAGTGGTAATGGATTTTTTGGACATGAGCTATGTAGAGTGGTTTTTCTTGGTCATATTGCTTCACGTGTAAGATTTTCATAAGAGTTTTTGAGTATTAAACCAAAATTTTGGGCAAAAATAAATTTGATATCACAGAAAATATTATCGAATGTCGTTATGCTACATTCTGCTACAACTTTTAAGAACTGAGCTTAATTGCGCCAGAATTAATTAGGTAGATATATTACACATCACTGAATTAAAATGTATTAGCGATTAGTTGTTAAATATTTACACCCAGAGCTGCCAGATTGTGAGTATATTATGATGAATCTGGACCACAAATTTGACCTCACGCTTTATCAGCATTTTAAGATTTGATTTCCCAAAAGAATACCACATTTTACAATAACTAAACATTATGTAAATGACATTGGCTTCAACGTCACATAATGTTGGTTACATAACTAGAATTAGATATTTCCTTTCACTCTAAACTGCACAAATACGAAACATGCACCCATCTATAACTGCATTCACATAAAGAGTCACATATGTTTATTTTCTAATCCACGCCAAAGCTAGTTATGTAACTTCCTGTTAATAATGGTGATTGGCACTGAACAGGTTCTTTACACATGACTGCCTTTTTTCTGCCGAGCTCAGTTCTGAGTTGTCAATGCCACAACCCAACTTATCGAATCAGTAGTTTGAAAAGAAGTAGTTGCTGCTAAGATATTTAGGAGGGAGTTTACTCACAAGCCCAGCAGTGTATGTATAAAGCTGGTGCATCCAAATCCTGATGTTTTATAAAATGTAAGATCACAAAAATGAATGATTTTAGTCATATCAAGTGTTTAAAGCTTAATATTTTAGAGATTTAAATGCTTGACATCATGAGCCTGGACAGTGTGAAGAAACAGATAAACATGAACAAAAGAAGAGAGAAGCGGCTAAGTTTGTCCGACCCACTAACAAGCTTCACAGGATCGTTTCAAAGTCCTATTTTAGTCTGAAGATTTTTGCTAAATGATGGAAGACTTGAGATAAAAATAACAGTTAATACCTGCAAGGGTATAAACTGGTACTCTCCGTACAGGGGGTGTTGTTTTCTGTGCAGATTAAAGGAACATTTATTGGGTGTAGCAGAGTATCTATTCATAGTGTGTGTGTTTCCTTTATATAGTTCCATGCATGACAGAGCAGCCTAATTGGCCTGTCAAAGGAACAGATAGCTGCTGCCCCCCCATCTTCTCTGTCTCTCTCTCTCTCTCTCTCTCTCTCACTCTCTCTCAATCTCTCTCTCTCGTCTTCCATCTGGAGTGACTGCTGCCACTTTGCACAGGATGCCAGATTTAAACACAGATTTACATAACCTCAGTTTATGTCCTATATACGTGACCCCCCCCCTCCGGTTGCCTCTCTCTCCTCACCCTTTCTTCTCTTCTTTTCTCTATTTCATGTTTCTCTTTTCTTTCCCACGATCACCTGCTCTTCCTCGCTTTGGTTGACCCCCTTTTCTCTTCCCTTGCTCTTCCTTTACCTTGAGATCCCTTTGCTCACATTACTGATTAAGCTGATTCTTGTCTTCATTCGTTGTATTCATCCTTTGCTCATCTCCTCCTTCTTTCTTACAGACAATTACTGAACTATACATGCCTCTACATTATTTGTCTCTGACATATATTCAATGATATTCACATCAGGACTTCTCTAATTGCCATGCCTGTTGTAATTAATAGGACATTGTTGAGCTGTAAACATGAATGTAACTGCCCTTTACAGACACACACAAACACACGTACACAAACACACACAGTTCATACATAGGAGGAGGTTTGACTCGCAGTGATGTATTACCTGTGCTGGAGGTCTCACTGCAGCTAATGACTTGCTCCCTGCCTGACTGTTATATGCACGTTGACCCAAATTACACCTCAGTCAGGGCTGATGGATTGTAGCTACGCCTCACTGGGCTCATGCATGTAGCGAAATAGTGACTGGCGAGTATAAGAGGATAAATGCAAAATTGACAGCTAAGTATTAGCAGCATTGCTTTAATTTATTAAATGTGGCTTAATGCCATAGCTGCTTAAGTTTCAGGCTCACTGTCGTGACTTCCTCTGACATTTAATTGGAACAGAGCTATTGATCGTGCTGTTAACACCGGTGCAAGTCAGCATGACTGCTTGGGAAATTTCTGGGTTTTGCACTCCGTCCTCGGAGGTGAGGAGGAGAGGAGAGGAGAGGAGAGGAGAGGAGAAGAGAGGAGAGGAGAGGAGAGGAGAGGAGAGGAGAGGAGAGGAGAGGAGAGGAGAGGAGAGGAGAGGAGAGGAGAGGAGAGGAGAGGAGATAAGGAGAGGAGATAAGGAGAGGGGAGGGGAGACCCTTACAAGATAATCCTCAGACGAAGGGGAGTAGACTGGTTAAGTCTGGCCTTTCGGCCAGCCTGCAGAGATAAACAATGCCTCTCTCTTACTTTCTCTCTCTATCACAGACCCCCTGTACTAACTTTTCCCACTTATATAGTTGTCTTTATGAAACATTTATGTTATTTATTTGTTCAGATGTTAAAAACAATTCAGGATGTATCAGATGGAGCAGATGTTTAGTATGGGATATGTAGTTTTCCAGTGTCTTGTTTTGTAGCTGATATCTCAGCCCCCTGTCAATTGAAGTGGACATCAGTATGAAATTATATAACCTATTTAATATCGTCTTCCAGATCAAATGAGTTGGATATGTAAAAATAAGTAAAAACACCTGAGTATATAATTGCAGGATGAGGTATGGGTCAGGGGAGAATTACATTTTGGTGCGGATACAGATCAGGGGTCAGATCCAGGAATTATTTATCTTTTTTTCTAACTTTGCGAGAGAAGTAAATGGAAACAGCAGCTGACAGATAAGTTCAGTGGAGTACAAAATTTGGCACTGACTTCGGAAGGATGATAAATGTAGTACAATTAAATTTAAATACTATATTTAGATAAATATAAGTATAGTACCTGAAGTAGTTATTTTTTTCACTTATTTGCATGTTAATTTTAGGACTTGTTAATTCCGTATTTCCTCTTTCTTCTTTAAAAACCCTGTCACATTTGAAATGGGTTAGTTTCCGGTTAACCTCAGAATGTGGGTGATGTGACTGAACATCATCACAGCCTTGTCTTTCACTCTCTCTGACATTCATCTCTGCTTTCATCGACGTGCAGTCGTATTCAGTTAAAGTGGCAAAGATAACATCAACTTCATGTGCAGATGCAGCTGGAGGAGGCATGCTGCCACTACCACTCAGATGAAACACTTAATCAGAAAACCATTATGTTCCTCTGGATGGAGGTAGGAAACAATAACATAGAATCATGAGGGAAAAAACACATGCAAAGCAGTAGATGAAGGAATCATTTGGTTTACAGGTAATCTTCATACTTGTTGCCTGCTTTGCCTTCTGCCTCTAGCCAAAACACCTTGCCTGTAGCGTAGAGCGCCAAAAAGCAACCAGTCAACTTTATTTCACTGCTCTCATGCCTTTGTCCCTACCAGAACAACTTGATCGTGTGGAGGAGGGCATGAACAAGGTGAACGCAGACCTGAAGGATGCCGAGAAAGATTTAAAAGATATAGGACAATGCTGTGGTCTGATATGCCCATGTATTAAAAAGTAGGTACCGGCCAGGAGCTGTGCGCTCTTGCCTGTCCAGTGCTGGTGGTGGTGATGGTGGTGGTGATGTCTGATGTCTCTCTTGTCACAGTCAATGTCTTTTTTTGTCTCTTCTCCTTTGTCTCCCCCCCTCTCTACTCCCCCTTCCCTCCTTCCCTCCACCCACGACCTCCTCCTCTCTCTTCTCTTCTCACGTGCTTTCGTACTTTTGCTGGAAAAATGACAATGTGTTGGTAATCAGAACAACTGGAGCGCATCGAGGAGGGGATGGACCAAATCAATAAGGACATGAAGGATGCAGAAAAGAATTTGAACAATCTAGGACAATTCTGTGGTCTATGTTCATGTCCCTGTAACAAGTAGGTGCTGCCTGTGTCGCCCGACTGCATGTGTTTCAGTGCCTGCCTATACCTGCCTCTCTCTCTCTCTCCGTCTGCCTGCTTCTGGTGAATAGAGCATGGTGACCTGTGGTGTGAGCAGTCGGGCCCATAGCCCCGACAACACACTCTCTGAACAGGCACCAGCACTGCATGCACGTATGGGGGTTTGTTTGCTTAAGGGGAGACTGATTGAGTGAAATATAACGTGCATGCATGAACACTACACACATGCACAACAGGGCCGATGCCACTTTATTTGCTCTTTGGCCTCCGAGGCTGTGTCTGTCCTCAAAAGCCCTTCATTCCACATTGGATGAGAGATTCTCTTCCGGCAGGTAGCAGCATCAGCAGGGATCTTACAACAACACTCACCATCCCCCTAAACCCCACCCAGGCCCCCACCCTAACACCCTGCAGCGTGATGCATCATGCCGAGTCCGACCAAAGGAGAAATCAACTCGCTGCCTTTTTTACCACATTTTGTAGCCATTTGGAAATATATGAATGTTGCTTTTTTATGTTTCATATTAAATAATTGATTGCAATAAATTAAAAGTAAGGTATCTGATTTTAAATTAATTATTTTGGAAATTAATTGTTTTCGAGCTGCATGAGGAGATCAATACCACTTTCATGTCTACATGGCCAATATGTAGGAGGAGCTAGCAGACAGTTAGCTTAGCACATACCTGCAGGTTGACAACAGGTCATAAAGCTAGCCTTAGCTAACAAAATCCAACTAGCATCATCACATAAATCCATTTTTAAAATGTATCAAAATCATCTCTCTATGCCTACACCTCTGTCACTGAGTTACTTTATTGATCCCAGAGGGAATATGGAATTCATTACAGTCGCTTCAGCCAACAATATAAATATATATAGGCCAAGACCATAACAGTAAATAGATAGAAGCAATATAGGTAAGAGTATAAAATAAAAGTGCATTATAATATAATATATAAAATAAAAAGATGCTGAGTAAGAATATGTAAGAAAATAATGCAGTATTATGTATTTTATTTCCTTTTTGTTGAGCTTACTGTCTGCTGGTTGGAGCTTCATATTTAGTTCACAAATATGAGAGTGGTATCTTCTCATCAAACTACAAGAGCATATAAAGCATATATCTCAAAATGCTTAACTAATTATGTATTTCTTAAAGGTTCAGTGTGTAAGATTTAGGTGAACGAGATGTATCTAAATGTATTGATTGTTGTTTTCTTTACACTAGAATGCCCCTTATATTGAATTACTTTATATTTATATCGGGAGCGGGTCCTCTCTAAAGAGGCTGCCATGTTTTTGACAGAAGCCCAGACTGGACAAACTAAACACCTTTTGAGTTTTTATGACAACTTAAAGTTACCACAGGTTCCTATTCATGTGAGGTGAGGGGTATTCAGCTGCAACATGCAACTTCACCACCAGATATCACTAAATTCTACACACTGAACCTTTAACTTTTTTTATTTTGAATCTTGAATGTATATTTTTATACAATCTTTTGATATATATCAGGGTATTGTGAAGGTCATTCAACTTATTGAGAGTAAAAAAAAAAGACGGAAGATACATTTAAAACAATGAGAGCTACTAAATGTCGAACTAAAGATGCTTGAGTTGGCTGTTCCCTCTCCTCCCTCAGGACTGTCCTACATAATGAAATATCATGCATGAGTTAGGCAAACTATTTTTATTCGAACACTCAATGGATTTCAAATGTATTGTTTTGCCAAACTCCTGCGTGATCTGTTCTCTGGGCCTAAACAGCCAAACTATGGCCACCGAGTCATGTCTGAGCTCACTACACTCTGGGAGCAATACATGTACTATCTCTCAGAGCTATAGAAAACACAAGTGTTTGAGGAACCAACAATTAAAGGGCTGTATTTGGGTTATTTTGTTTTCGATTCATAGAAACATATTTATTAGTGAATGCTCTTGAAATGAAGTAATGCCTTAACGGTGCAGTATATGATTTTCTATCTTAGATGGGACCTTGAATGGTGCATATTTGTTATACTTTTTCTTTGCCTTCTCTTTTTTACTACAGTTAATATGTCCATGGAGAATAAATATCATCAACAGATATTTTAACAACAGATGATTCTTTTCTTCGAAACAGGGCTGAGCAGGATCTTGACATGTAACACATGTGACTAATCTGCTTTATTTGCATCACAGCAGTCATTTGATAAGAAGTTTTTATAGTTTTTATAGAAACTACCTGTTTTTAAACCTTTTGTTTACTGTATGAAGTTAATATTCTGGATTTCCTGCCTCCATTTGGTCCGTTTGGGTCCCGCTTCCACACGTGGTGGTTTTTGGGTTCAGATCTTGTCTATTCTATAGCTCTCTGGTCCTCCCCGTCATGAGCCACTCGTTATGTAATCCTGTGGTTATGTCATGCGCATCATCTGAGCTAGACTCTTTATACTGCAGCCCTGGGTCAAATAGCAGAGGAAAAAATAATTCTTGCTTGTTGTTATAAACTGTCTGGAGGGTCTGATGGGTGTGATTTACTGCCTCAAGACAACAATGTTGCATGGGTGCAAATTATGTTTTTAAAAAATTATTCTCAATGGTAACTTCCATCCATAAGGCACTCCATGCATAACAAAACAAATGCTAAGAATTACATCAACTATTTGACTGTATGTGTGTTATCCTAATTTGCATCCAGAAATGAAATGAAGGGCTGATCAATGCTACTGTGTTCCAAATTCCTGCATGTAATCTGATCACATTCAGTTTATTTCATTTTTATTTTGGGGGTTGGTTCTCCACAGTGGATCTAACTGTTCAGTTTTCTTTTAACAGATACAACATGTATCTGAGCCTGTCCCTCTCTACATGTTTCCCTTTCCTGTGTCAATGCCTCTGCCTTGCATGTGCTCTCACTCTGCATGTTTACATGTACTGCATGTGCGTGTGTTTGTGTCTCTTCTGGTCACTGTGTTCTGTGTTTTAGCTCTTCTATATGTGCTTGTGGGAGAGTTTTCTGAGTCTCAATCACTTTTTAACACAAGCCACCTGTGAGCTTATTGTCCTCAGATTCAATTGATCTGCATGTGAGATCAATTATTCACTAACAGACTGCAAATGCATGTATATGACTTTTACCATACGTGCCATGTTGCTTTCTGGTAGGCTGATTGGCTTGAAACCGTACTATACAATGCTTTCTAAACATATATTCATGTATATGTTTTCATAGTAAGTTGCTAGAAAACAGGCACTTCTATAGACATACACAGTAACACTACACTGCACATGCACATGGCACACACTGTGGCTGATGTACATTTAAACATACACCCACAGTGCACCTAGTCTTGGTTACATTCAAACAGTTAAACAAATGCAGACACATACATGTACACAAACAAATACATATAAACACACACACATACACACAAATACCGAGACAACAGTTTCACTGGCCCTGACTGAAATGTGTGTGTGGCAGGATTAAGGGCGGTGGCCAGGCCTGGGGAGCGAACCAGGATGGTGTTGTTAACAGCCAGCCTGGGGCTCGAGTGGTGGATGAGCGTGAACAGATGGCTATCAGTGGGGGCTTCATCCGCAGGTGAGTTTATTATATGTGTGTAGGTGTGGGTTTGCGTGTGTAGCTAGCATGCTTACGTCTTTCTCTGTGCTTGTGTTTGCACGTATTTGAGTGTGTGATAGTTTACAGCTACAGTGCTATATGAGGCTTTTCCCTTATTAGATTTAGACCTTCAAGGTAAAACATATCATTCACCATTATTGTCTTTTATTGTATAATATGATGGTATATTATTATTATGGACAACATATCAGTCACTTTCAAACTGTTTGCGGCAGGAACAAAGCATCAATAAAAATCAAATCAATAGTGATGTTAAATCCCTGACAGACTAAGGGAATCCTCAGAGTCACCGGGACACATTCAGCTCAGTCTGCAGCAATAAGTAGCCATGATTCATATTTAGAAAAAAAAGGTCAACATCAGAGCAAAATATTTGCACATGTTAACTATTGAATGTTATTCCCCAAGTTTCCAAACTTTTTTGTTTGTGACCCTCAAATCAAATTTAAAAAAGGGCTAAAAGTATCTAAAGATAGCAATTATTGTAGATAATTCCAACAACATTTATGACAAATTTCAGTAAATGTTGGTTATTTTTGTGACACACTGAAGGGGTCCTGACTACAATATATAACTAATGCATTTTCAATCTTAGAAAAAGTAATTTAATGTGCTGTCCATCCTACATATATATATACACTTGTTTTGTACCATATTGTACTGTCCAGTTGCTGTACAACACTGGCCAATAATGAATCCCACCTCCTCCTCCTATGTGCATCAGGGTAACAGATGATGCCCGGGAGAATGAAATGGACGAGAACCTGGAGCAGGTGGGCGGCATCATCGGTAATCTGCGTCACATGGCCCTGGACATGGGTCAGGAAATTGACACGCAGAACCGCCAGGTTGACAGGATCATGGAGAAGGTACTGTGCAAGGAGCACTACATTTATCGATCCACTGAATGGAAGAATATCACAGAATTTTACATTCATGGTTATTGGTGGATACGAGTCAATTTTAGTTGTTTCTAGAAAACAACCTCTCCAAATTGTTGGAATAGAAAACAAGCATTTAATACAAAGTTGGACAAAGATGGTGCTATTGAGAAGAGTGATTCTCCAAAATAAAATATACAATACAAAATATATTACAAAATATAAGTACACGTTTGTTCGATTGTAATTTGCTAAATATTCCAGACTACTTTTTTAAATCGTGAAACCAGTTATTACCATATTGACATTAAAACTTTCTTTACAGCATCAGATTTAGACATAAATAAATTGTGTTTGTAACACTATGTTTTGAGGATACTGTAAGACATGATAGGCTTTATTAATCCATGAGGAAATTGTTGAAAAACCACAAAAGTACCTAATTTAAGAAAAAAGTAAAAAGAAACATACAAAACAACAAAGAGAGTCTGAGAGTCTGAGTCCAGGAGGAGTCTTAATTGGAAATGTGGCTGGTAATGTGGCTGGTAATGTGAGTAAATGAAGGGCTAACAACTGGGAAAACAATGTAGCTATTATAGTGTGCACATTATAGCATTTAGCTGATATTTAGCATGCTGAGCATTAGAATATGTAGCAGCGGATGGAGCTTTGCTGGTTCTGAGCAGGTTAAGCCTTGGTTTGACACACTAATGGAGAATATTTGATTCATCCTTTGTCCATTAGCTCAGCATGTGCCTCTTTACTAACCTTACACCCACCTCCACCATTCAGCACTGGCTTTAAAACTGTCACCTGAGCTGTGTCAAAACCTGTCGTGTTTCTCCTTTCAGGCTGATTCCAACAAGACCAGGATCGACGAGGCCAACCAGCGTGCGACGAAGATGTTGGGCAGTGGCTAAAATGCGGCGAAAAAAGTGCTTTCATCCCCCTTTTAACCCCAGAAACCCTGAAACAACAACATCAACCAAAACCCAGTCCATCACCAACGGCGCCCACTTCCTTGGCTCAACGGCAGGCGCTGTGTAAATCATGCTTATATTGTGATACTTGTAGAAGTTTGCACACGTACACATATCATACATTCCTCAGCCCTCATTCCTCTCATCCCTGCCCGTCACCTCCTTCAGCCCCCCCCCTTCTTATTACCGTTGTTCTGTGTTGTCAATCTCTTATGTTTGTTAGGAAATAGTAGTTCTGTCACTAAACATCCACTCAAACTCTCTCTACACTGTACCAATGGTTCTTCTATGGCTTCATTGATTCTAGATCACGCGTCCTGTTTTCTTCATCGCTCTTTTTCTAAGCCTGTGTGTAATGTAAACTATATGTACAACATGTACTCACCCCCCTGTCAGAATTCTTGTGTCGTCAATGTAAGACACACTGTGTATTCATCAGTTGTGATGTGACGCTACATGATAGGGCCAAAGAAATTTGCCGTTAATATAATGGACATGAAACCTGCACTTGTTCATAACCAAGGCCACTATTTAAATACAGATATTTAATGTACATATGGAGCTGCTTGGATCTTAAGAACATAGTAGACCAAGGTATTTCGAAGTATTTGAGCCTCTTGGATGAAAATGTGAATGTTGGAGCAACCAGTATCGTGTCAACCCTATTGATGGAGCAGTATTCAAACAATTAGAGACCATAGATTGTATAGTCTGTACGTTTTCCTCAGGGAGCTAAATCTAACCATTCAAAAGCGGGATGAGTTTTTAATCAATATGTTGTCATTCACAAAAATTCATACATGCATCATATGGCTCTATGTATGGTTGAAAAACTGTGTTTGTGTGTTGTCTGATTATGAGGAGGTCTTAACCACCAGACAAATATTGGACATTAATCATAAAAGCTAACATAGTGATTGATGATGAAAAGGTGGTGGAGCATTGCTAGGGATCATAGTTCAACAGCAATCGATCCACACAAAGTCACAGGATATTTCTACCTATTCACATACAGGCCAGACCGCTTTACCCATGTGTCAACCCAAGCAACTTCAAGTAGTGCGTTCAATCTGTTATGCATGTCCATTCACGGCTAGAAGACACTGAATATTTCATATATACAAACCAGAAATATCCTAACATGGCAACTGCATGCTACATATGTAGGCCAGGCCGAGGAGAGGCCCTTATTTATCTGCAATCGTGCCACTCTTTTTGTTTCATGTCTCTTTACCTTTCCAAACTGTGACCATCACTGTAAAATAAACCAAACCATCATAAATGTAGAAAACAAACTGAGCATCCTTTGTATTTTTATGACACTAGAACACGGATAGTGTTCATATTGTGAGAGAATGATTTTCATGGTGGATCATTATGGTTATTTTTGAACTGCAATGACAACTGAAGAGCTAAACTGACCAGATGAGCTGTTGTAATGCACGCACACACATATTTAACGTGTATACACATTAATTCAGATATTGAAGTTTACAGAGGCCTTTTTTAAGGTGATTAATAATATTTTCACAGCTCAAGGGACCATAAATGTAATGTAATGATACAACCTACTGTATTCACCCAAGGCAAGAGAAAGTGTGCTCTCCTGTGCGGCTCCACATCAAGGTCAGAGGTCAGGGAGCTTATCCTGACCACTGGTTTTAAAGGTACTTTGAACTTAATGTCTAAAACATGCAATGTCAACATATATTTCAAGCACCTGTCTGTATCTAGCATGGTGGAAAATATGAGAGCGTCAGAGAGAGAAAGAGAGGAAGAGACAGAGAGGGAAAGACATGCTGCAGCATATAACACTAATGGATATCTACTGTGGTGCCCTGGGCTTAGGACGGATTAGAGTTTACCATGTGACGAGGAACACACACACACCCACTCGCACACACACCTCAAGTTGAATCAAAGGCAGATACACACCACAGTGTAATCCACTATACCTTGCTTACATCCGTTTCCCTGCTCCTCTATATATTTGTTGTGTGTGCATGTTCACTCAATAAAAGTAAATGGTTGATTGTTAACATCCATCAACATTTAAAAATCATACATGTTTTTTTTTGGTTTATTAAATAGATGAATATATTTCTGCTAAAATAATAGTGTTTTTAAATGATCCGACCTTCTCCTCACATGCACTTATTTTAATATTTTTTTGAACTGGATAAATGAATCAACCAAATGTGTTTTGCTGTTAACTGAGAACTAAAATCTCTGGTTTGAACCAGGAGCTCCCCCTGCTGGTGCCTCACGTCTTTCAAATGGCATTTTTTTTTTTTTTTACTTATCCAGGTGATGATGCTGAAGACGAAGTGCTCCTTAAATTTAACATATGAAAATTTGTTTATTCAGATTAATAACAAAAAAACTATGACAACTGGCGTCTTGTCCCAAACTGGGGGAGTATAATGCACATAAATTATCCATAAGTATTTGTAATTATATGAGATAGGTTGATAACTGATGATAATACTGGCTCATTACAGTGTTTTATCTGTTGATTGATGAGCACTGTCACAACCCAATTTCTAATAAATGTCATAGTAATTTACTTATTCAAGTTAAAATTGATACAACACAACAGTAGCTTTAAAATAAAGGAGGACGATTTAGTCTTGCGTACAAAACCAATTTCTCCCCATAAATCTTTCTGGCAATGATGCATTTCAATTATTGAGCGTTGATAAATTAAGAATGTGTCATGAAGTGACCTGACCCCAATTCTTTCATTAGACCCTCAAACTCTGATTGAAGTTAATCACAAGTCAAGATCAGTGAATATAGGACTCCAGCTTATATTGATAATAATAACTCAAGCATTGATAATAATCACAATAATAATAATAATAATAATATAGTTAGTATTAAGGTTTATATCTCGGTATAATATGATAATGCTGCATATACTTTGTAACAACAACAGGTTATATACTATATATACACTATATATATATATATATATACATAATATATACGTGTGTGTGTGTGTGTGTGTTTGTGTGTGTGTGTGTGGGTGTGTGTACGTGTAGAATGTACGTTAAAACAACCCATTGACAACCAATGACTCACCCACCGCTTCGGAAAACGGACCAATTAGCAGCTCGGACGTAAAAGGCTTCGACTCTCTCCGGTAGTCACGTGACGGCACGTAGTGCCTGTCCGTCCCGTCCTGAGTTGCCCTCGTTAGCGCCAGGACTGTTAGCATCCATATCGGCACCATGTTCCGAGCCGTGTTCCGTCTGTCAGCCGCGGGGAGCCGGACTGTGACTCGGTCACGACCCTGCTACACAGGTGGGACTGTCCGCTTCACACATGGCGTTGAAATCAGTAACCGATGTTATGAAGAGGACTACTTTTGACTTAGCCGGCTAGCCGCTTAGCTTAGCTGCCGCCGCGTTGTGTGTGTTGGTGGAAGCTAACACAGGGTGACATTGAAGTGTTCTCATGAGGAGAGCTCCTCGTGGACCGGCCCGGAGTGTTTTCATGAATCGTCGCATCTCCTGGAGTATTTTTTACTGAGGAGGCGCGACGCTGATTGGAGCTAAGAAGCCCCGACCTTGTGACGACCCTTCTGGGTTCGTGCCTGAGTGTCAGTGGCTGCAGCAGTTCACAGGCTGCGGATAACAACACGTTACTAACAACCTCTGACCATGTTAGCTACAATGTTATACATGTACTTTCACAGATTGAACAACTGTTCTTACTGCCAGGGGAGCGTGTGTACACTGGTGGTGGTGACACGAATCAGATGAGTCAATACTGGCGAGATTTAATAAATGTGTATTGTGATAAATGTGGAGTTATTATTATGCCAGTCTTTAGCTAGGTGCATCATGGGATGTCATGCTATTTACGATATTTCTGTTGGGTGAGACAGGTTATGGTCAATACCAATGTAATGCTTTCTATAATTGCGTCCTAATGTGGGTTTAATCTTTTTTTAATCGGTTTGTTGTGGAGGTCACATGCACAAAGTCAAGTTTTGTTTGTCCTCTATCATGTACAACGCGTTAACAGACACACATCAACTAACCTGATCAAGGCAGTGTATCTAAAGATGCTGCTTGATTTTATTATTATATATTTTTTTGTAAGTTATTTATTAGAACAAAACAGGAGTACATAAAATAAAATAGCAAGAACAATAACACGCAGTGCAGGGAGAGGCAGAAAACCCAGTAAGCCTTTTTAAAGCCAGTCCTAAGTAATACAGGTAATACAATGACGTTATATAAGCAAAGGATTTGTGTGTGTGTGATGTAGATATGTGTGCACATGCCTTCATAGCTGAGTGTATGATAACATCGTTCCTTGAAGCATTGAACAAGTACCGTTATAACTCCTAGTTTCTGTAAAGACACACTCTCTGTTCTGTATTTAATAGAAGTGTTGCTTCCTTTTGTGGTAGATCATTGAATAAGGATATGAACAGTGTGCTCTTTTAGTTTTAAAATCGGTGAATCTGAATAAGGACCTGCAGTATTTTATTTTTCTCCTTTAAGAACAGCCTTATTAGGCGTTTATAGAAATAATAGTTGTATCCTTAAGTCACACTCAATGCCATATTGTCAAGGTTAAATGTAGCCTTGACTGATCTGAAACAATGTTTATAACGCTACTGAATATATTTTTTGATACATTGAGTTTACTCAAAATGTGTATTTCTTTTGAATCCTCTGTTGTCAAAAACATGAATAGTCTTAACAATTTTGTATCATTTTGGAATTACATTTGACCCTATTTCTAACCATATGAATAGATAATAATAATAAGGAATCAATATTTCATAGTCTCTATTTCTTCTTCCTGATTTTCAGCCCCACTGGCCTCCAGATGTTACTCCCATGCTAAGGTGGAAACAGACGAGGAGTTTGATGCCCGTTGGATCACCTACTTCAGCAAACCCGAAATAGATGCCTGGGAGCTGAGGAAAGGTGAATGTGCATGGCTGATGTTTATCGTTTTCCAATGGCGTGTTTATTTATCATTTACTTCGTTCACTCAAAGTTATGGTTCCAATTGCAAAAATGGCATTTTTATTATGTTTGTGTTTATGTGAACTAATCTGGGCATTTTCCAATACTTTCAACCTAAAGGCATGAACACCCTGATTGGGTATGACCTGGTGCCTGAGCCCAAAGTCTTGGATTCGGCACTGCGAGCTTGTCGAAGACTGAATGACCTGGCCAGTGCCGTCCGCATCCTTGAGGCTGTCAAGGTGAATTCTACTTCTTTTTTTAGCTCACTTAGGGTCGGCCATAACCTCTTCTTCAGCAGAGAGCTAAAACTGATGACAGTCCCAGGAACAGATGTTTCAAATATGTTAAAAAAAAACGTTTGTGATAGTGAATTGTCTGATACTAATAACCTCTACTGCTCATCCAGTATGCAAATAATATGCATCACCTGTTTTGTTGATTTTGTGTGTGAATGTGTGTTTTGCAGGACAAAGCAGGCCCCTGCAAAGACATCTATCCCTACGTGATCCAGGAGCTCACGCCCACCCTGACAGAACTCGGCATCTCAACACCAGAAGAGCTGGGCATTGATAAGTTATAGTCTGTCAAGGTGAGACTGAACTATATTGAACTGTTAACTTGGGAAGGTGATTATGCTTTTAGAAAAATACAGTAACTTGTAGACCCGGAAGTAGTGATGCTGTCCAGTGCTGTATACCTATGCTGGCCCTATCTCACTCATGAAATTAGATTAGAGGTAATATTGGATATCTTTTGCATGCAGCTGAATCAATGTTTTGTTCCTCCTTCCTCAGGTCATTTGATGTATAAAGAGATCCTGATTCTCTCCTGTCAGAAATGTCTATATTGTTGATTAAATCCATGCTGTCCTGTTGTGTACAAAATGGTGGACCTAATAAAGAAAAACAATAATTTTATAAAGTGTCAGTTTTCCTTTTCTCAATTTTTGTTCTTCTTATTCCCTACGTCCAGTCCTTTATGTTAAAGCAGCCTGAATTGTTGATGGTTGTGTTACATTTAATGTGCTTTGAGTGCCGGGGCTTACAATGGAATAGAGCTGCTGTTGATATCAGTAGTTACATCTCTGCTTCACCTGCTGGCATAACATTGAGTTATAGCAGTCTTGTTCTTATTGGAGTGAGTGCAGGATGTAATAGCAACTAAAATACTTGTCAGTTGTGACTCAGTGTCAACACTCACTGTCCAATGTTTGACACTTGTATAATTAAAGTAAAAACCGAGTTACAGACAGAAACACAACATGAGAAAATTAAAATCAACTAAAAGTCAAACATAGGGAAATTCCATTTCAGCTTCTTAACCATGCCAAGTTTAAACAATGACATCTTACGGACTCTGCATCTACAGTGTTTGCTCTGTAGGCTGCTGTATATCTTATGTCAATAAGGAAATGAAAGCTGCAATGGCTGAAGTTGAAAATGGGAAAGAGAAAAGTGATTTGGTAATATTAAACAGAAACACAAAGTTTTGTTCATTTGAAAGGTATGTTTAAAATACAAATGTGAAGAGGTCATCAACATGAATGGGGATGAAGTAAAAGCATCTGCACCGATCACTCATGAGATCTATCTTTGACTAGGAATGTGAAGCTTACATGTCAGCAGAGGAGCCTGACTGGTTTTCAATCGGCTGGTAAAATGTATGATATAAATAGGATATTGACAAATCACATATTTGAATGTATCAGCAATCAGCATATTATCCGGCAAGTCCTGACATGAACACTTTTTTAGAACAAAATGCATAAGAGGATTTGGTGTAATTTAGAACTGGTAAAAATACAAACCTATATCCGTACAAATATGCTTTTGTACTAAATTTAGCTTATTTCTATATAGTTCAACTCCCAGGGTAAAACCTATTACTACCATCGATGGACAATAACCTGCCAGCATACATTACATATTAAATATGCAAACCATCAGCACATATATTTAAATTGTTTTCATGAGTGCCATTTGACCCAGAATTCCGGTATTGGTCAAGGTGTATACAGAAGAAGATTCAAACCCTGAGTTAGATGTATTATAAATCAGATCTGATTGCGATCTTGCACTTACAAGCATAAAATCTTGCAGATCATTTATGACAGATAATACCACATACATATTCCTTATAATGTACAAGATGGAAGGTAATGGGATAGTTACACACTTTCTTTGGGTTGTGGTTCATATTAGTGTTCAGGCAAACGAGTTGTGGACATACTGAGCAGTTAAACACAAAAAAGTAAAAACAAGCCAAGACACTTATCAGGAACTATGCTCAGTCAACATGGCGTGAATGATGACATTGACATTATACACCAGAACGTGCTTGGAAGTTGCAGAGCAGGAAACAAAGTAGGAAAAGATCATTGTCCATTTGAGAATAGCCATGCAAAAATAAAACAGGGAAAAACGCATGGACAAGAAACAGTGGAACATATATTATTACATTGTGAGAAATTAATTGAGATATATTAGTTGTCCCATGGCTTTTAGTTGTCTGGTCTAATTGGAAAAACCACAGGCAACATTTATGTTATTAAAAAATAAATATATGCGTGTGCGTGTGTGTGTGTGTGTGTGTGTGTGTGTGTGTGTGTGTGTGTGTGTGTGTGTGTGTGTGTGTGTGTGTGTGTGTGTGTGTGTGTGTGTGTGTGTGTGTGTGTGTGTGTGTGTGGTAGTGGGTGTACAGTCCAGACGGTGGCGATAACGCGCCTCTGAGTCTGTTCTCTTACTCCCACTGAATACAAAAGAAGCATGAAGGTGGGACACCAAAGAAGAAGAACAGAGGAAAGAAGGAGGAAATCCCAAAGAAGAAAATCCCAAAGAAGAAAATCCCAAAGAGGAGGCGGAGGAGATGTGTCTGAGGTGTCCCGGCGGTGGGAGCTGTGTCGTCATGGCGGTGTGTTGCTGCAGACGGGAACAGTAACACGACCATGATGAACGACATCATAGAGGAGCCGGAGAAGGACACTTTGCTGGAGCCGCAGCCACAAGTTCAGTCGGTAAAGTCAGCTAACACACCAGCTAGCCCGGCTAACGCTAGCCTCTACTCACAGATTTGTTTTTGACAGCTCCTCAGATGAGGCGTGCCCACTTAATATTTGACTGTTACACTAAAGCGAAGTTTGGCTATGAATCATAAATGGAGTGACATGTTTAACATTGTTGTCTCTGCCTGGAGTTTCTGTTTTCATAACTGCATGTGGCTGCGGAAATGTTGTTGTTTACCACTTGAGACCGACTTGAGCTGGATATGAAAGATCACACAGAGTTGTGGTCCTGTCATTTAGATAGCACACGGAGTCGGTGACTTGGCTTCTGTAGTGAACTTAAACACAGCTGTTTCTTTAAAAGGGGCCCAGTGGTGGAACAAGACCTAAGGTGGCCGATGGAGGCATCAGGCCTGTGGAGAAGAGAGGACCTTACATCATGTCCAGAGTTCCAGCCATCCACCTCAAACTACGTGAGCAGTTTCTTGACTCATCCTAACCTATAACGCGTTGTTATTATTGTTTTTATCAATTCAGCTGTGGTAAAAAAACGTCATACGTTGCTTAAAATGGGTCAGAATTCAATGTGTGGCCAGCAGAACCTGAGTCGTATGACACTGAATGGCTCAGACGCCCTCAGGTTGCATCACAGTGTTTCTACGGAAAAGGTTTTAACTTTACATAATGTCGCTCACGGCTTACTTCCATCAATTTCATGGCTCTGATGTCTTTATGTCACGTTGACCTCAATCGACTGCTTTAATGTAAACTCAACAAATATCTCCCTTACACTTCTGACTGATTTCAGACTCAGACTCCAACATTGACTTGCATCTTCAAAACGCACTTTCTGCTCCCTTGAGGAAGTAATGCTGGATTTTGTGCATGGGGAGTCACCACATTGTGAATCTGTCATGTGAGTTCTGAGAGATGTGTTGCATGAAGACACATGACAAATTCCACAGTCTTCTTTGTCTCTGTTCAAAACGTGTTCACGCTCAGTAATTGGAGCAAGGGAATGGTAATGTGAATTTGAGCTGAGTTTATACCAAAGTTTTGTTGAATTGAAAGAAAGAACTTTATAACCAGTTTTCATCAGTTTTAAGAAAAAACCTTCTGTTGAAATACACAATGTTATTGCTAGATTTTGCGAACCTGATGTGCTACTTTTTTCAAAGTGTTCTAGGAGTTTTTGGACAAACTCCAGAGAATTGGGTCCAGACTTTCTCAAAAGTTTGCCTTTCACACGTGCACATCGCAGCAAGATATCTAGTGCAAAGACTCCTTCAGAATAGCAGCAAATCCTCTGCAGGAGGAACTCTGGAAATCTCCGGAGGTCAGTGCATGTCTGAAAGTTGCATTAGCAACCCCTTAGAGGGTTGGTGTGCAAATTTCAGAAGGCATTTAAATATACAATAATAAAATCTTGTTTCTAAATCCCCATGAGATTCTTCAAATGTAGTTCTTGGATCAAGACTTGAAATTAATTTTAATTGAGGTCAAAATCACTCGTGTGACTGCAGGATTCTTAGGTTGTGTTGGGCGATATGGCCTAAAACAAATTCGCGATATTTTGAGGCTATACACGATAAACGGTATATATCTTGTATTTGGAAATCTCCTCTTAATCCCTGTACAAATGTTAAATTAATAAGGAAGTGGCTAAGCTAGCGAACGTTAGCAATTCTGATGGTCACTGAATGTGGTGTAAATGACCTCATTTCGAGTCGAATATAAATGTCAGGCCTTCTGATCAATGAGCAGCTGTGGATGGTTTTCAACCAGGCACGTGCACAGACATTTTTGGGGGCAGGTGCTCAAACCCCTCATCTGTTTTACGAATTGATGGCCTAATCCAAGATAAAAGAGAGCTGCTACCCTGAGCTGCTTGCTGCAGTTCCCTGTCCTTCTGCTTTTGGAGTCTCTCTTTTCTTGGCATTATTCTGCAAAGTTTGTAAATGAGATAAATCAATGTTGTGCATAATTATCAAGAGTGATTTACATAATCTCTATAAAGCTGACAACACAGTACACACACATTTTTACTGTTTTTTGACAGAGTTGAAGCGTAAGCAGCATTACACTAATAATATACCACAATATACCTCACCAGACTGTCATGTAGCTCGACCTAAGACATTTCAATAAAACAAAACTAGTGAACGTCTAATTTGTAAAACAGTAAAACTGCCTTTAAATTATCTGTCTGTCTGTCTGTCTGTCTGTCTGACTGTCTGTCTGTCTGTCTGTCTGTCTGTCTGCCTGTATCTTTCTGCCTCTCTCTCTTCATTAAACATAACAAACAGCTGGTCAAGGCATTGAAATCACGGATTTCAATGTTTGTTTATTTTTTAAGGGAAACGTCGGACCAGTTGCAACATAATGTTTTCAGCGGAGCTAATGTTGTCGTTAATTTATCACCAGAAAACGTTGTAGGATTGCTCAAACACCGTCATTACCTGTTTGTATTATGCTGCGGGTCAGAGAAGAAGTATGCTGTCACAGCCATGTGGCGCTCGGCTGCATGAGGAGGAGGGAGGGAGGGGTGCGGGGGGGGCTTGTGAGCGCCGCGGAGCATGTCAGGGCAACATTCTCACAAGAACTCAAATAAATGCCTGTCAGATATCAAAACACATTTGGGGGGAATTGATGACAGAGAGAGTAATTTTTATTTTTAAAAAATCTTGACAAATGAAGAAAAAATTGGGCTCCAGCAGAAGGGCACTTTTCTGACCCAGGGCAAAAGGGCCAGTGCTTGAGCACCACTAGGGGTAAATCTGTGCAGGTGCCTGTTTTCAACTGTTCTTCAAAAATGTCACTGACCGGCTGCTTCATCTGAACATGCCTCACATTTCACTGTGGAGCAGAGTGAGTGTTGGTGGAGCCCCGGGGTCTCTCTCTCTCTCTCTCTCTCTCTCTCTCTCTCTCTCTCTCTCTCTCTCTCTCTCTCTGTGTGTGTGTGTGTGTGTGTGTGTGTGTGTGTGTGTGTGTGTGTGTGTGTGTGTGTGTGTGTGTGTGTGTGTGTGTGTGTGTGTGTGTGTGTGTGTGTGTGTGTGTGTGTGTGTGTGTGTGTGTGTGTGTGTGTGTGTGTGTGTGTGTGTGTGTGTGTGTGTGTGTGTGTGTGTGTGTGTGTGTGTGTGTGTGTGTGTGTGTGTGTATTAGACTTCAAGTCTTTTCGGGCACAGACACACACAAGCATCCACTCTCCCTGTAGTAAACAACGCTCACGTTCACCTTCATCACTGATTCGTTAGGTTCCGCGTTCACAAAGAATATAACACCACTGTCAATAACCATCTCTAAACACTCGTCAACTCCGTGAGGCTCTTCACTTTCTTTCACTCACTCCATACTCTCTTTCTTCATTCTGATACAAAAATGTGCATGCACGCAGGCGAGTTTTCTGGATGGGCGGGGGAGTGAGCTGTCTGCTGTTAGACAGGCATGAGGGGAGAGAAGTGGAACTTCTGGTTGAAACATTCACGTGACAATTTGTACTTGATCGTTGAGATATAGCAATTTAACACATCTCGCATGGAACAAGCCACGATCTATATAGAGCATATTCCATATATCGCCCACCCCTAATTATACAGTGCATTGAAAGCCGATGTTAGACCCATATTATTGTCACAGTTTGCATGTGTTTCTTAAATGTGTTGAATCCTCCCAAATTCTGCTAAGAGATACTAAAAAGCCTTATCATGAACTCAGTTTAGATGTGTAACCATCATATGTGGATGTCAGCCCTTTACAAAGAAGACCTTGTTCTCGTTGTGAAATATCTACGAGAACGAGGCAGCTGTCCCGGGGCATTCAGGCTTCAGTATCTTGCCCAAGGACACTTTGACATGCAGAGGGGGAAGAGTGGAAACGAATCGCACACCTTCCAGTTAGAGGAAGTCCGCAGCCATCATTAGCTGTTCTTAGCTCAATAAACCCACATATGACATTTGACTTGACTATTACCCAGTCTGTCCTTCTCAACACAAAATATATATCTTATTCTGATTATTTTTTAGAGAAACACAGGGAGATGGCAAGAAAAGCACTGAAGAAGAAAGCCCTCTCACCAGGACCTCCGGTGACGCATCAGCCCAGACAAGGAGTCAAGAGGTGAGGAGACGAGGCCTGAGGGGTTTAGAGGAAGCTGCTGGTTGTCATGTCATGTCTGCATAATGCAGGAGAGGCTTGTTTTGCAGCAATTTTAACCGGTTTACTGGTTCTCTCTTTTTAGGACGGTGAAATATAACAAGGGGTACGCTTCTTTGAGTCAGCATGCTGAAGACACTCTGGTTGCACTGGACTCAGACAGGTAAGATTACACCAAGGAGGATCTCCGGAGAATTGGGTCTGGACTATCTCCGCAGTTTGTCTTTCGCACATGCAAAACACAGCAGGAGCTTCTCCTCTCTGATGAGTTAAAATAATTTAATAAAATCCTCTGCAGGATTCATATTCAAGTGAGAGGTGGTGCAGCAGGCAGAGGCAGGAAGTAATGTATTCATACCTCTGCGAACATCACAAGATTTTGCTCAGAGCACATTGACGACAACGTCAGCTCTTATAACCACAAACTGTCATGACATCTCCATCGGGGTCTTCTGCGTGTATGTATGTGCACTCATGACCAAAACGTTCTGCAGATGGAGCCCTGCTGATAACTCCAAGACAAAGGGTAACCCAGTATTTGCTTTTAGAGACCCTACATTGTGGAACTTACCCACATTGAAGTTGGACTAATTCTCTAGCTTCTTTTAAATGCTACCTTAAAACTTTTCATTTTATGAAAGCCTTTACAAATGGTGGACATTGGCTCTTATTTAGACTGACTATTCCCATTTGTTTATTTATATAATTCTATAAATTTTATTGTTCTGTATTCTCTGCTTGTGTTCTTTTGTTTTATTTTCATATTTTTCCCTTGTAAAGCACATTGTTACATTGTAAACAAAACTTTATTAAAATGTTATTATAATAATAGTTATTATTATGATACTTGTGTAGGCAGGAGAAAGCGGAGGCAGTTTCCTTGTTGTTTGTGTTGCTGGACATGTTTCGACAGATTTAAATTCTTTACATCAGAATGACAGAGCCTGTCCTACTTGTCTGTGCAGTGATGAAGAGATCGATTTTGAGCAGTATTCCTCCGGATACTCTTCAGCAGAGGTGAGTCAGCCCCATGGCATGTTCTTCAGATGCACTCAGATGGCTACAACCGTGTTGTTGTTCCAAGATTTGTGCGTTGTGGTTTTTTTGTCACCTATACATGTTCAAAGATAATTTGTGTTTCTATCAGGGCTTTAAGTTTTCAATTTTGCACTTTCGTCTTTGTGACCTCTGTCTGATACGAGTACCATCAAATTATGCACAATTTTTTTAATAAGTAAGGGGTTAAAATGGGTCTGTAATAGAAAACAGTACAGAGGAAAGATGTTTATCATGTATATAACTGTACATGATAGCCCAGATAGGATTGGAGCTAGATCTTGTTTGTGTTTGTATTCATTCATACATATTGTAAGAATCATGTATACCGAGTTACCTGTGCAGTGTGCATGGGGAAAAAATGGGCCTCTGGCTGTTTCTTAACCTCAGATATGTGGTTAGAGTACTTCATCTCGAGTTTAAATTCAGTTGTACTTGTTATCTCACATTTTAGTTGAGTAACTGAACAATTTGCAAATTTCCAAAACAAACACAATATGTGTAAAAGGTTCCTGGGAAGTCTCAAAATCATAGACACCAATAGATGACAGATGTTTACAACCCAATTTAACCTTCATACTAACAATAACTACCAGATGACTTGACGTACTGGTAACCTTACTTGTAACCAAAGTCTGGTCAGTCGCAGAGAGTTATTTCCTTCGTTTGGCGACTAAACACCTTTTGTAATAAGGTTTGATTCAAAAGAACAGAGACCGTAAACAGATGGACCTCGGTGAGTTGTTGATCAGGTTGAACCAGGTTACTCTGAGATGACTGTGTGTCACAGAGGTTCACTTTGCTCTCCAGGTCCACCCTGATTTAAGCAGGCAGCTGCTTCAGGACGGCTACCGCCTGGATGAGGTCCCTGATGACGAGGACCTGGACCTGATTCCGCCCAAAGCCATGGGCTCCTCCATGTGCTGCTGTTCTGAGGGCCCGTCTTGCTCCATGCAGTGACGCTGCTATCCGGACTCAAACCCCTGCAAGGTCTTGGTTCCAGTTCAAGTTGCTGTCTCAAGTCACTGGGGCCTGAGGCCTTCTTTCTAGCCCAGCTCCCCTGCTGCGTTGCCTGAGGACTTCCAGGCCTGAAGCCAAAACTCCTGCTGATGCAGGACTGCGTGCACCAAAACGCTCATCCTACAAGAAGTGGCAGATGGATGTAAGAACAAGCCTTATCCACTGTGACTCCAAAGCTCTAGCTTTTTTCTATTTTCCTTTTATCAACCTACAGGAACCATTATTATGCCGCTGAGTGAGAGAGAAATTCATCATTTGGGACACGTCTGTGTTGATCCAGTGCAGTTCTGGATACCGTTGTTTCCCCCGGTTAACAGGTTTAAACACGACATGGTGTAATGTGTTTGAATGAATATTATTTTTGTATTATTTTAACTTACTGCTTATTTGAAGCAACTCAAATCACCCTTTACATTACCTGACTAATTGTAATTAGTTTTTTGTATGTCTCTGTCTTCAAAAATATAGTTTGATTTTTATTCCAAAATTAGATGACCACCAGGTATGACATTATTATTTGACCAAAATAACCACATAAAACAACAACAAAATTTTGTGATTTTCAATCTAATCAGAAGACTGAATTGACATAGGATGTGTTGTGTTGGGACTGACTCTACTTCATTTCTCATATTAATAATAATACGATTTTTTTAGGTAGTATCCCTTGCTGAAAGAATTATTATTATTAAGAGGTTAGAATAGAATAAACCCGGCACCCGCAGATAAACGAAAGCCAGGATTATTTTGTTCTATTAGTTTCCTATGATCTGACTCTTTGTGTCTAAAGTATGAAAACAACTCATGATTGATACATGTTGTTTCTGAGTAAAATACTCTAACATAAGTCTTACAAAGTGAAAAATCCATTGTTGGATTAATGCCTACACCTAACCAAAATGTCACACACGTTTAAATGGCAGAAAATGTAAGCAGATAAGTTACTGAAGTGCTTTGACAGAACAACAGATATTTGGGCTGAGTCGAAAGTAGACGTAGAAACTACAAATATTAGGTTCCAGTGAAAGTCACCTTAAGACATATATGTATGTGGTAGGTTGTGTGTATGTTTATATTCTAAAATGTTTTTTGTTTATTTTTACTTTAGAAAACCAATTGTCATAGATTTAAGTCAAGAAGAGGTTACTGTTTTTTGCAAAGATTGATATGTAGCATTTTAAGAGTTACATCAGATCCTGGACAGGATATTGATCTGAAATGTGTCCATGTGTCTTTGTGGACACCAGACCAGAGTAACATTATTTTATTTATTTTTTTAAATATTAATTTGTTGCCTATATTAAAAACAAATAGGTTTCACGTTCAAAACATTAAAACCAGATTACATTAGAATGGAAGTAAATGGGTACCTCTGTTGACAGTATGTACACCCTTATGAACAACAATTCATATCCTTCTTGGTTTGTGTTACTGTCTTTTTTTGTTTCTTACACAATAGACCCAAATTTGTGCCTGAAATGGCTGTCTTCATAATATTATTTTTCCTCTTAAAACAATCTGTTGAGTCATGTTACAACCTGTGTCATATTAAACTATTGGTGTTTATTTTGAAGCTGAGCATTAACAGAAAATGTTTAATGTCAGAGCAGAGCAAGGGGCGGTGTTCACTTTTCAGGGGATGTTTTTGTGTATGAGTGTGCAACCAGTAAGTAACTTGCCTTTCACATGCATTAGTAAAATATAATACAAATCAAAAAATGGAAATGCACAACTGTTGAAGTGCACAGAGGATTTAAGTTACACCAAATGTGTGACCACCGTTATACTTGCAGCACACTGTCTTAGGCTGTGATGTTAACTGTCTTATGAAATGATGTAGCTGACCACTTGAGGGTTAAAACTGGAAAGAGTTTGACATTGTTTGCTAGAAAAAGCTGCAACCTTGATCTGTTCTCTGCAGTGCCGGGATCAACTCTCTAATCCATCAAGTCTTTGCAAAGAAGATGCCTGACGTTGAAAAAGTTACAACAGTCACATGAGCAATGTACTTATCTCTGTGATTGTAATGTGGGCCATTTAGAAATAAAGGCTGATTCCACGCTTACACTAAGTGTATAATCAGTGATGAAAAGTCTATCAACCCCTGCAGCGCCCGGATCTGCATGATGTTCTTCATGTACATTCAAAATATTGCACTTAACACCAGTGGTCAGTAGCAAGTACACTTGACTCACCTGTACTATGCAACTATTGGGACAATAATAGCATAAAGTGTTATTGAATGCTAAATGCGATAACTTAAATTTGTTATTTTATGATGGTGAACACTAATCTTTTTTTATTTGATTGTACTGTGCATTGGTTTGCATTATTAAAAAAAAATCACTTATCTAAATTCCTTTGTGTTTTATTCTTATTATATTCATTAGTATTCATTTTCATCGATGCCTGTTGGCAGAGGTCATAAGTCAATGAAGCTTTTCCATCATTGCAAATGAGGCGGGTACATTATGAACGTGGGAGTTGTTAGTACCTCAAGGGGGCAGCATGGAGCTACGATACAGTCCCAATGAGATTATAAGAGGCTTCTTCCAATCACACTACAGCACTTTATTTCCTTTAAACATTACATCACGATCACTGCCATGTTGTGCAGCATTCACAGAAAGACGCGATACTGTGAGTGTTGGAGAATTTAGTGAGGTGAACAAAGCACACTTCCTGTTATAAGATATGTCTTTAAAACAAATATCCATTCCCTGATGACATGGATATCAATGAGACACGTCTATGTATAGGTTAGGTTAAGCTATTGAGGTAGACAACATATATGGTAGTATGTGAGTAAAACCTAATTCAAACACCGTTTAACTATTTTACCGGCTTTAGGTTTAAACTTTTCATCTTAACCATGTGGCGTTGAAGGCCCCTCACAGCCACATAGACTAGAACAACAAATTAAAGAGTTTGAATGGATCGGGCGGAACTATTGGATGAAGAAGAGGTGAGGAGGCCACTGGGACTTGTTGCTGTCGCTGGGCGGGCCCACTGCTGCTGGTGCGCCATGCGGGGGGTGTCAACCGAAGGGGGAGAAACACGACGAGTGAGGGGAGTCACCTCAGCGCTGCGCGAGATATGAGACCGGGCCGCTCTGCTGTCGGTGCCTGTTCCGCTCAACAAGAACTCCACGAAGCCGTCCGCGTGGCCAGGAGACGGGCAGAGTGAGCCGAGAGATCCCCCTGAGAGGAGGAGGTGAAGAAGAAGAAGAAGGAGAAGAAGAAGAAGAAGAAGAGGACGGAGGAAACCACAGGAGCGTTTCTGTCAGTCGCAGTCTGCTGCTCGTGCACTCCGCCTCTCGGCCGCCCGCCCCCCCCCCCCTCCTCGTGCGTGCGCGAGCGTGCGTGTGTTTACAAGTGTGCGAGACGAGCGTCAGGAACGAGGGAAGGAGAGGTAGAAAAAGAAGAGGAAGAAGGATAAGAAGAAGGAGGAGGATAAAAGCCAAGGAAAGGAAGGAGGGATGGTGGACAACTCCAACAGTAGCAAGGCGCAAATGGTGAGTCGCGGTGCCGCTCGGCGTCTCTTCACCTCTCCCTCTGAGCTGTAGTCACACGGGTAACGCAGGAAGAGTTATTCAACTTAACGTCACATTTTCTACAGGAGACAGAACCGACTTTCCGAGCGCATTCGACCTAAATGGTGGGTTATTCTTTACGTTTATTCTACAACCTCACAGCGACACGGCGGTGTGGCCTCACAGAAGTAGCCGTCATACATTAATGTGCTATTAGCCGGTTTGTACGTCAACTTGTTCCAAGAGCTGCTGCTCCGCGTACGTTATCTGCGCATTTTGAGGATGTGGCAGGCAGCCAAATGCGGAAAAGGTGTACTTTTCCTTTTTTCAGTTCGAGCTGAGCTGGTTTTACTCTTCTGTTTAGGTTAACTTGTCCAATAGTCAGTTTATCCTCTTTTCCCATTTAGCGGACACTGAAGTTGTGGGCTGGTTAGAAGCCGTTTAGGTCCCTGTCGGGTTAACTAGTTTTCAGCTTTAGCTCCACGAGTGACCAGTTTACAGTAGTTACTGTAGTTGAGCGTTTCGTCTTGACAAATCACCGTTCTCCTGTTTGATCAACTAGCAGAAACACTTCAACTGAATTTAAATCTCTTATTTCTTGTTGTATCATGAATTTTTGTAGTCGGCTCCTATAACATCAGTATAGTGTCGCAGCTCTATATGCGTGGACTCACTAAAACCTTCAACGTGTCCATTAGAATTGTAGTTTTTTGAAACATTTATGTATGCTTTCCTTTGTAATGAGCCTGTTGACATTAGTTACTGTGTCATTGATTATTTCGTAGTTTTTTTTACACACGCTCAGTTGTTTGTTTTAGTTTTAGATGTAAATGTTGAGAGCTGAATCTTCCAGGGAGCATTGCACATTTTCTCCTTCAATGTTAGCAACTATAGTTCAGATTTATGACTTTGATGCTGCAGATTTTCCAACTAGGTCAGTGGCACGTAATCAAGGTCCTATGGTTCCAATGTTGACTAAAGTGATAGAATGCAAGGAGTCATAATTTTGTAGATTTTTATTATAATTATCCACATTTCACAATGTGTCAATATGTTACACTTTTTTTTTGTTGGAGGGGGTGGTTGCATGTGCATGATTCCATCCCCTATAATGAAATAAAGGGGTAATTCGATTTCCATATGTGGTAGGTCATCCATGACTCCTTCTCTTCCTCCTACAGCCCAGTATGTCACAAGAGCCTGGTGTGGCCTTTCCTCAGAGCACCTCTACAGGGGGGATGAAGCTGGAGGCAGTGATGGAGCAACTCCAGCGCCAACAGCAGGCTCGACTTGAAATGGAGCGCAAGGAGAGGAAGCTGCGAGAGGCCCATATCATGTATGCCCAGCAGGTTGCTGCCCAGCAAGCCATCCTGGCAGCTGCCCGGGCTTCTGGGGCCACATTCATGGGCAAAAGCCTGGCCGGAGTCATCCCAGGAGGCGGGTTGCCTCCCCGGGTTTCCAATCAGAGCAGTGTGGACTCCGAAAGAGAGGATGATGAGGACAGAGGCCGTGATTCTGGTGATGAGGATGACGACAATGAGATGATGGAAGGAGACGAGGGCAGTGATGAGGATGAGGGAAGTGCCAGTGGTCTGGAGTTCCTCCGCAAGCAGACCCTCGCTTTGCAGCAAAGCGCCTCACGCATCCCTTCCCGCCCATTTGGCAGTTACTCTGCTTCGGCCCCCCAGAGGGCTGCGTCACCGCCTATCAGAGTGAAGCAGGAACCTGACGAGGGCCTGTCTCCTGCGGGGCCTCACTCAGCTACCTCTCCTAATGGACAGGCAGACTGGGGTTTTGAAGATCACTTCAGACAGGTTAGTGCCCTGCCTTGGCTCTTTGTCACACATTTCCCTCCCTATTACAATAGTTCCTGTTATGGTCATTAAACCCCTTCTCAGGATTTTGTGTGTATTAAACCAGGATTACTCCATCTAGAATGTCATTGCCCCCCTCTCTCAATAACACACTCTCTTAAAACGCTTTCTTTCAATTTAAAATGTTTATGCAGTCGCAAAAAACGGTGGACTATTGTCCACCACTCTCCCTTTGAGTGTTCTGTTTGGTTTCCCAGTCTAGCCTCCTACTGTGAGTGACTGCTTAATCTTGACTGTTGGACCAACCTCTCCAGCTGTATCTTTGTGAAACACTTCAAATCTCTGCGGAGGGTTGACCGCCAATTGGCTTTTGTGGCAAAAAATCCTCGTAAGTGAGTCCTGGCAGCAAGCCAGGCTGAGGCGTAATGTGTTCACGCTCACTAGTTCTCTCCCTCTGCACTCACATTCCGTGAGTGTGTGTGTGTGTGTGTGTGTCTCTCTCTTTTCGATCACTCTTGGCACTTGAATCAGGCTGTGCCTTGGCTCCGATCCAGGCTGCAGAGTCAGCCTATGCAGGCAGCGCTGCTGCCGCTGTGGGGCTGTGGGTGGTTGGCCGGCTGAGCACGAGGATTTTTGTTGGGTGGGAAAGTTGGATGTAGTACACAGAAGCAACCCCTTGAGCCCCCATCCCAAGAGTTTTGGCTGTGTGCCACTTTCTTTTGAAGGTAAATATTGCCTCAGCACAGTGTTACAGAGTGCCGTAATGCCAACTGAGAACCAAGCTGAGCTACATGTGGTTTAGCATCATACCTTGACACATAGCAAGTTAAAGACAGCTCAACTGCCTGAGAATGATATAAAAAGCCTTTGTTGCACAAGAGTGTGCAGTGTCAGAGGACATATTTGTGCTTGATCACTGTGCGGAGGGTGCAGGACTATCACGTGTCTGGATTTTATTACTGTCTATTTAAAGGCAAATGTCTTTGAATGGTGGTTCTCTACACCACATTGCCAAATTTAGCCGTGGAGCATGTTCATTAGGTGCTGACACGCAGCAAATATGAATGGAAAAAAACTAATGTATAGTAGAAAAAAATTAAGTGGATTGCATATAGGCCATTTAATTACACATAAAATTGTTAATTAATTAATTAATTAATTAATATTTCACAAATAAGTGAGTTAATGGGCGTGCTATATATGGTATAACATTACTCCATACAATATGATCACTGTATAAAGTGGAGTTTCACTGCATTGGCTGCTTATTGTTTCCAGTGGTGTTAGAAAATAGTTGGGGGGGGGGGGGCATTATTCTGTGGGCTTTGTGTGAATGTTGTCAGCGCAGAATATCACAGCAGCAAAGTTGTAGCTGACCAGCGCCCTATCTGTGGCCTGGCGTCTTTTTTGAGGAGAGGCAGGCTGAGCCTGGGGGGTTGGGCAGGCATTATGGGATGAAAATTGGTCTGGCCTTTTTTTGTTTCCTCTCTTTTATCTTTCCTGTCATTATGTCAGCTCTGCAGTATTTAATGACTGCTCATCTCTTCAGGCAGTTTCAGGTTGCACTGCTGTAGGGGGAGGGGGACAGTGGATTTTTGATGTCATTGTCTTCAAGGGGCCAGAGACAAGCCTGGCAGATGCCACAAATACCGAGCTCCCCCTGTAATAACAGGGGAAGCACATTTATTGCGTTCTAAAAGTAGTGCCAGAGAAAAGATGACTGGCTCAGGAGACAAATGTATGTAAATCCATTTACATTAACATTTGCATTTCATATAGCCATTCACACTGGGTGGATTCAAAGCACCCTGTGTGTGTACGTTGTGGCTACTCTGATCAGAGATACTGACCTGGTGTTGAGTCATAGCAAACCTAGTTTTTAAAATGACACAAAAAACACTAATAATGTCCATTTACTCATTCATCTAGATTTCAATGATTTATGGTTCTGAGACAATGTATAGGACATGTTCAACACAATGTTGCCCATATATACAATGAAAAGACAGTGTATAGCTCTGTAGCAGAACCTATTTAAATTAAGTTTTATTCAGCAGCAGCACTTGACTGACAACCATTTGATTGGTTTGACTTGTCGTCCTTTACTCCCGAGTGTTTGGGGTATATGTGAGTGGCGAGGGTCCATACAGGTCAGACTGGGGGTGTGACGGACATGGGTAACCAGTGTTTTCATGTCAGTGATGTATGTGTGGTGACCTCATCCTTGTCTTAACCAGCAGAGTAAATAATTGTCAAACAAGGGGACAGACAAAGCTGTCACGTGGGGCGGACAACTGGCCGGCCTCAGCACTCTGGCCTCCACCATAGTGGGACAGAGGCTCTATGACCTCTGTAATCCCCCCCGCCCCCTCCTGCTCACACACACGTCCACAGACCCCTATGCTCCTTGTGATCATTGCTCTGTGATTAATTTAGTTTTAATCATGCCTGCAAAGCACAGATTGGGTCTTATGTCCTAATATATACTGGTGTGATTGCTTCCGTTGGATCGGCTGGATGTAGTAACTGAGCAGAATTCTTTGGTAGGCTACAGGTGGTGTGTGAATACGAGGGCTTTCAAATGATACTTTCTCAAGCCATTTGCTCCTGTGCAATCTGCCGTTTGACAAATGAGACAAAATGGAGACTGAACAGAGCATGTCTACATTTGCATGGCTGTTATAACAAAGGCAGAGTGATGACAAAAGCGCAAGACATAGAAAAGCGATACTCATACTAGCACTTCTGTCATCACATCACAGGGCTGAATTGTAGGTTTTAGGAGTGCTACCAGGCATGCAGCCAAGTGTTCAGTAGATGTGTGGGTGGCCACATTTTAATTGTTTCTAAATGGAGATATGGTGCTCTTGTGTAATGATGTTGCATCACTCGCAGAAGAAAATAACATCATGAATTACACTATGTTTTTTCTTTTTCTTAGTTTTGTTATTGTTACAGCCAAGAGCTTAGATGACCAACTGCAAGCTAATGTATTTACCAGGCTCAATTACAAGGAGCTGAATAATAACCTACTGCATGCCTGATAAGATTAATAGTTTTTCATTTCAGTCTGAAGATTCAGAAAACCGGAAAAACCGGAAAACCTTTTCTTCAGTCTTTTCAGAGAAAGTAAATCAGTGCAACAGGAGAGCTCACCTTTTCTTTGAGGCAAGAGAGAAGAAGGGAAGATATAGTAATGCCGTAAAAGAGGTGGCCAACCAGACAACAGACCTCTGTTGAGTCTGGTTGACCTCTGTTGGGTCTGGTTGGCCACTCCCAGAAAACTGGGCATCTGCCCAGTTTTCTGGGAGTAACTGGACATCTGCATCTGTTGAGCCCTGCCATCACTTGCCACCCGCGGAGCCACTGCTGCTGCTGAGATACTGAAGGCTGCCTCTCTGTTGGGCCAGTGCTGTTGCATAATTTAGCTGTCGCCTCAGCAACACGCCAGCCAGGATGTGGGGAGTTACACGGCTGCAGCGCAGAGATCGATAAGAAATGTTTGTGAGCTTTTAGAAACAGACATTTTTCAATCATTTTTCATGGATCATTTATGATAAATGAGGAGGATATTTGTATTTAGTAGATAGATTCAAAGTTTTTATTTTGGCAGTGTAATGTGGAACAAATGATGACGCAAAAGTGAAAAAACAAATAAATACGAATGATAATAGGGGGGGAAACACATGCACACACATATACACACACATACATAGAACACACTCTCTGCCTGATGTGCATCCTGTACAAGCCAACCAGACCTGGTTTCTGCTTTGGGAGGGTTGTGTTGGTGTTTCACATACCATAACTGTCAGTGGGTTTCAAATGGTGTACTTAGTCTTATTCCGTTTACTGGACTTCCTGTTATGCTGATGTAATAAAGCTGGAATTACCATCTGATCCCTGATTGTGCAAACCGCTTGCAAATGGAGGTCATTCAGCTGAGGTGCATTTAACCATGTGGCAGTGCAGTAGAACAAGTGTGAGACCTGTATAATCAGATATTTACCAACTGTTGAGCTACACAGGAATTGAAGACCTCAACAATGTTTTTTCAATTCTGCTGTTAAAGAAGACAGCAATGCATTCATCTGACAATGAATACATTGTTCCCCCTGGTTTAACTGTACAAGATTCAGACAATGTTAAAGTTAAATAATAAACAATAAGTCAGCACATCAGTTATTGTTTACTTAAATTGAAATGTAAGGACTTTTGAGCATAATGAGGAAAAGTTGACCAATAAGCCACTGTAATAGAAAAAAAAAATAAGCTTGTAAACCAATATAAAATGGGGTTCCTTAACATTGTGCGTCAAGAAATATAGACTTTTTTTATAAATGTTAGTGTATTACTGATACATAATCTCTATTTTCATTTTTCATGTCCTCAATTCTGCACCAGGTTCATCCTCATCTGGTTGACTTCATTACTACAAAATTACATTACCAATGACAGTTGTGAGTAGTGGCCTTGACAGTAAATGGTTAACCTCGTTTCTAAATTCCCCCCCTTAGCCAAAACACTGATCTCAATGCAGATTAGGTAGGTTAAGGTGTCTGATTCTTGTTGTATTCTTCATCAAGATTTCAACTGAGCTGCCATTTATGTCTCAGTTCTTGCTTTCATGTCTTATAACTGTTTAATCTGAACAACTTCTACCATTCAACTTATATTTAAATGTATTCAGGTTTGTGGCTTAACCTCTTCACTTTTTATGCATTCAAATTCCTTATCACATTCAAAAAGCAAGTGTCAATTACCAAGTATTCAGATGGAAATTCCTCCTTCAAAGAAACAAGATCCTAAAAAAGTCCAAATTAAGAGAGAAGGCCAGACTCAATATTGGTCTGGCTTTTCTGAGATGGCGAGAGCTGCTTAACAGTTTGCTGTACTTGATTTGGAACTGGCTTTTCTTCTCCTCACCATCATACGTAACTCAAATCTCTCATAATATGTTCCATGTTTTTGCATCAGTGAGCTGCTTGAGTGGTCAAAAGATCATTCGTTGACTAGTGTTATTATGAATTTGTCTGGCAAATGTAGTTCTTTGCGGGGGGGCTCTCAGGGAATCTTAAGTCAGTTGTGCTTCTGGTTGTGTATTTAGTGAAAGCTCTTGCTGTGCTTTACAACACCATGCTGGGACCACAAGTCTGGCAGTGTGGCAGAAAAAGCATTTGCTTTGATCAGAGATTTAGTTCGCATTGTGCAACTTGTAGTGGCAGTGAATACCATATATACGACCCCTTTCTCACTGGTCAAAAACACTTACACCAACTTGCATCTGGCTTTGTCTGCAAAGTGAATGGATACGATTGGTATTCACTCCCAGGTCAAATGACTCTGCTGGAGACATTGGTTTTAATCAGCTCCGGCTCTGATTGGCATTGATAGAAACGTGCCACTTGAGTGAACGTACTAATTTGGCAGTCCAGCAAGGTGAGAAAGCAGTTTTGGTGTATTCAATTATAATGCACCGGGGGGAAAAAACTAGAGAGGCAAGTACTACTGTACTGGCATTGGGTAAAGGGTCAATTTATTTGTTATTTTTTAACTGCACATACCCACTAATGTTGTTGTGAAAGAGGTATACTTATACTAACATTTTAACGTAAAAGTTCCAATGCGTTAAGTTCTAAATAATTAAATAAGAAATAAAAGCTCTACATGTTAGAAACAATTTTATTTTGGCATATCCTCCTATTAAATGTGAAAGTTTCAAATCACTGTTTTTATGGTCATTTGGTAGTCCAGAGTTTTTTACACACTGAGTTGAGCTGCAGTGTTTACCTATTCATTTATACGTTGCATTCCTGTGGGATTTCTCAGTCTATGTTTGTAGTTCGGTGCTGTGTGAAGCTTGCTTTGCCTCATTAACAGCCGACCTCGGATGGACCTCGGAAGGAGGCGACTGGGCTTTCAGATCTGGATTGCCCTTTTTAATGGCATTTTTCTGATTGATGTTACTCTGCTTAATGTGGCCCGACTGCTATGGCTACGGTTGAATTTGTGTCAGGGTAGAAAATTAATGGCAGGCTACACAATTAGAGTTGTGCAATTATAATTTTCACTTCCAGTAGAGCTCTAGTATAGGCAACATGGGAACATTTAACTTAACTAAAATTGTCTGTTGTATTATAAATAGCAACACAATTTTTTTCCTGAACCATTAAAAGTCTGTTTATCCTTATCACTACGTTAGAATGTAGTCATTTGAAAATCAGGGTAATTTTGCTGCATTTGGTCTCCAAATCCTAATGGTGAGAATTTTTGCACCCAAGTGTTTTTTGAAAGTTTTTCTCTTCCAAATGTCAGTTTATCAAAGGTGTAACAATCCTCGTATAGAACAAGCTTCATTTTGTGCTGACCCGCACTTAACAGCCAGGTGTGGAAGATTTCCCGTGCCCAGAAATAGAGGTATTGAATTTAGTAGGGAGATGAAGGGGGAGGGAGAAGGAGGAGGAGGAGATGCTGTGTAAGAGTGGTTAGTGGTCTGGCTCAACACTACTACACTGCCCCACCCAGAGGAAACATTCCAGACGGAATTAAAGAGTTAACTCTTCAAACAGTGAACATTCCCACCGGGGGCTCCCAGCAAGAGACAGGGGGTTGGATGGGGGTAGGTGGGTGGGTGGGTGGTTTGTGCGTGTCCGTGTGGTAGTTGGGATCCTGATTGGTGATCTTTCAATTCATTTCACTCAGTGTCGCAGTGGTTGTAAACGATGGGTCTGAATGGGAGGAGCTGGATGGGAGGGCCCACTGGTGTAAGCAGAGACACTTTTTTATTTGTCTGAGCCCCAAAGGGCACATCTGCTGCTGGCAGACGGGAGGAGGCTTCTCTTGGTGGGACCAGTCCCCTCACCTCTGCCACATCACGGCCTGGTCAAACAGTGTGTACTACAGTCTGCGGTGATGCTTCTGCGATCTACAAACCACACTGTATGATTTAGATTGTCAGGTTTTTTACTCTAGGATTAATTGTGCTGGAACCTTAAGGGGATATTACAGTTCATCAAAATGAGAAATGGTTTAGTCTACTGGTTACATTTTCACCACACAGTGATACTCTTGGTTGAAATATAAACCACAAAAAGCATCTTAGATGGAGAATACTTGGACCAAGCCTCTCTCAAGTGGAGCTCTGTGGTCCTGTGGTTTGAAAACATTTAGAATCTTGCATTTCAAATTGTTTGTGCCACACCGCTACAGAGCGATATATTTTCATCTCAATGCATTTTTATGGCATTTTGAATGTGTGGATGAGACTTATACGCCATGTCTTACACCTCTTTGTATGCATATTTTACAAATGTGGATGCACATCCTAAAAATTCGAACAAATAAAAAACTTGAAAAGCTCTCTTGTTTAGGCTTTTTTTTACCAGTGGGAAAGGAGGCTTCTGATACCACATTTATATTTTAACTTGTCCAGATTTTTTTAATTTAGAAAAGACATTCATACTTCTCTCATAGTAAGGCTTTCCCTACTCCACATGTATCTCTTTGAAGCTGCTGTACTTTGCGGTAAAATCCAGAAAATTGGCTACTGAGTTTATCCAGGATTTGCCTTTCACACATGCACAACACAGTGTAAGGTTCTCTGAACAGACTCGTTCACAGAAAAAAAAATCCTCCGTTATTCAGGCGAGGGGTGCAGCTGACAGAGGCAGGAAGTGACATATTAACTCCGCTGCAGAGATCACGTAATTATGTTTGCAGCACCTCGACCCCGTTAACTTTACATTGTTGTTGGTCTCTTCTACGTGTTTGACACCACGTTTTCACAGGGGTGATTTTTGTTTTTGTCGTTTTTTTTCAATTTTGCATCTGTCGTGTGTTAGAAAGGTCATCCAACCCCCCACTCCCTCCCGGTGAACCCAGTAGGGCATCCCCTGCTGGGTTCACACATTGACTATTCCTGGATCTCTACAGACATTATACTAGGAGGCCAGTTGGATAAAGTCCGTAGAAACTGTGGAGTGTCTCACTCTGACATTTTCATTCAGACATGCATCTATTCCCGAGAAAATCTGCAGGAACTGCGAAGTCCAGTGCATGTCTGAAAGCAGCTTTGGAGATAGAAACCAGCTGTATTGACGGTTGGGTTTATTGTCTGTATTCCAGAGTGATTTGCATATGGACATGCGCAAACTTATGGCCCTTTTAGATGTGAGTGTTCCATACTTCTCTTCAGATCCCACTTTACATGCACCAGTCCCCCGATTAGCAGAAACATCTTCACATGAGGAAGGAACATGTCATGCTCCTTTCAACAGATCCATTTCCTTCTGCTTTGACCATGTGTACCTGTTTTGAGTACAAGGTCTTCCTGTCTTTGTGTGAGAAGTGTTTGTGTTACAACTGAAGTAATCACTCCTGCAACATAATGCAAATGACTTTTTGTATGACCCCTCATGCGCATTGTCACTGAGGACTCCAGTTCTCCTCTCCATTTAATTGAATTGAAAGGCAAAATTTCTCACATTTAAATGCAAATGAGGCATGTCCGTTAGAGTTGTCTAACTTTTTTTCAAATCGACCCTGGAAGATTGACTTCCTTGCGTCTAATGGAAACTGAGCTACTGATGCCTGTTGTAATTTGATCAGTTGGTAGTGAAACCACAAGTCCCCCTCCCCACACCATTGCTGGTTCCATTCCTCCTTTACAACCACTCCCACCCAGCATATCTCAACACCTGCTCTTTAATGAAGGCAAACAGAGGAGAGGGGAATAGCCAAATGAAACAAAGACATCCACCAACGCCTTTGGCAGCTGAAGGGAAATAGACCCAAGGTCATATGACACTGTTCAGAAAAGACTCCTTGAGTTTTATATAGTCTTACTGCATATAGTGATACATACAGTGTAAATGTACAGTATATAATTCTGTATTGTCATGTGACTACTGTGTGATGCATTGACCCCTGGCACAGTATGTGAGGTCCTGTTGTCCTTGTACCATACATGGTCTCTTATAGACTGTATATTTAACTGGTCCATATTCGCACCACTGATGCCAAAATTATCATGATGACCAGTTAAAGTGCTTTACAGTACAGTTTATTACCATTCTCCCATTCCAACACACAGTCATACAGTGCACCTATGGGGAGCACTTTTTCTATGAGGGGTAATTTGGGGTTATGTGTCTTGCCCAAAGACACTGCGGCATGCAGATGGGGAAGACTGGGAACAAACCACAAACCTTCTCTACCCCCTCAACCGTCCCCTGTACTTGTTATTTACAAAAGGGATTTTATGATCAACATGAACATGAGAACTATCACAGTGCATTTTGTCTAGCACAAATATTCACATATAATCTTTTAAGGTATTGGAATACTGTCACCACCACTGACTTGAGCTTCATATGATTTTATCTTTCTAGTTCTATTACAATACACTGTTGGTATTTTTTAAATGGAAATTAAATCCTACTCTTTACAGGGCCTTGTGGAGTGTAAATGTTGAAATTTTGCAACAGAAGCCAACCTTTAAACCAAGCAGCTGTACAAGCGCTTTGTCTAAGTGAAATTGTCTTAGACTGGTTAAATCATCATACGAATTGGAAAGTTGCCCTTGTTGTTTGTTTCTTGTTTTCAGGACTCAGCTCTAAACAAATTTTGGTTTACAGAAAAAATATATATTCTGAGGTCCAACAAACTGATTCCATATAAAGTGGCATTGCTTACATAACTTTTCCCATTGGCACTGATACAATGTTGACATTGCCATACCACAGTTCTGTAATTCTTTAGCACTAAGGAGAAAAGGCATTGGTAGAGGTAATATGCTTAACCTATGTAAAATGTTTTTTTTATGTTAATTGAAAAACCTGAAAAACAGGAGCCTAGTATAGGGAAATAGTAGGTTGACCTGCAGTTCCTAGGAAATACCTGTCAGTGTCTGGTCTTTGATACCAAATTATGGCTGTACTCTTTTGAAGAAGACTAATTATTATTTGCTGTTTTGAGAATTTCGTGACAGATAGATATCACAACAACAATTTCTTTTTTTATAAAGGATTTACTGCTTTCATGAGGTGCAAAATGGCCTTACAAATGCTGGTGATACTGATCAGTGGAAAATGGCCTGACTTGCCCAATCTAAAGACCAATTAGATGGGAGATTTTATCAGGGACCTAAAGCAATGTCAGCAATTGTGTGTATGCATTTCAGCCACAGCCGTCTCCAAAGAAAAAAATTCAGTTGAAAAAATGAATTGTCTCTTTGGGTTCTGGCATTTGGCTTCGCTCCTTGTAGAAAAGGCCATACGTTGAGGAGGTGTGGACGTGAAGAGTGAGAGTAGCCTATTGTTAGTGGCTTTCTTGGCTGTCTTCTGCAGTTGGTTTGGCTGAGGTCCAGGCTTGTGTCAGGGGCCTGTAGGTGCTAACTGGGCCACTGTGTCAAGGCCCTTGGGTAAACACAGCAGCTGACTGGGACCTGGCACAATGCCACACGGAGTAGTAGGAGGTGAAAGAGACGCACGAGGCTTTTCTTTCTCTATGACTTGCCTGCTTTTCAAATCTGCACAATCACTGTGTTACCTGCCAAATTCCCATGTAGTTTATAGTAGCAGCATGTGGCTCGGTTGTCTGCCAAGTCTTCAAACAGAAGCTGAGCGTAATGTTTCGCTTGTAAGAGGGGAACCACTGGCAGAGGAGGAAGAAAGAAAAAAAGTTCTTGGCTGCGGCCCAGGAAACGTCACATTACACTCAAAGCAATGTGTTCTCAGCTCTGCTTCCAACATTTACATTCAACATTTAGGGCTATGCAAACCCCCAGAGCTGATCACTTCCTAAATCACAATCATCACTAGAAACTAACAGTAAGACATGTCTGTCAAAGGCTCTGGCTAGTTATCTTAAATGTTGTTCCAGTTTACTGACGGCTTCATTTATTCATTCATGCAAGTAGCTGTTTGTTTTTATGAAAAAGGAAGATATTCATCTTAACTCAATTATTAGTTTATGTATTCAGCTTTATAGAGGTAAAGTATTTGACAGTTTGAGATAAAAGGGTAACCTGTGTTAGATGGATATTTCAATGGGTGTCATTTGCACACACATTGTTGGACTCACAACTTGTATTACAAAACAGCCACATCAGATCTCTGACCTGTGGCTAATCCGGTTAATAGACAATCACACTGTGAATAGAACTATGGACCATGTCAACTGCAGTCGATAATTTCAAAAGTCACGTTAGTAAATGATTAAAGAGTGGCACAGAGAACTGAATTATTAACAGCTTTGACTGAACTGAATGTAGATTATTTTAAGAACTATATACTCTTGTTTATCAGAACTGTTACTCTAAGCTTAAGTGTCATGAGGGTTGGATTTTGTTTGTTTGTACAACAACAACAACATATAGATATAATTTGCTGAGGTGTCAGTTTAAAGCAGGTACTGATTGGGCTTCTTGTTATCGGAATTTTACATTACGCGTAATCGGGTCACAAGGTGACTATATACTGAACAGATATCAGCATATTAATGTGGAACTTGGTCCCATAATGTTTGTGGTAGATTTTGTGGGATGCCCCAATCCCAAGCAGGGCCGGCCTTGATTAGCCAGCCATCTGGTCAAACAAAGACATCTAAGGTTTTCCTGCCCTAAATGAATGTGATTAGAAAACCTGAGGAAGCTCCAAGCTTTCAGCATAGGGGGGATTTGTGATCAGATGTTTTGGATCAAAACTGATTGCAATAAGTATAAAATGATTGACACAAAATTGGAACAGGATCTCATACATTTGATGACAATATTGTTCTTAGTCGATCATTCAAACTAATTAGATAACAAATTTGATCTTCCATTATAGCCTGGTTAAAAGTAATTATTTCAGTGGAACATAGGAGCTATATTAAATTTCTACTTGCATGAGAGAATGTAAATCATGTACTGTGCTAAACTCTGTTAATATGTAAAGCATTTTTAACTCTGTGTCTTTGCATTTATTGGTTTAACTATTCTCAGTACATACATGCATCTGCTTTATCTGTTTTATTACATTCAGTACAGCCTGTTTGCTCTGTTATCTATATAATATCCCCTACATCTACAAAAACACAATGTCCCTATATGATAACCATTCATGATTCATCAATCATCAATTTGATCTAATCTGGTCATATATACAGCACCTCAGGCATGTCCTTTTATTGAATGGACAAATATAATTTAGAATATTAAGATTCAATGGCATTTTGTATCCCGCAGCTCTCTATATAATCTATCAAGTGTAATAATTTGTCTGCCTTATCCTTAAACAGGATTATGCTGAAAGGAATACCTGGATTATGTATTGTAATATCTGATTGTAAACTTTGTAAACTAAGATATACAAATGTTGGTATGTGTTAATAATTAACTGATGATTGGTTAATCTCTGAGAAGGATCCGTGATCAATAATATATACTCCAACAATTTGCAATGTTGGATCAGCATTTTCTTTCTGCAGCTAAAAGCAACACAGCTCAACATGAGCAACAGAACGTGTGATGCAGAGTCCCAAGTGGTTTTCCATAAGACATGAACTCAAAATATAAGGTGTTGGACATAATCAGTTCACTGGCTGTCGCTTCTTTTGGTGCTGCTCCCTTTCAGTATTTAAATGTAATCCACCTCCAAAAAAAAACCTTCTTTCCAAATTCCCTCTTGACCTTGTTCATATTTTGAAATAAAAGATCAGCAAGACATTTGCGGGCTAAGGCTTTTTTCTTACAACAATTTATTTTATGCTCCCTGCCAACTGAAACTATCATGTCGGAAAGACAATTACTGATAGTAACATCCCTTTGTAGAACATATGAATGTTTAACACTGTTATCACTTACACTTTGTGCAGTGTTGTGCAGTTGATTCAATCTTGTTAGCTTAGCAAATGGCTGCCAGTGGCTTCCAATGTGATGCAAGCCTCATTAATGGTCCATATGTATACTTTTCTAGCTGCATACATGTACAGTGTTGAGTTACAAATAACTGTGTTCTCATTTTCACACCATTCAAAAAGTGTATGACTAATCATTAAAGAAGTTTAAGATTACTATTGCACATTGGCTTACATTTTAAAGCAGGCAACCTGATAGCTGTTGGCTTATAGTGGCTGCATGATGTTTGCATAACTGTCCCAGTCATGACAATGGAATGACACATGACCTGTTTTATTTTGGCCCAATAATTCCCACACTAATCATGGGAATGGTTGCTCAGTCAAAATTTTGGGGAATTTCTTCTTTTTTTGCATGTCCAGTAGAGATGTTGTAGCCTTTCGGCCCCTGGAGATGAGCTCCAGATGCGTGGCGAGCTGCACCATCCGAGCTCGGGTCCCAGGGGGATACTGGCCTGTCAGAGGTGGAATGCCCCTGCACACTTAACGCTAGCTGAGAGGAAACAGATACCTCTGGCACTGAATGGAGAAATCGCTCCCTATCGATTAGACACTACAGAAAGCTGTGAATTGCGCTTATGGTTTGAACATTTGATACTGTAGATTCAGAGATATAGTCATAACACTAACTTCTCTGATGGAGGAGACACTGAGAGTAATGGGACTGGTTTATAGACATTCTCCTACCTCTCTGCCCTTCTGCCATACGCTAGACAAATAAGTTATTTACCCATCCGATTGCAGGCCTAAGTCATTTGATTTGTATATTAACACAAAACCATATGTAATTAGATGTGATGTGTTTTAATAGCAGTAAAAGTTTTTTGTTGATTGTGAATGTATCAAGTTCCCGACGCTGTCAGTATAATGAGAATGTATATAAAGGGCTATCAGGTCTGTGTGATGTCTCCAGCTGCCATTAGCATGGGGGTGAAGTGGATGTTTGCTCTTTGAAAGATGTGAGATATGCAAGGTATTTTTAGCCAAAGCTTTTCACCGAACAGTTAATAGCTGTTCTGAACTGTATGCAGCAGTATAGCTTCTCGCTCAAAGCTGTATTGATTATATACTCTGTTTTAGTGAGATAATAAGAACTTTGTATATTGGAGAAAACGGTGTCATTGTACAGTCCAGAGATCAAAACAAATAACGTCAAATCAAATTATATGTGAGGGGGCACCAAGGGGGCCTCATGCAAGTCTGGGCATAGTTTAGTTGGAGAATCTAGATTATTGTGGGCCTGAAAGGGTTAACGTAGGGAGTACTGTATGTGGCGGCACAGATGTAATTCACTAAAATGTTTGCTCTCCTTGTGAAAGGGTCTTTGAACCAATGAGTGTGAACTTCTGGCCACACCAGCCTATAAACGTTTTTGTGTGAGCGAAAGGGGCCAGCTAGTAATGTAATGGGGGATGGGGCCTCTGCCTGTGGAATGTGGTGTCTTGGTGAAAGGGCTGGAGCTGAACAAATGCAGTCAGTTTATTTGGCAAACCAGACTTGCTAGTCACCAAGACACATGTTTACTCAGCAACTAAATATACAGATCCACCTCTTTCTTTCAGACATAGTTCTTTCTCAGAGAGCCGGACTTTATATAATGGTCTATTGGCCAGTCACAGACAGGCACGAGCATTGGTGTATGTATGCCATTTACCATTTTACCATTTACAGTATCACACTCACATGGTGACACTCTATAAATTAAATAATCCCTAATCAAGATTTATGGGAAAATATCCTAGATTTTTCAGATATTCAATGTGTTATGGGCTCGACTATATACAAAATAAGAAAATATCACCAAAGGTGATGTGTCGTTCAAGCTCTTCTTTCCCGTTGTATAATCTCTAACTCTCTGCGTGTGAAATAGAAAAATTAGATGAGACGAAGAAGTGCATTGATCCACGTCACTCAATTCTTCTTCTGTATGACTGTCTGCCTGCCTCTTTTCAATCTATCTTTTTACCTGTGACACCCCACCCCTCTCTTTTTTGTGTTTCTCTTTTTTTCAGCTTTGTAATTGGAGTGATTAATGGAGGGAGGGGTAGTCATGCCTGGAGGCCTGTTTTTCAGTGGCCTGTTTAGAAGTGCAGCACGGCTGAGGCTGGGCAGGTAGCAACATGCTGTGCCCTTGGACATTTAGCCCCCTTGTCCCCGCTACTTGTTGTATGTTTCCCCCAAGAGCCAGAATCCTATTCCAGCTACAAACATAACCGGACACTCAGAGACAGGCATTCCCCTGGGTCCTGTTCTCTGCTGCCGACTTGCTCTTGTGTGATATGTGACCTTTTTTATGCTACATAATAATTCTCAATGAAAGCAGGGAATAACTAGTGATCTGTTCGGAAGTACAACCTCCACCATATGTTCCAGTGTGGCAGTGAGATTTACTTCCCTCTCGTTGCACATGGAATCACGATTAGCTAGAGCTTTTGTTGGCGGTAGCGTATGGCCGGCTCACCATGAGATCCTTTACAGTAGTTAGCAGATAAAGGACGCCATCCGCTCAGCCCAACTCCCAACACCCCCGCCCCTCACCCACTGCCCCCTCCCTGTGGCAAGAGGCCCTATAAATGATTCCTGGAGTCCTGCAGAGGGATCAAGGCCCCAATTATTTGATTTGGATTAAAGATTGCTGCCCCCCACAATGCTCGTTTTTACAGGCATGCTGAGAGGAAGCAGATTCGCTTTCGGTGAGAGCACGAAGGCGATTTCGCAGATGGATTTAAGCTAAAGTCATTAGGGCTCTTGTTTTCTAGTAGATTAGAAAACATTTCTACTACTCTTCTCTTAGCAAAAAGGTGTACAAAAACACATAAATATCTATTATCTGGCACTACAGTTTATTTAAATAAATTTTTAGAAAAAGCAGAGCTTGAGTTTTGAATACTTTTGATAAAATGTTTTTATTCAATTGTATAAAATTAGCAATAGTTAAACTATTAAAGAAGCATGTGGGGTCTTTTCTGACTAGTCGCCATTCATCACAGTTGTTGGCTGTGATCCAGATTTCTACTGGGGACCTTGATTGTGATTAAATTACTGCTGCTGTGTCTGTTTAAAAGATTTCCCTCCCTGAACTGTTTTGACAGGCAGCAATTTGGCAAAAAAAGACTAGTCCAGGAATGAGATGTTAAGAGTACTTATGGGATGAGAGGGGCTCTCCTGTTATTCTGAGGTACTGTTACTGGTGTACAGGAATGTTGGTGAATTTCTCTTAAGCCAACCTTGTTTCTGTGTGCTTGGCAGAGTTTGCACTGAGCACTGCAACATTTGGTAACCCTTGATTTACTGCCGGGCGTTGCTATAGGGTTTTTGCTTGTATGTGCATTTATAAAGGATAGGTGTGGCTGTAAGTGTTTACACTGTTTGGTTTTGCAATTGGATGAGGGTTTCCCATGGAACCCTTCACAGTGTTTGTCAAAGTTAGGGTGTCCTGTTGGAAGTTAGGGGTTAGGTCACCCTGGGAGCAGTCATATTGCCCTCATCTCAGTGTTCCTGGCGTTGTGCTAGATGACTGAGGATGATGAGTATTGACGTGTGCTGTGAGATTGCGTCCGGAGGGGGCTGGGGACTTCCCTATGTTTGCATATCCAGGGCTATTGATTTGGGCCCACTGTTCAATGGCTGTGGCCCAGGGGACTTGGTAAGCAAAGTGGAGCTGTGCAGGGCGGGACAGAGTGCCATGACAGTATCTCAAAGTGGGAGCACAGGGGTTAGTGTCATGGCTGAGGCTAACAGGGCACTAATATGGCAGAGAGATGTGTCTCTCTTCTTCAGGGCATGTTTATTCTGTGGGATCACACCAACAGGCTCCAAAACAACTGGTCTACTTTACATTTCAGATGATCTATGGGGGCCAGTTGGTTTTCCATCCCATTGGTCAGTCATAAGCTTATTAAGTATAGTATGATGTTATTATTTTGAGATTATTGCCAAAGTGAGAACAAAAAGGGGAGTTTTTCCTCTGCTCACCGGCAGCTATTTAAACCCTACCAATCTCCTACTTGAAGGCTAAAGGCTAATTCGTGTGATGCTTTTATTAAGAACAAGCCCCTTCATCTAATAACAGCTCCACTATCAAATTGGAGAAGTGCTGTCAACATCCTGAACAATCAATTCCATCCATCCCCCACTCCCCAAGCAGCAGCCATTAACCCTTCTTGTTCCGGCATGCCTGGCCTCACTAAAATGGTGGCTCTACTCAAGACATCTTTCTATAATGGCTGCGTAGAATTACCCCCAGGCTATGCATCAACATTCAAGTAGGAGTGTGTTGCGAGGTTTGTCCGATGCAAGGTTATGCAAAGAATGTCAACTTGCTGTAGACGAGGGGTTGTCCTTTTTCAATCCTGTTGCTCTCTAGATACAGTGTTTTATATGAGGACTAGCAGAGAGACATGGTGCTGCTAAGTACTGCTCATCTGAATTAAGAAAAAAAAAAGGCGCACCATATACTTATCCCTGATTTGGCGCAGCGCCAGTCAGTCACGTACAGCAATAATATGATTAGGCCACCCACCGCCTGGCCACTAAACCTGCTAACAGCATGAGAGAGAGACAGATAGGAAAAAGTGGTTGCTTAAATATATGAACACTTCTGTGCATCCACCTCCCAGCACACACAGATACACACTATCATGCACGGGCATAAACCCGCAGACATGTGTAATATAGTAATTTCATTAGGCCGTATGGACATTTTAGGCTGCAAACCTACACTCTCAGATGTCTCACTTTACGACTAAGAGATACAACCGTTATTTTATATCATTTAATTATGATTCTCTTGTGGCAACCCAAGCCTTTTAAGTCTCTGTCATGAATGTAAGAAGGGTGTGGGAATGTCTTTTCTTTTTTTTTTTTTAACAAGTAATTTCTGGGTGGAGTGCTGGATGTGATGAAGGGGCTGAGGTGACTGATCATAAGGAGTGGTCCCAAAACATCAGAATCCACTCTAACTTGACAAAAACAACATAGTGTTAACATTCCTCAGCTGACCAAGGTCCCAATTCAAGAGCCAACATGTCTATTCTTGATAAACGGCTTCCATCTTCCAATTACTGTGTTTTTTTTTTAACAGCTCGAGAAGCAGGCAGGTTTTCCATAGATGCAGTTTACCTGTTTGACAGCGTCTTTGTATCTCTCTTCTCTTGGGAACAACCACATTTTAAAGTAACTTCCCAGATGTTAATGCTATAATAGACATTTTTTGCATCGTGCGACGGAACTTTGAAGAACTTCTTGCTTTGAACAAGCGTCAAAGTATTGGCCGCTGTAACGACAATGACCACTCCATGAAGAAAAATATGGCTACTGTCAAAAAACACTCCACCTTCACTCAACATAATCAATATTCCTTCACATCTTTGGAAGATCAGTGGTTATTTCATTAGCTTGACAATATGACACAAATGGTCCCAAACTTGCACCAAATCTCATGTCTGACCGGTACCTCAGGAACTGTAGTTGAAGCAGAGGTGGGGATGGAGCCGTGAGCCAAAGTCTGCCACTGACTGGACAGTGTTCTGTCACTTTAGACCTTTGTTCTTTGTGGATGTCAGGAACACCTTGACCCCTGCCCTCCCATAATACAGAGTGTCCCTTAGGGAGGTGTGCGTGTGCGCGTGAGTTTGGTTTGGATATATACACATTTGTGTTCCCCTAACAAATCCAAGGCCAGTAACCCTGCTCCCAGAGCCTTTACTTTTGAAGTTCAGATTCTCAAGTGGTAAGCTGTAGTGTATGGTTTGTAGTCATTCTGTTTGGATAAGAGCACCTGTTGAAGAATGTATTCAACATTAAATATCTTCACAATGAATTGCGCAGTTCATTATGTTCATTAGGGTTTATCAGATGAGACACTTTCTACCTGCTTTAAGACCGCTCTTTTGATATTATTATCACTGGAATTACACTTAAGTGCAACATTAGCAAAGCACATAAACTTGCTCACAATAGTGATGGTTTTTCCCATGCAGCTCTATGGCTCCTTGTTTGATTACTGGTAGAAAGATAACAGATTGTCAACCTCTGGCCCATTGAAAAGGGAACATCCAGCGCTTATAAAAGGTGCCAAAAAAAAATTCATGCAACAGCAGGCATTTGAGATTATACATGGGTCCCCCTGAATTATCTTTTGCTATAATCATTTATAATGGTTAAAGGTTAACAGAGGTGGTCAAATTGTGTGCAAAGGTCTATAAGGCCTCCAAATGTACCATACTGTATATTTACCTTCACATGATGATCCTGTCGTAATCTCTGTGACATACTATAGATAATGTAAGGTGACAGCGACATGTATTTTTTGATAAGGACTGAGTACATTCATTTTCAACACAAGCTACCAGCTGAAAAGTCAAAAGCAATTTCTTTTTAGAGAATAGCAGAGTGTGGTTAATTTAAAAACAACTATAGTTTTTCGTAGCAATAGAAGAAAACATTAATAACCTGAATCTACAGGTTCACCTTATAAAATTCGACTTGCAAACACATCGCTGTTGGTTTGCAAGTCGATGGCTGATGAGTATTTGTTTGGGGAGTATGAATGTTGACAAATGCCTCACGTACAGAGAGTGAGAGAGTGAAAATGACTTGCTCTCAGGGGCCTTGACAACCTTTGCCCCCTAGCTCTTGTTTCAGTCCATGTAATTGCCACTGACCAATGGGCTCCTGGTTGAAACTAAACCCTGGGCTGCAGCCATTAACATCCCCCACCAAACGGATCTTGTTTTGATTCCTGATGCTTTTATAGGTTTTGTCTTTAGGAGACATTCCTGTTCGGCACATACCGTGCACCCCTTTCTGCCCCTATTTTCCTTCCTTCCCGTCTTGTGGGGCCATTGCCCCACCCCCCTCTACTCACAAACATGCACACGGCCATGATCAGCCTTTGCTCGTGTGTGTGCACTCGGGCTACTGACCAGCCTACCCTCCCCTGGCCCCTCCTGACAGCCAGCTACAATCCATGAACTTGGCCACCCATCACAGCTGCGTTAAGATTGAAGGATGGGGGGCCCTTGCATCCAGCTGGGTCGGAAGACATGGGTGGGGGCAGGGAGGGCCAGATGCAGATGGTTTAGGTCAAATGGAGATGTTTGAGGATGAAGGGGGAGGGTAAACGGGAGCTCAGGGGCATAATAACTCCAGAGGTTGCTCCTCCAACCCCTGGAATAATACATTCTCTGAGTCTGAGTATATATTAGTTTTCATGTGTTTGTGTTGCAGAATGTTGGCAGTTGTGGTCGCAAGTGTCTTAAGTTGCTCAGCCTAGCATTAAGTTTCTGAGCTACTGTCAGTGTCAACCTGACGGGATCTTTGCAAATGAAAACACTTAATTATAAATGAATGGCTTCAAAATCCAGTCTCAAATATAATACATTTGCAAGTACAGTGGAAACTGCTTATATAGTGATCAAGTTTTTCCCGGGCGAAAATACTCACTATTACATGTCATTTAGCTGACGCTTTTGTCCAAAGCGACTTACATTTTTAGAACACTCAGCATTTATGAGGGGGCATTTTAGGGGTTCAGTATCTTGCCAAGGACACTTAGGCACGCAGATGGGAAAGAGTGGGATACGAACCGGCAACCTTCTTGTTGCAGAACAACCGCTCTACCCCCTAGGCCACCCTCTCCCACTATATACTGTTGATTTCTATAACCGCATTGCGTTGCTTTTTTATGACAGTCCCAAAACTTGAAAGGAAGGCAACATTGTGCACTCCCATATGCACGCACATACACCAGTCCAATGATGTATGAAAAAAACGAACAAATCAACACTGTAGGTGGATTTCTTGATCACTGTAACCAAATGATTTAAACAGCATTTGTATAGTAACGATTCTGTCCCAAGCTTTCTGATCTATATAAACGTTTGATAATTATATCTGTGCACACCAGGCGGTTTCCACTGTACCCGTAGTGCAACCAGTGGAACAACCCCAGTCAGTAGCAGCTAGGGAACTTGTTGCATGTCAATTTTTTTCTCTCTTCATTGCCTGTACTTATGATGAATGTCGTAGATAATGACAAGAGCCCACCAACAACTTCCTCCTCTCTATCCATGTTTTTTTACTGACCATATCCCTGTTGTATCTCTTTTTTGTTCTAGAATGGCAGTGCAGGTTGGGCGGATGAGGCCGACAGCAGCAGAGGGCGAGGAGAGGCCTCCAGAGACTTTGCAAAGGTGAGCACTTGAAAATGTGACCACTGAATGGCTTCAGTCATGAGACAACCAAGAAAAGACAGCTTTTCACCAGTTATAAAAATAGAAACATTAATTTTTATGAAAGGTGACGTTGTGGAAATTGTAAACAAATTACCCTTTGAAACAATCTCAAAACATAGAGCTCTAAATATATCTCCATGAGACTGACCAATGTGTCGCCTCACCTCCTCTGTTAAGTTGCACTTCAGCACACCACAACGATAACAGCCAACGGTCAGCTGGCCATTGACATGCATGTACACTATGTTCTGTACATGTGTGAGAGGAAACGACTGCGAACAATTTTTAACTTCAATGAACATTGCAGAGACAAAAAAACGCTATAGACCTCTGTTTTCGAGCAACTGCTAATATGATCAAACAATAAATATATGTCTGATGTACATTTTCAAATCAAATATTTTTCTTTACTTTTCACTTTGGAGTTGTCAGCTAGACCTATACAGGGAAGGGTACTTAAATTAAGATAAACTGCACAATGCACTCCACTGCTTTGTGCTCCACTTACAGGGACAGTGTATCATGTTGAATGGACTCAACGGTGCACCGTGGCAGTAATAAGTAAGAGTCTATTTTCTCTTTCAGTTGTATGAGTTGGACAGTGACCCCAAAAGGAAGGAGTTTTTGGATGATCTCTTCACCTTTATGCAGAAAAGAGGTAAGCAAGAAAGCCAAGAAATGCTATTAAGCAGCACTGCATGCCACCTTCTCCATATCAAAGATTTGTTTTCCTTATATTCCAATCTAGCTGTTTAGCATTCACCTTATGTTGATTTTCTATGTGGTTTAAAGAAAGTTACCAAAGTGTCTAAATCTTAAGAGTTTTGTGGAAAATTTGTGTCAGTGAGTTCCTGATGGAAACATCTATGCTCTATGGTTTCAGACTTAACATCATTTAAGAAATTATATATATTTTGCTAAATAAATACTTTTTTTCCTTGTCTCTTGGAACATCTAAGTTTAAAATCCTGCTGATGATCATTTGCAATATGAATTGCAGTGCAGGTTTGCAATAGTTGCTAGAGAGATATCAGTTGGAGTAAATTTATCACCCTCTGTGTGTGGAAAAAGCAAATGCCATATGACTTCCATTTGTTAAGACTCATTTCCTGTGTCAGCAAGAGTGGGGGGTTGTTATATTTTACAAGGCATCTGGGATTTCACTATAGATTGAATGGTTCAGGCATGCAAAACAACTGGTTTATATGGCAATACAATTGTCAGAACCCATGAAAACAGAGCAGAGATGAAAGTACAAATTCCTCTGGGTCTTTGGTCTTTTAAATGTCCGTGATCGTTGTGTGCTGTGTCACTGATCAACTCAAAAAACATGCTGTAACTCTCACTGACTAAGAAATCCTTTACTAATTCCCCTCCCCAGAGTAAAGGCCTTAAGAGGTCAGCAGGTGAGATCTGCCTCCGCTGATCTTGTGGTTGTGCAGTATCAGAGCCAAGAGGATATGACAGTGGTCTATCTTATTTAGTTGGCCAACAGCTGTGGAGGCTCAGCTGACCGCGTGCTGCTTTTGACACTGCCTACAAGACCCCTCTGACCAGGGCAGCTCAAGCACTTAGGCTTTATCAAACAAATCTGTTGCCAAGCAAGTTACGTGGCTTGAGCAGTACCTCCCACGATGAAGCACAATGTTTTAACAGTGCTGCGTACTTCACATAATGCTTTGGTACGGCACTGTAAAAAATCCCCGATAGAATTTAACCAATGAATCTAAGGTAAAAATGTGCACAGTTTGTTTTTGTAGATTTCATTTAATATTTTGAGTAAAAAGTACCTAAAGGCAACAGCTATGGAACACTAACAGAAATAAGTTAAGTTTACCTAAAGTAAGATAATACAGTACACAAATAATGACCCATACAAATTTAGTATTATTTCATCTTGATTTTTTCCTATTATCAATAATTAATAAATATGACTGGCTAACCATTGCTTAGTCAGTGAAGGGAGATTTACTCAAAAACTTGTTTGTAGACACAACAGCTGGTATTGATCATGTCAACAACTTTCAATCAACAAAATCATCGACAAATACAAATAAAGAGGGTAAATGTGGATTTCGGGCCCTGCCCCCTAACTGTCAGCATTTTACCACCCTCCAAAATCCTTTTTTTTACATTGTATGATGCGTGATGATTGTCTGTGAGTATGTGCGTGAGTGTGGTTCATACTTCATTATGTTTAGTCACAGGCTATGATGAGTAATGATTGTGTAAGTGTGTGGCTCACTATGTTTTGTCACATTATGATTGGTTATATGGTATGTACAGTATGTGAATGTGTAAGTGAAGCATATTTTGTATTGTCATAATGTGACAGGTGATGGTGTGTTTCATATATTTATTTGAAGGACTCTGTGTGCATGTGACGTGCATGCGTGGATTCATGTTTGTATATATATGTTGTTAAACTCATATCCACGAGAGCAGCAGTATCAGCTTCAGATCGTCTAGTCCGGTCCCAGCACCAGCAGGTCTTGTTTGCTGGGTGATGAATTAAGCTTTGCCAGAGAGAGAGAGAGGGAGGGACAGGATCTGTCAGGGCCCTGTTAGCATCTCTGTCCACTGGCAGACGCTGGGAGCAATTGGCTGACCCTTTACTCACGCTGGCCAGACAGAGAAATCCATCAGTTGACTAAAATGCCACCTGACAGGAGATAACTGGCTGATTACAGCGCAACTCCTCACTTTGTTTTCACTGCATTTGCATTAACGTAAAAAGGCAAAAAATAAGTTGATATTAAATTGTTTCTAAAAAGCATGTGTTTTTTTTCATTGCGTCATTGTTGCATCTTGACCAAGAACACATGAAATGAATTACTTTACAGATTATTTTTTTTTACTTAAAAATAAAAAAATTACGAATTGGGTTGTAAAACTGTCCCAACTTGAAGCAATGACAACAAATACAAAACGCTGGTATTAGATTTTGATCATTAGAGCTGTTGTCATTTATGTCAATTTTAATTTGTTAAGCTGAATTACATTTCCAGTGTGACTCACAGTAAGTGCAACTGGAAGCGACATGCATGGATCAAGTTCCTGTATCATCATTAGAACCAGTGACCAGTAGTGAGGGAGTGTAAGGGTCAGTGCTCAACAGCAGTTTAACAAATAGCATTGCATGCTCATCCATAATAGACAAGTTTGAAGCAAAGAAAAACCATATGGTAAGAAATGCTAGTAGTTTTTATTTGAGTTATTTGAGTTTATTTTGAGAAATTAAAGGGTACCATAAACAAGTGAAGGAAAGGGGAATAATAAACAGCCACAGCCACTTCCTGCTTCCAAATATGGAAGCAGGAAGTGACTGTGACATTATTCTTGACATTAGAGACCTGATGCAACCATTGTCAAGATGGGCAGGATATAATTTCACCCACTCTCTACAGATTTTTTTCACCCCTCCACGAGACGAGAGGCACTTGGCTAACCTCGGTGCTCTCCCAAACTCTAGTCTTAATCACAGGGAACAAATTGCTTGGCAGGATTCCCTATTTGCTGTTTGAGTGCTTGAGTATGTGAGATGAAGAGCAAGCCTGGCTAACTCTTCATGCTGGCACCCTCTAATTACTGCGCGTTTACCCCTCCCTCCGATTCACACCATAGATGTAAGGACAAAATTATTACCCTCTATTTAAATGAAGTAGCCTATAGGAAGCCTTTTTAATTTAGTGCAACTTTTATGTGGGATTTCTAAGAAAGCTGAATTAAAGGTGGCGATATGGAAGATAAATTAATTAAGATATATATGGGGAAAGTATAAGCTCATTTTGTGAAGTCGATAGTCAGGTTAAGTGAAAAGCAGTGGAGTTTGTGGAAAGAGAGACAAATGGTGAAGTGCTTTTCCCACCTCATCGTGGGGCCTCTAGACCTTGAGAGGAAAGCAACAGCGGAAGGAAAACTTACAAGGGATTCCCATTTCCTGCCTGTGCTCTTCAAAACAGGCACGTGTGTGTGTGTGCATGCTAATGTGTGTGTATGTGTGCGCATGTGTGTTAATGGTTGAGGAATTTTAGCAGCTGCCCTAAATCCTTTCTGTGAGTAAAGGGGCCCATTGATGGGCTGTGCATTACAGAAATGGCATACAGACCCTCTTTTCCATTCCCTCCTTGGCTCTTTTTTTTTGTTTGCTAATCCCTTATCATATAAGATCATTGGATGCCCAGAATAATTTTCACCCTTATTTGTTGTGTGGTATTTTTTGAGTAGCTCAGCCTTATGCAACTAGACAACCTCCTGCCATTATTTGCAATTAAAAACATCAGCTATTGACCTGACATGTAAATGTAATGTAAATGCACTCTGGCTGCTCGTGTTGGAAGAGTGCAGGTGGAGAATATTAGCCTTCATGAGTCACACCAACATTACTGTTCATCATATCCATTACAGGTTTTGCTGTTTCACCCCCACTGGGAGCACAAAGAAAAGCTTTGACTCTGGCTCGACGCCATTAACCACCTCAAAGATTTCGATTAAGCAGATGGTGATTGTTTGTTTTGGTTTGACACCCAGCCACTTTCTCATTTGGGATGGGGGTTCGGGCAGGAGGTGAGCTTGTGAAGAGGTGGGCGGTGTTGCCTAGTGGTTAGAGTGGTGGTTCTCCAACAAAGAAGGTTGCCGGTTCAAACCCCACTCTCTCCCATCTGCATGCCGAAGTGTCCTTGGCAAGACACTGAACCCCTAAATGGCCCTCATTAATGTTGAGTGTACTAATTGTATGTCGCTTTGGACAAAAGCGTCAGCTAAATGACATGTAATGTAATGTAATGTAATGTAATGTAATCCAGGAGAGGGGGCCAAGAGAGGCTGTGGGAGCTACGGGCATGCTATAAAGACAAAAAAAAGAGGAAGAAAATAAGAGTGATGCAGCCAACTGCCTGTCAGCGCTGTCCACTTGAGATGATTAATGGCCACAGGCTGTGATGGACAGAGGCAGAGAGATAGAGAGACTCCTGTTCAGTGAAATCACCAGTCAAAAAGGGAGGGAGGAACAGCGGGAAGGGACGAGTGTTTTAGCTCCTCGTGCCCCAGCTAGAGCCTCACACGTCACAGACCGCACAGGCTAGCTCCATCCCAGTGTGACACTCTAAACCGGTGGTGTAGATTCAGCTTAAGAGAGACCCCATGGTGTATCGCTGCTTAAGAGTTATTTTAGGGTAAAATCCTCATGTACGAGATTTAGCTCTGTTAATAGTAATAAAGGGGTAAGCCGGACTTGTCTCTGTCATTCAGTCGTGTGGTCTTGATGGAGCCTGGGAACGTGTGATTTGGAGGGAGACATAGGAGGGGAGATGGTAATGAGCATAATTAAGATGTTATTTTTCCTTATCTCCACAGTCAGGGGAACTGCACTGTTTGTTCCTGTCAAGCGTAATTGAGGCAGCCAGTGATGTTTCCAGGGACCGTATAGCAAATGGGAGTTTGTAGGGTTTGGTTTGATCTACAGTCTTAGTTGTGAAAGTCAATCACTAAGTTTAATTTGGCCATGTGAAATGTATGTTCTTTTATTAAATCAAAGCAATATACATTGGCAGGTTATATTTTTGGTTGTATTGTGATGTGGGAAGAGTGTCCTCCCAGCAGGACATGAGAGGAAGTTCACTAACTGTAACCCCGAGACCAAGAGCTCTGTCCACACCAATTACACCATGAATGGGCTCTGGGGGATCCATGTATGCATTATATTACTCCCCGGTCAGCGTCACACTGGCCCTCGTAACAGGCGGGCCCTCTGTACAAACACCACACCACAATAGGAACATTCTCTGGCTCTTTGATACGGCCCCCTTTTCCTTTAGTTAACACCCCACAACTTCTGGAAAATGGCAGCAGCTGGTTGGTTTAACAACAAAAACACTGGCCATTGTGAGCAACATTTTAGATAGTGCTGTATAGCAGCTAAAATGATTTTCATTCTAGAGCAACCTTTTGACCTTCTGCTTTGTCTGACAGTTGTTACAAAAGTATGATACGTTTTATCTCTAATCTGCTCATTACAGATGGAAGTCTCAAGATGGATGTAGTTGTCAATAACCGAGAAGCATGTTTTACATAGAATGCACCAATAAATTGTAGTTAGGAAATTGCATTTTGTCTCTGTCCTTTTGCTCCTCCTTTGCCCCCACCCCATTCTCCTTCCCCCTCTGTTTATTGTGCTACAGTTACAACCACTGAAACTTGATAACACCATGGGGGATAGGGGCGGAGGCCCGTGCTGTGGCCTGTTTGGTGAGTCCAGGGGGAGGAGGGGCTGGATTAAGGGGCCTCCTGTCCAACACGGGATGATTAATGATCTCCAAATAAGTGGGGGCCAACCTTTTTGATAGGGCAGCGCCGACGGACGGCAGACAAGGGAGTGACAGTCGCGTGTCTCTATGTTTGAAAAGGGAGAAAAGAGAGCGTGAAGAATGAAGAGGGCAGACGTGGAAACCACAGGGGACAAGGGTAGACAGGGTGCCAGGGTGACTAAAAGGAAGTTAAGGGAGGCATTGGCCAGCTTATGTAGATACAAGGCCACGCTCTATCATTTCCCTTTGAAAGCACCTTGTCAGTGGGCTGGAGCTGACCAAGCTCTCCAACCAAACAGAAAGATAATCAGGTAGAACTGGTAGCAAAGGGCCTTTACGCTCAGGAAAGGGTGGGAACCCAAATGATACAGAGATTCCAACCACTGCTTTCTAATCATTGGCCCAAGTCAGACTGCGACTGTTCTTATTGGACACATCCTGCCCTGAATTTGTGATCAAAGATTTTATGGTCACTGTGTAGATTTTTTTAGGCCTGAGATTATCTTTGCCTTTGGTGAACTCCACCCGACGTCTGGCAAATTACAGCGTGTAGGTAGCAAGCCCATCTAAATGCTTATGCCCTCCTCTTCCTTCAGAACAAAAGGAAAAAGTGGTTTCCCTGATGTTTTTTTGAGTGGGTGTGTTATAGAACAGATTCAAATCTTGAGACTGTTTTCTACTTGTGTTTTTGTTGGTCTTTGTCTCTTTTCCTCTTTCTGTCTCTTCATCCCAACCCCCAATCCGCACAGCCTCCCTGTTATTTCCTCTGTCATTTAGCCCTGCTCTAGCCTAGGATTGCCACAGTGCTGTCTATCTATAATTACGACCATCCTGTACAGGGATTTGAGACTCTAAGCTGCAGAGCTGGGAGATTCTTAATCACCATCCTCATAAGTAACTGATCATGGACGACTACGACAAGTGTAGGCCTCATGCTTCTAGTGAGGTCAACGGTCAGGGTAAAAATATCACTGGCTATCAAGTTCATCTTGTTCTGTCTTCGATAGAAAACGAACACTTTATCTTTGGGGGAATTGTACATGTTCAAGAATAACACATCACTACAGAATGGATAAGGGACTAGAGTGTTAAAACACAAGCTGTTGCATACACTGACATTGCCCCAAAAAAGTGTAATATGGCTGAAAATTCTTTTATGAAATTTAAAAAACTCATTATATGAACTAAGCAATGATATCAAAATATATTTAGGGCAAAAAAATATATACAAAAATATTTTCTTAATGGTAGGCTGCACAGGGCAAGGGTGTAAAGAAACTGAAATTGAAATTAAGCAGTTTTATCAATGAATTAATATTGTCGGTAGAAAATATTCAAAGCCACATTTTCACTTACATATTACATAATGTTTAAGTTATGACTATGTTGACTTTTTTCGCACTCACTTGTGTCTTTGTGGGGACTTGGTTAAGCTTTTCCCACATGCAAATCTCTTGATATCTACAAATTTCCCAAACGTGTGCTACTCTGCATATCTGCCTGTCTTGCTTCTCCATCTGTGTCCTGTGTGTGCTCTTAAAACAATGTTTCCTGGCCCCCACATCCCTGTGATGGATGGTATGAAATACATTACAGCCCCCAGAGGAGCCCTACACCAGTACAATAGCCCTGAGCTCACTTCCAGTGAAGGTTTGCAGCAATGTTGCAAAAGCTACACAGTAAAAGATGCGATTGCAAAGGAGCCTAACGGAAAACAAGTTACTTGATTTGAGGGAAGAAATGGATGTGAAACACGCCGACACTGATGCCACCCTGCCAGTGCCATTTTAATTGCTGTGTATCATCTATCGAGTTACATTCTCCATTCCTTGGTATCTTTGTCTGTAGTGTAAGGTTCTACATTTTTAAAGTTTAAACTTCCTTTTTAATGTAGTAAATTGGGACTCCTCTTTTTTACTGACAGTTTAATCTATATTTAATCTATTGTCTGTAATTTTCTAGATAAGCATATTGTGCTCTTGACCTAATTTTAAGTCACTCTGCATTAAGAGCATCAGCTAAATCCCTGAAAGGTAAATATATGACCCACTGTCATGGATTCCAAATGCCAAAAGTAATTAGCATTGATGGGAGTTAAAAATTCCCTAGATGAGTGCACAACCCCCCCCAACAATCGCTTCCTCAGTTTCGACATATCCCTTTTTCTCCTCGGCTTATAGCAGCTGATGTCTACAGTATTGATCAGTGGGGCTGGGCCCCAAATGGGGCTCGTCAGCTGATGACTTTATCTGTCAGTCCGGGTGTCCATTGATTGAAGCAGTTAGCTGTGTTATAAGGATTGCTCGAAGGAAAAGCGAGCCCTGTCAATGCTCCACCTGCCAGTGTAGACATCACTGTCACCCACTTACACGTTAAAAAAGCAATACCAGCAGTTAACTGACACCAATGTTGGATAGAGACCTTAGAAACATGGAGGAGATAGCGTAGTGTCTGATTTTTTTTCTTCTTCCATCAGTGCATTATACAGCCCCTCTCTTTTTTAAATTATGTTTATGTTCTAAATTCTTTGTCGCTCAACCATTTGCTCTTTGATTTTGTTTTAAAAGCAGAACCTTTCCCCTGACTGGTTCCTCCGGCCCTCATTTGTTTTACCTGCAGTTTCTAGCTACGAGTGGACAAAGTTCAGCCTGACCTCCGTAGCTTAATCACAGCCAAAGCCCCTCCCTCTATTATTCACACAACATACCATTGTCATGTTGCTGTGACATACATTCTTGACATTTCTGTAAAGATCAGAGTTGCCTGTTTACAAGACTTGATCTTCCACTCAGATGTTATAATAGAGCAGAGGTCATCCACTATATTTGACAATGCTGTATAGTTTTCAATCGTACTGCTCAAAGACATTCACATGATGTCTTCTGTCAGAATAGGTTTTCTTATTTAGTGTTTGAATATCTGACACAACATTCCTAAAAATGTCACATAATACGACTTTCTTAATTATGTTTACACACCAACCTGCTATCGAGAGCAGCACTTTTTTTTCAAATACATTGACTGTGTACATTTGAGTGTGTTCATGCTCACTCTTGAGTAGTTCAAGTTGTGGATAGAAAACAGCTTTGATTGGCCTTTTCCTAACTGACTGAAACTCATAATACAGGCCTGTGTCATCAGTGTTTATAAATGCAGCCAATGTCAACAAACATTTTAACTCGCCCTCTTCGACAAACACACACTGATACTCATGGTTTCTACAGGTCCGTTAACCCTAACCCTAACCCTAACCCTTCTGTGCAATACGTTTTTTAAATATATATCTACTGCTAACCTGTTAGTTCTCGTAAAAAATTACAATTAGACCTGACCCTGATTTATGATGCAGACTTGAATTTAATGGATATGGTTCTAAAAGGTTAGGCTGGGCCATATAAGTTGATGTAATACTTGTGCACTGGACAAGCACATTGAGAAGGTAGGACAAAATTGTTGTTACACACTGTAATGTAAATAAAGTGTACGACTGAGGGGCTGACGACATGAAGTTATTGGAATATTTAAATCAACCCCTCACAGTGAGTCAGTGCGACGCAATAAAGATTTTATAATCTCATACATTTATCATAGAGTTAGTGTGAAGAATTATGGTGTCACGATAACACTCAGCACAGGCCTCTGTCGAGTAGATAGTGCCTCAGCCACCTGCAGATTTTCACAGATCAGCTAAATGTTTACAGTAGATAAACTTTCACAGATACTGGTTGGTTACCTTCAAATATGGCTGCTGGGTGAAGTAACTTAACCACATGACATGAGAAATAGCCTGGAGCTCTAACGCATTGTATCCGACACACACAAGTCAATGTTTTTTTCCTTTTTTACCAAACACAAAACTGGGTAGAAGGGAGGGTATTTCACCTTCATGGCAGACGTCTATCAGAGCTCCCTTCAACCATCAGATCAATCTCTTTTAATAATATCCAATATTTGTCTGTGAATTCCCATCACTAATTGCAGCATTTCACTTCTGGATTTGCTTGCATAATTTCCTCTTTTCCCAACTAGGCTTGTGATACTGTGGAGGAAAACAGCTGTGATCTGATGAATAATGAATTAATATATACAACTCTATGCAAATAATATTGTTGTGTCTGCATTTTTATTAATATGAAGAGACATCCTGCATGATGAAAAAATCTTCATACTTCCTGTGTGGTGTACGTCTCTCAGATGTCCTCTCACGTCACCTCTGTCTTTCTGAGATACTTCAGAAACAGAAAGAGTAGTGACCCGGAATAACCAGTAGTGACATCAGCCAGCTCACCGTTCATCCACCTATCCACTCATCCATCGCTGTATCAGCCTGTGTTGATTGGGGTCTGGTTAGTTGATCTGCCGGGTCTCTGGGGATCGAGGGGACTTGGGTTACAGTTGGAGAGGCCATCTCACTTTTCGCGCCGTCCAACCTTTTCAATCCCCCTCCCCCTCTATATCACCAGGTGACCCATCTTCATGACCCACGGAGAAGGAGTCATGTTTCTCTCATCTTTTTTCGTTCTCTCTTGTATTCTGTGCACCCTTCTTGTTTATTTTCTGAAATGCTGTGACTGTCAGAAAGATGAGGGCTGAACCAAACAGTTAACAGTTCTTTGAACGTCATATGTATGAGATTTATTGCAAAATTACACTTGACAAACATATAATCATGTGGTTGAAGTTCTAATAGTATCATTATTTGCAGTTTGACAATCTCCCCTGTGTGAGAACGGCTCCGGCTGAGATTTACAGCTTGTGGCTGTTCGCTATAATCATTTTCACTAAGGAGCTACTCTCTCTGTTTCCTGAGTTATTTTTTTAATGAGATGGAGGGAAGACTGAGAGAATGCGAGAAGGGAAGAGAATCTGGTGCTTAATAATTGTCCGAAAATGAGAAGTTCAATCTGAAATGTGTTTTTGGCATTAATCAGACCTAGTTTTAAAATCTGGTGAAGGTGTTTCTTTTCTTTATCTCAGCAATAAAGGGAAACGTATGCATGTGAAAACTCCATACACTGGATCTTTGGTATATTCAAATCACGTGATGTGTACATGTGGCTTTACTAGACCCAGTGTTGTGAGAAGGACTGCCATTTTATTGCCAATCACATCTTGGTTAAGTATAGTCGAATCCAAGTCATTATTTCTTTGCTTTTGTGCCTTGCCTCTCCCTTTGTTTTTCTCTCTGCCTTCCTCGCCCTGTCAATTCACATTAATTGCACTTTATTGACATGACATGAATGAAACCTATAGAGCCAGCAGTATAGAGCACATCGATCCAACATATTATGGACTTTATTAGATGACTGTTCCTGCCCTCCTATCTCTCTGTCTCTACCAGCTGTGGCTGGAGCTTCATGCTTGGAATAGCGATGTATCTATAGGGTAACGTTACAGCGTTACAACACTTGATATGAATTGGTCCATAAGGCGAGTGGTGGCTCTGCCTGGACTATAGATAGCAAATTCCATACACTCAAGGATGTTTTACCTTTTATGTCCCTGACCATGCATCAAAAATAAAGCAAACATGCCCCAGCGTACAGCAGGGTCCTCGACAATATGCTGCCCCGACATTCAAACATATAAACCTAACAGCCAGGGGGCTGTCCGACATGAAGTAAACTTCCAGCATGTGGAGCCAAGACACTCGTCTCTCCTGTCAATGTCCTTCTGTCCCATGCAAAATGAAGAGTTTGGGCTGTTCTGTAGTGATTTTCTCTAAAAACGAATTCTATATTGTATACTTTATTTTATTTATGTATATAAAAACGCTATAAAAAAGCAATATATTCAGTGTTGCAGTTAATGCAGTCAAAATGTCATCTTCTTGACACTTGTTAATGCAGGAGGCTTTGTTGACAGTGAAGAATTTATATACTCCTTAAGGATCAGAGTTTCTTACAAACAACTGTTACAATGAGCGACCGGAATGTATAGTCCTGACCAGAAAGTTTGGTCTGATCCAGCTTGTCCATTTGGTGATTGTAGTAAGGAGGGAGGAGGAGGAGTAAGGTGTGGGTGGGTGGCTTGGCTGTGGGTGCTCTGAAAGGACTCAGACACTGCTATGAAGCCAGGGGCTGTTTGTGTTTGCTGACACCTTCCTTACAGCAGTAATCCAGTCTTTCTCCAGCTGGCTAGCTACTGCACCTCCCCCTTCCTTCTTTTCCATCCTTCCTTCCCCCCCTCCTAGAGGTAGCAAGAAGTATCTCTCTCTTCATGCCTTCTCTTTCTCTTATCTTTTTTTATTTTTAATCTTTGTTCATTTCCCTCTTATCTTTTCTCCTTCGTTGTTCTTCTGTTTTTCCTCTTTGTGTCAGCATTTGTGTCACTAATCAGAGTCCAAAAAAGCAAATATAATCCCATTAAATAATCTTTAAATTGATTGGCGCAATTAAAGCAGCCAAAGACAATGCGATGACGTGGTGTTTTCTTCCGGTTCCTCTGGTTTTTCTTGTCTTTCCTCACTATAGACGGTGTTAAAACCAGCCAAAGCACATTGTGTAAAAAAAATATTTCCTGTATGTTGTCCGCTGGAAGGCTGTCGCTCTGTAACTTAATTATTTAAAAAATGCCATTCTTGTGAAGTCAGCGATATTTAATTTACCACCACTAGCGTCAGGGACACCCAATTGATTTATTATAGAGGCCCTTTAATGTGAACAGCTGTTTCCTGCTAAAAATAGGTCAGGGGTCAGATAAAATGACCTCTTTTTTGTCCTCACATTGAGGTATAAATATGTGGTAAGGTTATTTATTTTATTCAGATGGACGATCTGTCTCTGTCTAATATGTATAATAAATGTCACCAGCCTCTGAAATGACGAATAAAGCGATGACATATTTTTATTTTTTAATGAAGTTTTAATGAATGTGTTTTATCATTGTTTTGCTGTGTTTCTGTCAAGGGGTTTATTTTCCTATAGTGTCAATGATTTGTATTCTTCTGGGAAATCAACACAGGAATGAACTTTATCAAATATAAAAACAATGGATTTTCTACAGAAAATATCCGCTACATCATCTAATATCAAACTATTTTTCTTCTGCAAAACCCTAAATGAAAGTCTCTCACTAAGTTTTTTCAAGATGTCCATTTCAGTCACACTCATTGCCCCTTTTTCTCCTCTTTCAGACTCTGTATCTATATCCCTTATCATTTGAAGTCTAGCCGCGTGAAGCTAGCCGTGTGGCTCTTGTGTTCACAGTGGAAGTCAGAGGAAAGACTTAGGGAGTGGTTCAGGGCCCCTCAGCCGCAGCACTTCCCACCAGAGGGACCTCTGACCCCTGGTGCCATTAATCACTAGGCTCCTGATGGCCCTGTCCCTCGGGGAAAATCAGTCCAGGGCAAAGGATGATGGGAGGTGAAGCCTGCAGCCAATTACAGATTGGCTCAGAGCAGCCGAGTGGACAAATCACGGCTTCACAGAGAAATGAAATACCCAATAGTTGCCCACATGAAGCCTGCACATACCTTGCAGTGATCTTGTGTCAGTGACGCTCATGTTGTCTCCAGTCTTATCTAAAGACAAGTAGGCACTGAGGTTTAAATGGCAGCAGTAATACCAGCAGAATAGGGGCATGGAGTGGTCTGTGAGGCAGAGGAGTTGTGCTGCTCTGATCAAAAGAGATGTTTTGGACTGGTCTAATTAAGCCTGTTAGAGCTAAATGTCTCCAGGGTTGGAAACCGAGCAGATGTTAGTCTCCAAAGGCGGCGGCACGTTTATTCTCTCAAATTAGAGAACTCTCTGGGTAACTGCCCAAGTGTTGGTAATGGGATTTTTGGTCAATTATGGCATTATCAAAGGTTCTTTCCCAGCCCTTTCATATGTGGTCAAGCCGTGTTGACATTTCAAACCTGGCTAATGTCACGTGTTGACTAATTAATACAGTTTTAGGTTTCAAAACCACCTCTGGTCCGCTTAAGATATATAGATAGGCATTTGGTTTCCTTTTAAACATACATACACACACGCTACGCTCGGCTCTCTTATCTGAAATCTGTAACTTTTTCCTCTTGTTTATGGCTATGCGCTTAAAAAATAGCTCCTGGTAAATGTGTTAATTCAGATGTTGATGTGACAGCATCTGCTGATAAATAGGTGAATAAAAGCGTAGACATGAATTAAAGCCTAACCAACTGCTGGCCTGTCACTCTGGGGCCCGTGCTGTTGTGTCTCATTTGTTGTGCTCTCATTGTTCACGGCCGGGCCTGTATGAAAACATGGCTTCCTGCTGACCTGCAGTTTAATTCACACATCAATAACCCCTGGCTGATCTCTGACCCCTCTAGTTGTACTAATTGTTTGATGCAGGATTGATATCCAATGCTGCATTAAAGAACCGATCAGGCGCTGGCAACAAAGCATTCCTGCTGCACGGTGTGTTCTGGAAATGTTTCTGTTGCCCAAAGATCTGGTGGAAGTTCTGCACAGCCTAGCAGGAATGTGTAACGTGTATTGTATTGTATTGTTTTCTACTATTACATTTTTAGTTGTAATTTATTTACTACTACTATATACTGTTACCCTGGTGACTTTGAAATGGTGGATTTCATTATAAAAAGGAATAATTCAACTCAAGAACTTTGAAGATAACCACGAACAATTGCTTAAACAATCAACATTAGCTGGATAACTAAATGGGAGATACAGCCTTGGTCTTTGTCCAGAACATTAAATTCTATCACTGGTCCTCTCCTCGTGCTCTTTACATAGCTAATTTAATTTATATTAAAAGAAGCAGGCTTCTTGGCAAAGGGCCCTGTTGGTTTGCTTATTGCTAATTGGCTCTGGAGATAAGATGGCTGTTTTTCAAGAACTTTTTTTCTTCAGCTTTAACTAGTTGACAAAATAATAACCACACCATGGTGCTGTGTTGCTTTGGTTATGTTAATTTGACCGGGTGACAAGAGGTTTGTGGGCTGTTTTACTGGACTCTAGATGTGCAATTATTTTTTTTTATTTGACATTTTTGTAGGTACACCAATTCCAACGAATGCAATCTATTTCCTTTGCTACCTTTAATATTTATTTTCATGAATTTGTTTTTTCACATATGATGTATTGTATTGCATTAGGTTTTAAACTGGTTCCACTGTACATACTCTTCTACATATTTTCCACTTCTCCTATGATATCCCAGTGGGTCATAATTCCTTGCTGGCCTGTGTTTGAATGTAAAGACCGTAAGCAACAGGTTCACCATCTTTCCCAACCATCATATAAAGCAACTCTGATTATTATAATCCTTTATTGTGAACTGATTCCCCTTCCCAAACATAGTCCGAGCTTTTATCCTCTGTTTTATTTCTAAATGAAAAACTAAGGGAACTAACAGGAAGAAATGTTTAATTCTCCAACCGCTTACATTACATTTAATATGATATGAATATAATATCACATTTAACAGTAATGCCACACCTTCCTGATCTCCCCACTTACGCATGTCCATGTGTTCACCCCTTGCACATGGCTTTAAGACATGTTGCTAATTTAAGAGAATGAATCAGGGCTAATCTTCATGGCCTGATCACACTGCTATTTTACAAAGTCATTAATGAGTCCAATTCCAGGTTAAGAGCAGCCTGTGGAGGGGCTGAAGGATTGGCTGGCATTAACTGTGAGGGCAAATCTGTGTGATTCCCCATGTGCCGGGCCCAGCAGCACTAACAGCAGAGGGGTGTGGATTTACTCTGTACAATCCTCTAAATGAGCTTCATTATACTGGCCTATCCAGGAGCCCCCACCCACCGCAGCCCATGGATTAGCAGGTCGTCACAATCCCCAGTCCCCTCCTCCCGCTCCATGCGTACAGTCTTGCACATTGCACTTTTTGATTCTGTTGCATACGGCGAGCGTCCATCTCTTCCTCCCTCGCTGTCCTCCCCCTTCCTCCTCCCCACACGTCCCTGCAAGCCTCACTGCAGATAAGCTGTTGACAAGATTAATGCATCTGTATCAAAAGTCTAGAGCCGCTTTGCTTTGTGTTGGTTGCGAATCCCCTTTCCAGGTCAAGCCAGATTGCCTTAACTGGGCTAATATGTTTTCAAGCCAAATTTAAAAGGCATGCAGGCAACAGGTCGGCCACCCTTGTTTTACCAGCATTATGCCACCACTTAGTTCACTGTCTGGAGGTCATAAATAGATCCTTGGGGTTTGGGCATTTTTAATAAATAAATACATACTATGTAGACCTCATTTAACTTTTTTATTTTCATAGTAGCAACTTTAAATAATTTTTTTTGTTTGATGCAAATATATCTCAGTCGGAATGCACATAAGAAAAAACCATCAGTATTATGGTTTCTATTCCTGTTGAGACGGACCCTGTGTTAAAAACATGCACACTTGATACACATTTTGAAACTAGAAGGTCAACAGTAGAGCACATAACTCCACCATAACCACATGTAAATTCACAAGAATCACTTTGTCATTTGGATCAGCATCAAATTGTATACACTCACAAATATCAGTCCTCTAAACAAAATTATGAAAAATGCCCTATAGCGCAAAGTTAAAGCAAGTTAAAAAATCCCATATCTGCATAAAACATATCCGGGTTCTTTTCTCACCTTTTCCTTATCTTTCCACAAAGTTTCATGGTAATAACCTCTTTGGAGGAGGTGATCATCCAGCCTAAATCAGCCATCATGTGTCACTAAGCTATTATCTCTTGAGATGTATCATTTATAATGTGCTGTGATTTTTGTGTCTCTTCTCCTCAGGAACCCCTGTCAATCGTATCCCCATCATGGCAAAGCAGGTCCTGGATCTGTACATGCTGTACAAGCTGGTGACTGAGAAGGGGGGGCTGGTGGAGGTCATCAACAAAAAGATCTGGAGAGAAATCACAAAGGGACTCAACCTTCCTACCTCGATCACCAGTGCAGCTTTCACCCTACGCACACAGTAAGTCTTTATATTGAACGAAAACCAAAAATTTCAATGGCCACAGTAGCAGCTATTAACTGATCCAAATAGTCGATCTCATTTTAATTTCATAAAATTTATAATTAAATTGATGGCAGCTAAATTAAGAATCCCTAATGTGTGACTTCTCGTACGGAAACAAGCACCTCCCTTTTGCTACAAGTTGGTGTTGTATTAGAACAACTGTCTTTGTGTGTGTGTTGCCATGAATACAAATGTCAATATTAACCATGCCAGTGTGTTGATACACAATGCAAGTTTGTTTCCTCCACCAGGCCACCTTGCCTCTTCCCATTCAATCCCTCCATCCATTACATCACACATAGAGCCCATTGACTCCCATAGATTTATTGACATGATTTGGGTCAGAGTTCACAATGACTAAGGTGGGGTTTGACTGACAGCTTTTACGCTGAGCCTCGACTAAAACGCGCTAGCTCTCTTGATGGAAACCCGTCCAGAGATGTAACACCCCTCTATCCTGTCCACTTGCAGGGTGCCCTAATGAACCTTTATGTATTTTTAATGTCGGCGGCTTGTTGTGTAGGGTTGCTGCGCTAGCTCTATTTAATGGACAGTGCTGCTCTTAGCCTAGTATTGATCCTCTGTATTACTGGTCCACCATTATGCAGTCAGCATGCATAATACTGGATTTGTTCATTTTATCGTATGTTATTATGGGATGGAAAACATACCAGAGCTGTGACTGTGCATAGTCGTAACGCCCCTGCAATGTCGTGTAGACTCCTCACAAAACCTTCTTAACTGTAGTACATGCGGTTATATTCTACTACTGTATTTCTCACTAAAACAATGTATTTTAACAACCTAATTCCTTGTCAGCATGTACTCACTGCTCTGCAGAAAGAAAATATTTTAAGGCACAGAGTGAATTGTTTTTTGTAACAAAGCCACTGTAATGTAATTATATAAATTGGTATGTTAAAGTTGTTGTTGCTTTCTTCTGAACTGCAATAAGTCCCAATGATAATGTTGATGCTTGCCCTGTGAATGTTACCCTGGTGATCAGACGTGTTTCCTTGCGTGCGTGTGCTTTCAGGTACATGAAATACCTGTACCCCTATGAGTGCGAGAGGAAAGGCCTTAGCTCCCCGGGTGAGCTCCAGGCCGCCATCGACAGTAACCGACGCGAAGGCCGTCGTCCGAGCTACAGCAGCAGCCTCTTCCGCTTCTCCCCTTCTCCAAGCACAGCCCCCCACATCCTCTCATCTCCCAAGATGCAACTTTCAGCTCTGGGGCACGGGACCTCGTCAGTCCTCAATGGCCTGCATGCCTCACCAGGACCCTCTCTGAAGAAAGGTATGCATGTTAAAGCGGTGCAGGGTAATTTTAGAACAGGGACCTATGGTTGTGTGAGGTAACCTTTGTTTATTCATAAATACAATCTTTTTTACGATATGTGGGATTTCCCCACTAAAACATGCCTGTGAACAGGCAGCTCTCTAAGGAACATATGAAGGGTGAAGAAGGGAGCATGTGTGCTCAGACATATGTTTTTGGTTTGATTAAGTTTATATTAAACTGGGTAAATGTTTATGTAAAACACTGCAACCTCTCTACAGTGGTTGGTATAGACTGGAGTGTTCTAGCTACAGATGTACTGGGCATTTATTGTGAAATACTGCCCTCTATCGCAGTTTAGAAACACTACATCTGGTCATGCCTTTGGATAAACACGACTGGAGCAGTACTTGTGGATTAGGGTTATGGTTTAAATGATTGAAGGAGATGTGTTTGTGTCTTTGTGTGTGTATGTGTTTGTGTGTGTATGTGTGTGTGTGTGTGTGTGTGTGTGTGTGTTAGTGTTATGGGTGTTTACTTGTGTGTGCATGCATGAATGTTGGTGTGAGAGTGCTCTGTTATATTTATGTATTACGTTCTTGCAATGACCTTCCTTCCCTCCACTATTTTTACTGTCAGTGTGTGCGTCTGTTTGTGGGTGTGTGTTGTCCATCCAGGTGTTTAAGAGACCGTGTATGAACCAGTTTGGCCTCAGGCAGCTCAGAGCCCTCAACTTTACTGCTGATTAATAACACGGTTCCCACGCCGGGGGGGCATTTTATGAACTTTGAAGCCTTCAGTCCACATCATTAGGATCCAGTTGATAACTGTCATTACACAATTGTCTTATCTGATGTCACTTTGTCTTGGCTGGAATGTGACGCTGCCATGTATCCCGACAATACCCACGGCTTGACTTGTGCAAGGAGTGGATTTTACTTGTTATTTACTAAATGTGGTCACGTAGGAAGGGACATGGTTTTGCTGACCTTAGCCATTGTCAATGTGTAACTACATCAGATCAAAAGCTCTGCTGGACTTTGAATTTGTACCTCCGTGAGGTTCTGTGAACAAACAGGGGGTTTGCAGGTTGTCCATCAGTTAAATATGCCTATAGACGTTTTAGACAATGTTGATTAAAAAAACTGTTCTTATTGGCATTAAATATAATTTCTTATAATGCGTTTAAACCAGACTTACCTACCTGGTTACTCACTGGTGCCAGGTCACCAGTGAGTCTATGTCAGAGCTGTCCTTGAACATTCACGCTGCCTAGATTCATAATTTACATTTTCAGTCTATGCAGACCAAGGAATGACTCCATTAGAATTTATATAACTATCATTACATTTCTATCTCTTCCAGAAGACCTGACCCCCTCCATCATGGCAGGGCGGTCATCCATGGCGCTGGCCCTGGGTCAGCACCAGGTTGCTGGATTGGCAAGAGCCGCCACACTGGAGCAGTTGAGGGAAAAGCTGGAGACCGGCGTTGGAGGAGAGGGGCCAGAGAGGAAGATGGCCCGTATGGCAGAGGAGCAGCAGCGTCTGATGCAGCAGGCTTTCCAACACAACCTGCTGGCTATGGCATCCCAAATGCCTATGAACCTGCGCATGGGAGCCCCCGTCATCACCACTAGAGGTCAGTGCTGCCAGGTTTTTCAAGATACTTTGAGAAATACATATCAACCATCAAAATTCAGTGTTTCCATCAAGTCAAAAGCAGATCTTAGTATTAGGCAGGTTAGTCTATTTACAAAATTTGCAAATGTCCTTTCTGTTAAAGCATTGACACATTCACTCTTGAGACAGCATGCAAATAGCTTTGTTCATGTACTAAATGACAAGGCAGTTCTGGTGTTAAGCAACTTTGTTCTAGAAAACTGAAGGTTGCAACTTTCTGTCACAATAATATCCAGTGGATATTACATAATCATATGAAATACTGATACTCTGATCAACAAGAAAACCTTACTGTCACAATTTGGCAAAGTTGACATTAAATCTCTCTGCTAATAGTTGGCCACATCAGTATTTAGCCCTTTCTGCACCCACTAATTCTGTATAAGCACAGACAAATGTATTGATGTTGCTATTTAGGCACAAATATATCGTTTTAATATACAAAAAAATCATCAAAACATTGTGACCTCTCCTTCTTCAGATCAGAAGCAGCAGGATATGTCTCTTAGCATCTCGACTAATGGGAATGCCAGCATCACAGTCTCTGTGGAGGTCAATGGCACAGTCTACTCAGGTGTGTATTGATTGTTATGTTGTGTTACATCTCTTTCCTGCATTAAATAATTACCCAGCTTAAATGTGCTATTAGGATGTACATTAACCTGTCCTTAATGTAATGACGTCTCCTATGACCCTCTTCCACAGGAACCCTGTTTGCCCACAAGTCTGCAGGGGCCATGGGGCCTGCTGTCTCGGCTGCCGCTGCTACAGCCTCCCCTGCTGGAACCAGCACTAGCTTTGGCTTCTCTATGCCCCCGGCTCAGACCCTCAGCCCCTCGTCCTCCTCATCCTCCTCCAAGGGTCCTGGCTCGGCCGAGCCGGTCCCCAGCGGGTCACCTTGATTCCAGCTGCCCTTTGTACCTGCTCCCCCGGCCTCTCTTCCACTTGGAGGCCCTGCATGAATATACAGTACAATGAGAAACCAATAAGATTAACAAACTGTTGCACAACAAATACCTCATCAACCCTGTCAACGTCTTGGCTGTCCAATCATGAACACAGAGCCTGAGAATATTATATGACAACATGTGCACGAACGCACAGCTATGCATTTTACTCAACACACACACTCACACACACACACGACACAACAAACACACACAGACACACAATCCACACACTTGTAAATCCTAATATACATGCTTAACACAATCAGCTCAGCCAAAACCCACTGACAGGTGTAGTCACAACTGAACTTGAAAAGTTTTATCTTAGGACATTTTGTTTGTTTGTTGCCATTTTTGTCGTCTTTTTTGATTTTGTGTTTTAGAATGATTTTGTTTTTAGTTTTTCCCTTTTAACATACCTCAAATCAAGTAACCTGCAGTGGTGTCTTTACCTCAGGAGCTGTAGTATATTTAACCTGAATCAACTTTATTTTTGTATTCTTTTTGAACTAGTTGCAATCAGGGGAAGTCGGGTTAACTCTCACTAGTGGAACCTTGTGTACATAGCAGCCACCTCGCAGTGACAGGCCTCCAAGCTGGGCCGCTCTAGTTTCTTTAACATGCTGTTGCCCCCTTTGCTGAATTCAAACTGGTGAATGATCAGATGCTGTAGATCGGCACATTAAATACCTCATTGCATAACTCCGCCCTCAATTCAGATTACCTGAAATCCATTGCAGAAAGGCTGGAAGTGCAAACTCTAAATCTAACCTCTCCCAGGTCCACACACGCTGTCCTTAAACAAACAGTGCAC